>NC_133335.1:38190118-38495646 GCF_042186555.1 Aquarana catesbeiana | reverse complement strand
ATCCTAAATTCGAGTTTAGAGCAAAAGAAGTTCCCCTAGCGGACTTTAAAGGCACATTTTTTAAGAAAATATTTTAAAAGAAAAGGTATGTAAAGTAGATAACAGTTTATTAGTTACAAAAAATAATCAAGTGAATCACATAGTTACAAAGTTAAAAACAAGGAATGCATTTCCATAAATATAGAAGTTGATACCAATACATGTGCACCCGACGCGTTTCGGAGTTACTTATGCCTCCTTCTTCTTCAGGGGTGATTGTAGGGTTTGCAACAAGAATTTTCTATATGGGAAATAATATGTATAACATAGACATGATGAGTGCACAATAAAGGAACGTAAATACAAAATCTATAGTTGTATGAGTCTGTATACATACACATTCATTTCTCTGTTTACACTTACATTGGTATCTACGGATATAGGTTGTGCATTCCAGGACGAATTAAAAGAAACATAGATATGTTGACGTACTGCCCATCGGACACGCTCCCTGGTTGTGGTGTGTAGAACTTTAGTGAAGTATAGCAGGAGTATTCACATAGCCACTGTCAAGGTGGAAGTAGAGACGTATAAATGTATAGGGTGGTTTTATTCTTCCTTCCAGTAGGAAGAAAGGCCCAAGGTTAGCGGGCATATGACAGTTTAGATCTGAGGTCACACTGGGGCCAAATGTGTATCCTGTAAATCATGAAGATATATAAATATGTAAGGATGTGCATACATATGGATAATTAAAGTAGTACATGGAGAATCCAAAAGCTGTATCCTACCTGGTCCGCCTACAATAATGGGGGGCAGTAACTGGTGGTAAATATGGATCAGATGTGGTTCAGAAAGCTGGAGAATCAACATAGAAATGGGAAGTATATTAAAACCCTGGTTGGTGAGAGGGAGGGGGAGAGGGGGGGGGGGGGGAAGAGAAAAGGGGGGGGGGGGGGGCAGGGGAGGGGGGGAGGGGAAGGGGGGGGGGGGGAAGAGAAAAGGGGGGGGGGGGCGGGGAAGGGAGGGGGGGAGGGGAAGGGGGGGGGGGGAAAGAGAAAGGAAAGGAAAAGGAAGGAAGGCAAGGAACAGAAAGTAGAAGAGGGGGGAGGGGGGGGGGGGGGGGCAGTTCGGAAAGGAGGGGGAGGGGAAAGAAGAAAGAGGGGGGAGGAAAGCAAGAGGAGGGAGGGGAAAGGGAAAAAGAGAGAGAGAAAATATAGTGGGTGAGAAAGCAGAAAAGAAAGATGTATGACATCTAGATAGCATAAATGACTAGTGATTTCAATGAGAAAGGATGGATCACCAAGCATATCATAAGAGAAGGGAAAGCCCCAGAACATAGTAGATAGCGGGTGAAGCAAATATAGTATGATAGGCAACAGGCAGGGTTTACAACCAGTGACTTCAACATAGGGATCCATGTCAATAGGTAGGGGATAAGTTACTAACCAAGTGTCACAGCACCTCGCACCAAGAGCGTCCTGTCTGCAGCAGATGACGCCTGGTGTGGGCTGGAGCCGAATATATAAAGCCCTCCCCACCTATCAGCTGTTGATGGAGGAGATACAACAGCTGATTGTGGTGAGGGAGGGACGGATACACTAGGACTGGCCCCCCGGGTGGAGCGCGCGCCGCCAGGCATCCACAGCGCATGCGGACGCAGACGTCGTGAGGCGTGGCCACGCCCACTGCACCCGCCGGCACGTCTGGCTTCCCCAACGGACTGCGCATGTCCGTTGGGGTCGCAAGATGGAGGACAGATGATTCTGTACCTCACACAGCGCCACCATGAGTCCAAACTTCGCTCAGGCGGCTCTTTTCGTGCCGGGCGGATCACAGATCATAATGTGAAGCTAATAAGTAATAAGTCAAAGCATAAATTAATGCAACTGAACAGGGGGAAAAAAATAGTATCACATCTTTTGCTATCACAGGGAAGCAGGGCCGATAGGCAGTGCGATACGGGTTAGGAGTGAAACCCGATGGAGGAAAACATTTCAAACATGACAAAGTAGTAATTATGTACAGATATTAAAAGTACAATTCGAGGGCAAGTTATACAGATAGAGTGATATCAGGTTATATGCATGTAGTCCAGAAATCAATAACCTAGAGTATCATACAATATACATAATAGAAAACAACATTACAATACATGACCTAGAGTGGCATACTGTATAATATAGAGACTGTATGTCCCATAGTATAATTAGGATTGCCCCTATATGCGGGTCAAGGGGGAGGCCCCAATATGTAATAGTCGGGCTCGATTACTGTAACGAATGTTGGGTATGGGGTCTTTTTTCTTTTTTTCTATTAGTGGGTATGGAAAGCAGATATATGGGGGGGTATCTCAAAACATATGGGGGGGCCCCATAGCCAATAATAGGGTCCCCTATGTTTGAGGGCAGTGATAGATGGAATAGATGTAGTCGGCTGGTCTCTAAAGTCACCCCAAGCATATAGTTGTCTGTGGGGTGGTCCTCCCTATTGTTCTCTGCCGCCGGAGGAAAAGCCTTCGAGGAAGGGTTTAAACCAAATGGTTTCGTTTAGGCCTGGGGGTTCAGTAGCCCTTAGGTTATATATCCATCGAGACTCTAATTGCAGCAATGTCTTGTTCCAGTCCCCTCCCCTTGACTCTGGATGTACCCGATCTAAGATGAGAAATTTGATTTTTGGGCATATGCCATTATGTACTGTTAGGGTGTGTCTCCCCAGTGGGAGGTCCGGATCCCCAGTTTCCATGCTTACTAGATGTCTATATGCCCTCTTCCAAAATTCTGTCTTGGTTTTTCCTACATAAAAGCAGGTACATTCACACAGGAGTAAGTAGACAACCCCAAAAGTCCTGCAATTGGCAAAATATTGTAGGCGGACCAGGTAGGATACAGCTTTTGGATTCTCCATGTACTACTTTAATTATCCATATGTATGCACATCCTTACATATTTATATATCTTCATGATTTACAGGATACACATTTGGCCCCAGTGTGACCTCAGATCTAAACTGTCATATGCCCGCTAACCTTGGGCCTTTCTTCCTACTGGAAGGAAGAATAAAACCACCCTATACATTTATACGTCTCTACTTCCACCTTGACAGTGGCTATGTGAATACTCCTGCTATACTTCACTAAAGTTCTACACACCACAACCAGGGAGCGTGTCCGATGGGCAGTACGTCAACATATCTATGTTTCTTTTAATTCGTCCTGGAATGCACAACCTATATCCGTAGATACCAATGTAAGTGTAAACAGAGAAATGAATGTGTATGTATACAGACTCATACAACTATAGATTTTGTATTTACGTTCCTTTATTGTGCACTCATCATGTCTATGTTATACATATTATTTCCCATATAGAAAATTCTTGTTGCAAACCCTACAATCACCCCTGAAGAAGGAGGCATAAGTAACTCCGAAACGCGTCGGGTGCACATGTATTGGTATCAACTTCTATATTTATGGAAATGCATTCCTTGTTTTTAACTTTGTAACTATGTGATTCACTTGATTATTTTTTGTAACTAATAAACTGTTATCTACTTTACATACCTTTTCTTTTAAAATATTTTCTTAAAAAATGTGCCTTTAAAGTCCGCTAGGGGAACTTCTTTTGCTCTAAACTCGAATTTAGGATGTGGCACAACAAGTAGATAATTGATCGATCAAATATTTTGTCACATAGAGAAAGAGTGACAGCTACACGGGGGAGTGGCCAGGCCCAATTAAAGGGTCGGCGACCCCCTTCCACAGTTGGGGGTGCACGGGAACCCCGCAGCTTTCTGATGGAGGTGGATGAAGATGATGGTACGCCGGGGCGTGCGGAGCCGGACGCCTGCGGCACAGTCCGTGCGTGAGTCGTCAGCAGAATCCGGCGAGGTATCCAGTGATGACGGCGATGGGCGATCGCCGACCGTGCGCCCTACTGTGCAGCGTCAGCTGGGACCCGGAAGTGCGGCTGCTCGGGATTCGGCACGCAGGCAGCCTGGTGAGTCCAATTTTATTTCTGCTTCCTCTGTAGGTCAAGGTGTCGGGTTTGTGGCGGGTGAGCAGGGGGGGGGGGGGTGTCGTCACAGGGCAGGGTGCACGTGGGTCAGATAGGAAGGGAACCTGGTGTATTGGGTTTGGCGGAATTTTTCGCGGGTTTTCGTGAATTGTTGGACCGTTGTGCTCGGACCTTCTGGACCCGTAGCGGGGCCAACGGGGGCGTGGGTCCCTGCCGTGACCACGTCGGATGGTTTGGGCCATGAATCCTCCGTCATGCGTAGTTCTACGCTGCCGCCGGCGGTAGGCACGGCGTCACAGCGGGAAGGACAAACGGACGCAGAGGTCCCATTATCCTCGGCGGTAGTTGAGTCTGCTTCTCAGACGGTGAGGGTCAGTGGCTCGGAGTCGCGTAAGGCCAAGGAGTCTGGGGATGATGGGGTTTGTTTGGGAGATAAAGCACATGGTGAGGTTTATGTATGCTTCGAGGGTCCGTTGGGGGGTGCATCTCAAGCCTGAAGTTAGGGAGAAGATTTGGCGATGATATTCTCCCTTTTGCCATTAGAAAAGTTCAATATAGATAAAGGCAAAGCGGATGAGAGTAAAAAGGAGGAGGAGGAGGAGGAGGAGGAGGAGGAGGAGGAGGAGGAGGAGGAGGAGGAGGAGGAGGAGGAGGAGGAGGAGAGGCGACGTTGGCGGCTTATCCCTAGGACTTTTTCTAACTGGCTGCAAGCCTTTGCGATACTGGCCAGCGTCATCGGTGAAAAGGAACCGGAGAACTGTTCTCCGCTTTTTTGCTATTTAGACGCTATCGGGGAGGCTTGTAGAGTATATGGGGGATTGGCGCGGCTTCGCTATGACGAACAGTTTCGTCAGCGAAAAGCCGTTAGGCCTCAGCTAAGATGGGACCATAAGGATATTGGGCTTTGGATGAAGCTCATGGTGCAGGCTCGGGCTTCGGGCCAGCCCTTTCCAGGGGGGGCGGCGGTTCAGGTGCTGGACAGCCGGCCTCACAACGAAAAAACCATTGTTGGCAATTCAACGAAGGAGCATGCCGTTTTGGCGCGGCCTGTCGATTCCGTCATGAGTGCTCCGGATGCGTAGGCTCTTACGGCTATGCCAAATGTTTCAAGAAAAGGGAAGCTACAATCCGTTGAGTCCGCTTCAAAAAGGGAGGACGCCGGTAAACCTGTCCGCGATGCTGCCGTACCCAAGTAGGTATCCCAGAAGGGAGGCAGCGGTTTTCCTTGCCGAGGGCTTTGCCACTGGTTTTCGCATTCCTTGTTCGTTACCCTTGTCTGGGGCTTCTGTGCCCAAGAATCTGAAATCTACTTATAAGTTTCCTCAGGTGGTGATGGACAAATTAGCTAAGGAGGTGGAGCTGGGCAGAATGGCTGGCCCCTTCGATCACCTACCCATACCTACGTTGCATGTGTCCCCTTTAGGGGTGGTTCCTAAGAAGGAACCACATAAATTTCGGCTGATACATCATTTGTCGTATCCAAAAGGATCTTCGGTGAATGATGCGATTGAGCCCGATTTGACTTCGGTGTCCTATACGTCGTTTGATGCGGCCGTTAGTTGGGTTCAGCGAAAGGGGCATTGTTGGCAAAGACGGACATGGAGTCCGCTTTTCGTTTATTGCCGGTTCGCCGGATAGCCAGCCGTTGCTGGGTTGTTTTTGGGGTGGGCAGTTTTTTGTTGACCGTTGTCTTCCCATGGGTTGTTCTATTTCTTGTTCTTATTTTGAGACGTTTAGTACCTTTGTCGAATGGGTGGTTCGGGAAGAGTCACAAGTGCGCTCGGTTCTGCACTACCTTGATGATTTTCTTTGTATTGGCCCCCCGAAGTCCATGGTTTGTTCGGTCTTGTTGCGGACATTGAAAGGCGTGGCGCAACGTTTCGGGATTCCTCTTGCGCCGGAAAAGACAGAAGGGCCTTTGACTGAGATGTAATTCTTGGGTATCATCGATACGCAGGCGATGGAGTGTGCAAGGGCCTTTTTTGCAGCATGAGGATGGGTCATCCTTGTCGCGTTTCCAGTTTGTGTCAATCTTTAAGCGCGGTTTGCTGACGGTTGGCATGCCAGCCTCTCAATTCAATACTCATTCTTTTAGGGTAGGGGCAGCTACGGAGGCAGCTCGCTGGGGATTGAGTCCACAGATGGTAATGCGGATAGGGAGGTGGGAATCTGACCATTTTAAAATTTATGTACGTCCGCACATGTTATAATGTTTGTTCATGATGTTATTTACTTTGTTGCAGTTCTGTTTTGGGCTCTATGTTTTTCTTTGGTTGTCTGTTGCAGGTTTTTCTCAAGGCCTGGTGTGGATTCTGGGTGACTCTTATGTCTTCTGGGGGGCGATCAGAGCGGATGCACGGCCCGAAGGGAGACAGCTTGGAGTTCCCCGGAGTGAAGCAGTATGCAAATGGCTGGGAGTTAGAGGCATGATGTGGGGCCGGGTTCTTCCAGAATTTCATTATTATTCTAGAGTGGATAGGCCTCCTGATGTTTTGGTGCTCTCCGTGGGAGGGAATGATATGGGGGTCCGGGCCGCTAGGGATATTGTTCGGGATGTTAAATTCGACATTCTGCGACTGATGCGTGATTTCCCTGGTGTTATCATAGTGTGGTCAGACATAGTGGCACGACACAATTGGCGACATGCGTGTTCTGTTGAACGCTTGAATAAGGCCCGGATAAAAGCCAACAGGGAGATCGGACGTTTTGTGTCTCGTCTTGGGGGTGTGGTGGTTCGCCATCGGGATCTGGAAGACTTGTCTATTAGGTATTGGAGGGATGATGGTGTGCATTTAAATGCGGTTGGAACAGATTTTTGGTTTTTGGGATTGCAAGAAGGGGTTCAGAGGGCTCTCCAGGTGTGGAGGGACTCGCTTTAGTGAGGTGTCACTCAAGCTCAGATGGCGGGTCAGGGGGTCAAGAATTAAAACAGATTATTAAATTTTGGGGGACCCATACAGGGTATGGGATCCCACCTTGGTTGGTTGTTGGTGGTTCTCCCAGGACTTAGATCCCATGGGAAAGAAAAATTGGAAAGTCGCAATGTCCTCGAGCCGGCTGGGGCACAGCTGAGGACACAGTTGTTATGGATCAAAAATGGGACTCCAAAGACCCCCTCCTGGTGTTAAAATTGTTATGTTTATTGTTATATAATTTGTTAATAAAGGGCTGTTGTGGCCATTTAAACCCATGTCACGCAGCGTTGTGTGGTTATTATAGGTTTAAGATAAGTGTAAGACCACAGTTGACGAATCCTATAGTCAAGATATACTGACAAAAATGTATAGGGCTCACCAGTGGGGGACATGGTCACCAAAGGGCCCTTGCTCGAGGACAATTTTGGGCTCCCCATTCAACAGCAAACATATAGAATATATATATATATATATATATATATATATATATATATATATATATATATATATATTCCCTGACAGGAATACACAGCTCCAAAACCAAACAGAAATGTGCTTACTGTACTTCACCAACAGTCCTTTCCAATAGCATGTTCAGAGGCAACACAAGCACATTCAGAGGCACCACAGAGTCCAGCCAGCACCAGGGGGTTCATGTTAGGGCCTAACAAAAGGTGCAGCATCCAGTGAGGCCCGGAACGTCAAAGAAGGAAAAGAATAGTGCAGGGCCGGGCATGACAGTGTGTCTAGTGACACACAGGGTTAACCTGGGTTGTGTTTTGGTGGGGGGCGGAGGCAGCAGGAAACTTGAGGGGAGCGGCCATACAAAAGGAGGGGCGGAGTTTTGCTCTGGGTCAGTGGATCGAGGAAAGACACGAGGAGGCAGATTTTCCCACCCTCCCTCCCTTTTTAGGTCTGTTTTAGTGTGGTTGACGTGTGTGTTTATTTTTCAGGTTCGGAAGAAGAGGTCGTCATGACAGCTGGGGGGTTGGCTGTGTTGTTTCTGTTGGTCGGTGGCGGTAGCAGTAAACAAATGTGGTAAAAGGGGTGGGGGGTCATCGATAGTATGGCCCCTCCGGTGTATTCCCGAAATGGGAATACCGGTATGTTTACACTGCGGGCAAGGGGTTGTCTCCGAGCGGCACAGCTGGAGGCCTATCAAGTTGGAAATGGTTCCCGCAGTGTATTGTTTTGATATGTGGTAAAAGGGGGTAGCTCTGCCATTGACCAACAGATTGCGGTTAATAATATGTCGTTTGCACTGAAGTTATATGGTATTTTTATACTTTAAGTTATTGGAGTTATTTATTCATTTTGTTTAATAAAAAGGCTGTTGTGGCCAGTTTATACTCCAGCAAGTTGGTGTGGTCTCGTTAATTAAGATAAGAAGTAAAAGGGGTCAGAGTAAAATGGTATAGCGATAAGAGGTAGTAGGTGGGTACATCTGGAATACACTAGTCAAGACACACTTCCTTTATTAGATCTCCTGGGTTAACCCTACAGGGGATACCTACAGTACCTGCAAGCCAGCATAGAGATAGATACAGATTTGCAATACCTGAATTCTCTCAACCAGGGTTCCTCTATGGGTTCTGAGCAATTTTCACCTCACAGATATGCAAGTACTGACACCAATAATCTTTCTAGCTGTCTGCGAGTTATCACCAATGAAAGAAGCACCCTACCCACCTACCACCAGGCTAAGCCCTCATTCACATGGGCATGCCTTTCTGTACACCTATGTGAAGGGCCCTCCTTGTCTACATGGGATGCAAATGTGTTATATGTATCCCCATGCAGGCAGTCCCATGTATGTCTATTGGGAGGCAGCGACTGCACAGACACAGATGTTTAGTTGTCACCAATGGGGATCAGTCACCATTGTCCTCACTTCAGCTTTCTACATTAATATAAATGGCTTTGTTTACCTTCCAACGGCTTGTTGGTACTGTTGTCCTGTCAGTTTGGGACTTTGCAGGGTTTACTTAGCTGCCCCCTACCCACAATTTCTGCTGCCAGTGGGGGGAATGGATGGCAGGTGGTGGTGGTGGTGGGGGGGGGGTCTTGAGGGGGGAATGGGTCAAGATGACAGAAGAAAGATAGGGGGTGGGTAAGCAAACCCTACAAAGTCCCAGTCTGGCCACAGTCCTGTATTCAGAAACTGGCAGCTGTGTGTACAGGATGCAGGAGCACCGCCCTGGTGGGAAAGAGGAGGAGAGAGAGCACAGCCTGCACCTCCTCCCAGCTCACTTCTCTCCTCACCACTTCCAGGCTGACAGGGGTAGTGATGCCACTTTAACTACTCTTGTCAGCCCTGTAGGCAGAAAGAACTTGCCACAGGGCACCCTCACCTACACAATGGAACTGGTGCCCCTCTTGTCCACCCTTTGTCCAGCCCTGAACAGCTGCATCTAATTGGTTATGGCTGCTGTTTGACCAAGAATTCCGTGCCCGGCTCCTTCAAATTTCAGAGGATGTGGGTTGGGAGAAAGCCAACAGGACCACCCACGACTTGAACTTTGGTCAGGTAATCAGGAACTCCCTACCATCTTTAGAATCTACATCAGGAGAGTTAATTAATGGCAGCCTACATCTTTTCTCATCTCCGGTTCCTTATATTAATGTGATATTTACAGACGGGTGTTTAATATGCGCCTCCTTCCGTGGAGAGGAATTAATAACCAAGTCAGGTGGGAAGTCTTCGGATTTTCGGAATGTAATTGTAGTCTCAGCCAGTTCCTAGAGGAAATTCATTTTCCTGCACTAAACACAGACAGGTGAGGCCTAAATCTAGCTAGGAATATTTAGTAATGTAATCAACTCCTCCGGGGCGCCGAGAAGGCCCTGCCGCGTACAGATAAGGATTCTGCTGCACCACTAATTGAAAGTAAAAAAAAAGCACATAAAATCTTTGGAATTGTCCAGTTTAAAGTGGCGGTGACCCACAATCCCCTTATGGGTGCTCATTCGGACATTTTTATGAGCGGGATTATTGCTGCCACAGAGCAGGGTCCTTATTTATTAAAGTGGCTCAAAGAACAGTGATTATGTCAGGGAGAAGGTAATTCGATATCTGGTTGCTGTAGTTTGGCAAATTCTGTACCAGATGTGGACAGGGTGAAGATCATTGTAATTTTAACAGCTGGCCAGCCATGACAGTGAAGAGCACACATTGTACAAAAAATCACTAATCAGTATAAGGGCCCTTTCATACTGGTGCGCTTAAGATCACAGTTTTTAAAAAATACATGTTGTATTTTTTTACGCACTTTTATTGTGTATTTTATTTTGCACTTTCTGGTTTCCTAACACACAGCATGTGTAACATGAAACATGGACATGTGACTCAAAAAACAAAAACAAAAAAAAACACACCCATTGCCTTACAATGGAAGGTGCATTTTTGGCACGTTTTTGAAAAACTGCACCAAAGATGCAGCATGCAGGAGTTGTTAAAACGCAGCGTGCCCACAGTGCAGTGATGTAAACAGTAAGGCTACTTTCACACTGCGTTTTGGCCGCATTTTTGCTGCATTTTCAGCACGTTTTGCACCTGTAAAAAAGCACATCACTCAAAAAATGCATCAAAAGCGCAACCGTGGGTGCGTTTTTGCTGCAGTTTCTATTAATTTTAATGGGAAGATGCGTTTTTTTTTTTACCGCACCAAAAATGCAGCAAGCAGGATTTAATAAAACACAGTGGACCTGCAACTGATCAGTGTGAAGATTTCCATAGATTTCATGGTTTTTTAACTCTCCAGGTTTTTCACCTTAATGCCTTCTATGCATTAGGGTGAAAAACCTCCTGTCATGAAGCAGCCCCCCTTTTATTTACCTGAGCCCCGTAATTTCTGGCTGGTGTCTCGTGTCCTGATTGGATAGATTGATAGCAGCGCAGCCATTGGCTCCTGCTGCTGTCAATAAAATCCAATGACGTGAGCGCCGGGCCGAGCCCTGCTGTCTGTGTCAATACATGCAGCAGCAAGACTTGGGAGCGAGCGGTCCCGAAGGAGAACGGTTCTCCGATGGGGCACTCGAGAAGCCACCGGCACCGCTGAGGGACCCCAGGAGAGGAGGATCTGGGCCACTCTGTGCAAAACCAACTGCACAGAGGAGGCAAGTATGATATGTTTGTTATTTAAAAAAAAAATAAAAAAAAATTGGAGGGCTTAGTAACCCTTTAAAGGAAAATAGTTTTCATGCACATTTGTTGCGCAGCAAACGTGCACCAGCATGAAAGGGGTGTAAGAGTAATTTCTGTTTTCCTGCTATTAGAAGAAGATAAGGGCATTGTCCAACCCTCATCTCTTTAGTAGTTGGTACCGGCCAACCCCAATCCCTCTACTTGGTGGTACTGGTCAACCCAAATCTCTCTACTTGGTGGTACTGGTCAATCCCTCTACTTAGTGGTACTAACCAACCCTAACCCCTCTAATTGGCGGTGCTGGCCACGCCTAACCCCTCTAATTGGCGGTAATGGACAAGCCTAACCCCTCTAATTGGCGGTAATGGACAAGCCTAACCCCTCTAATTGGCGGTAATGGACAAGCCTAACCCCTCTAATTGGCGGTAATGGACAAGCCTAACCCCTCTAACTGGTGGTGCTGGCCAAGCCTAACCCCTCTAATTGGCGGTAATGGACAAGCCTAACCCCTCTAATTGGCGGTAATGGACAAGCCTAACCCCTCTAATTGGTGGTGCTGGCCAATTATGTTATTAAAATATGGGCAGTCAGATGTAAAAAGACCAGCTATCCGTTTACACCCAACTAAAAAGCAATCTACCGCGGAACCAACTTTAGAGGGCGACAGCTGTAAAAAGAGCCCCTAAGGTGACCATACACTATAAAATCTGCTTTAGCTTTAACAAAACTATGTAGTATGAGGACAAACCAGAACCATCCATTTAATTTGTATCCTATCAGGCAGATACTTATACTACATAAATGATGGTAGATCTAAGACCCCTTTCACACTGAGGCGCATTTATGCTAAAAATAGCGCCTGAGAAGTGCCTGAAAACTGCTTCCCATTCATTTCAATGGATGCTTTCACACTGGGGTGGTGTGCTGATGGGGCAGTGCAAAAAGTCCTGCAAGCAGCATCTTTGGGGCGTGTTTGGAGTACTTTAAAAAGCTCTTCAAAAAAGCCCCTGTCCATTGAAATGAATTGAAAGCACTTCCAAAGCGCCGCAAAATGGCTCTTTTTCTAAGGTCACGTTACCTTAAAAAAAGTGCACCGCTGACGCCACAAAAACGGTGCTACAGCACTGCAAAAACGCCCGTTTTATGGGCAGTTTTTGAGCGCCTCAGTGTGAAAGAGGTCTGAGGCTGGGTTCACATATGAGCCACATGCGGCTCACAGTAGGGGTCCGTTGAATCCTGGTTCACAGTCTCTGGTCCGATTTCAGCCTGAAGTTTTGGCTGAATTCTAACCTGAAACGGACCAAAAGACACACAGCCTTTTTGTGCAAATTGCACTGGACCCGCTGCGGAGATATGTGAGCCGCCTCTTTAGAGAGCCGGTCAAAATCTCCTGCTATTGCAAATTGGATGCGGTGAACACACATCCAATTCGCAATGGTGTGAATCCAGCCTAAGGGCCTTTTCACACTGGGGCGGTTTGCAGGCGCTATTGCGCTAATAATAGTGCCTGCAAACTGACCCGAAAGTGCCGCTGCTTTGTCTCCAGTCTGAAAGCCCCGAGGGCTTTCACATTGGAGCGGTGCGCAATGCAGGACGGGAAAAAGTCCTGCCAGCAGCATCTTTGGAGCCAGGAAGGAGCGGTGTATTCACCGCTCCTTCCCATTGAAATCAATGGGACAGCGCGGCTATACCACCGGCAAAGCGCCTCTGCAGAGGCGCTTTGCGGTGGTTTTTTAACCCTTTCTCGGCCGCTAGCGGGGGGGTAAAACCACCCCCGCTAGCGGCCGAATACCGACGGTAAAGCGCCGCTTACAATAGCGGCGCTTTACCACCGACGCCGCCCCAGTGTGAAAGGGGCCTAAAAAGGAGATTTGTACAATCAGATTGTATGGTGCCCTTACTAGTACTTAGCTCAATTTTTTTTTTTTTTGTAGATCAGTCTGATTGAATATGGGAACACCTGATCTAATCACATACAGCTGTGTCCTGCTCAGTGCATTGCAGAACACAGACTGAGCATGGCAAACACACTTTCTATTATACCAGGATGGGTGGGCCTCATTCACATCAGTGCATACAGCAGAAATGAGCCATTGCTTTGTGTGTCTGGAGCTGCATGCAGCCTGTGTTACTGAATGGAGACTCATCCGCACAACCGAGTTTGTCAGGCATGTAGAGGATGGGTGTGTGGCCCCAAATGTAGATGGAGTGCACCCAGGGGCCACAAACCTGCCCCTGCGATCCTGTCAGATTTGGACGTACGGCTGAGTCTGTACAGCCGTGCATCTCCATTCACTAACACAGGCCAGGTTATGTTACCTATTGGAAGCCGGTTCTCTTTGCTCTACTGTACACGAGACAGCCATTAGGCTGAAATGTTTTCTTTGTGTAATGAAAATGAATGCAGTTTTGAGGCAAATTATGTAGTGTGGATTTCTGAGTTGGTGTGCATTAGCGTGTATCAATGTGCATTTACCTGGGTTTTCTTGCATGTGTTTAGGACTTGAGTACTGAGGAAAAAAAACAATCCCCTCTGGGTGATCTCTGTACATTGCAAAGAATTTAACAAACTTTGTAGCAGATTCCTACCTTTTGTTGCTGTGAAGGAATAGCTGTTTGTTTCACTAGGCCGATCCCATACTGATTCTGAATGGGAGGGTCTGGTTCATTATAATCACCTGGTGCACTCTTTGATTTGAGGAAAGCTGCAGTATTTAACCCTTGGGAAGTATTTCACTAAAACGGACTGACTTGTATCTAAGACCCCTTTGACACTGAAGGCGCTTTTCAGGCGTTTTAGCTCTTAAAATAGCACCTGTAATTTGCCTCTCAAGCCTCCCCAGTGTGAAAGCCCGAGTGCTTTCACACTGGGGCAGTGCGCTTGCAGGACCGAAAAAAAAAAAAGTCCTGCAAGCAGCATCTTTGGGGCAGTGCGGGAGCAGTGTATACAGCTTTAACTCTTCTGGGAAAGCTGTTTAGGAGTGTGTCTATAGGAATGTTTGACCATTTTTCCAGAAGTGCATTTGTGAGGTCAGACACTGATATTGAATGAGAAGGCCTGGCTCGCAGTCTCCGCTCTAATTCATCCCAAAAAGGTGTTCTATTAGGTTGAGGTCAGGACTCTGTGCAGGTCAGTCAAGTTCCTCCACCCCAGACTCGCTCATCCATGTCTTTATGGACCTTGCTTTGTGCACTGTCATGTTAGAACAGGAAGGGGCCATCCCCAAACTGTTCCCACAAAGTTGGGAGCATGAAATTGTCCAAAATGTCTTGGTATGCTGGCGCCATAAGAGTTCCCTTCACTGGAACTAAGAGGCCGAGGCCAAGCCCAACCCCTGAAAAACAACCACACACCATAATCCCCCCTCCACCAAATGATTTGGGCCAGTCGGTGCACAAAGCAAGGTCCATAAAGACATGGATGAGCGAGTTTGGGGTGGAGGAACTTGACTAACCTGCACAGAGTCCTGACCAGTGGCGGTGCGTCGCGCAGCCCCCTCTCTCCAGCCACCCCCTCTGTGTACTATGGATAGATTCATGCATTGCATGAATATATCCATGGCTGCTGTAGCCACCCCCTATTCAGGCGCCCGGCTCTGAACTACAGCGGCGGGGGGGGGGGCTGTTTTTGAAGCACCTGATTAGAGCCATAGGCTTCAAAAAAGGTGCACTGCGAGCGCAAACCATTGCACCCAGGTGTGTTAACAAAGCAAATATTCATTTGCTTTGCTAACACAGAACCACCTCTCAGCCAATCAGAAGGCCCGGATGTAATACCAGGCACCTGATGGGCTGAAGGCATAGGCGATCCCATTGGCGCCAAGGAATACAGGAAGAAGACATGCACGGAAGAGTCCTGCATTCATCGGTGCGCTACCGTCCCACAGCTTGCTGCCTGACACACCACCATGATGGGGTAAGTGCCGGGCAGACAGCGGGCGGAGGGGGGGGCACAGTGTCTGCATGTGATGGGGCACAGTGTCTGCATGTGATGGGGCACAGTTGGCTTCAATTGATGGGCACAGGTGGCTGCATATGATGGGCACAGGTGGCTGCATATGATGGTTTTTTTTCAGTATTCTTCAGTTCATTTGCACCCCCCCAAAAATTTTGAGCACCAGCCACCACTGGTCCTGACCTCAACCCGATAGAACACCTTTGGGATGAATTAGAGCGGAGACTGCGAGCCAGGCCTTCTCATCCAACATCAATGCCTGACCTCACAAATACGCTTCTGGAAGAATGATCAAACATTCCCATAGACACACTCCTAAACCTTGTGGACAGCCTTCCCAGAAGAGTTGAAGCTGTTATAACTGCAAAGGGTGGACCAACTCAATATTGAACCCTACGGACTAATGCCGCGTACACACAACCGGACTTTACGGCATACTTTGCCCGGCGGACTTTTTGACGGACTTTACGACTGAACGGACTTGCCTACACACGATCAACCAAAGTCCGACGGATTCGTACGTGATGACGTACGACCAGGGCCGTCTTTAATTTTGATTGGGCCCTGGGCAAACATTTTCTTGGGGCCCCCCCTCCATTCTGAGACATACAAAAAATAGCAGGTAGACTCAAAATCAGTTTACTGCAGCAGATCACACAGCGATTGCAATTGTTTGCCAGAGGTTACAGCCTATCTTTACTGCTCAATGGCTGGTTTCTAGAGGTTACAACACATAATTTCTGCTTGCCGATTGGTTGCTAGAGGTTAATGTACATTATTAGCGCTCACTAATTGGTTGCTAGGGGTTACAGCACATCATTAGCACTTACTGATTGGTTGCTAGAGATTAAAGCAGATCACTACTGTTTGCTGATTGGTTGCTAGAGGTTCATGCACATCATTACCTCTCACTGAGCAGTGGAGCAATCCCAAATAATTGAGCAAGTAAAGGGGCACATTAATACACATACTACAGGAGAGGTTCAGAGACTGCGGACATACTGCAGAAGACAATCAGAGACTGCGGACATACTGCAGGAGACAATCAGAGACTGCGGACATACTGCAGGAGATTACCAGAGACTGCGGACATACTGCAGGAGACAATCAGAGACTGCGGACATACTGCAGGAGACAATCAGAGACTGCGGACATACTGCAGGAGACAATCAGAGACTGCGGACATACTGCAGGAGACAATCAGAGACTGCGGACATACTGCAGGAGACAATCAGAGACTGCGGAAATACTGCAGGAGACAATCAGAGACTGCGGACATACTGCAGGAGACAATCAGAGACTGCGGACATACTGCAGGAGACAGAGACTGCGGACATACTGCAGGAGACAATCAGAGACTGCGGAAATACTGCAGGAGACAATCAGAGACTGCGGACATACTGCAGGAGACAATCAGAGACTGCGGACATACTGCAGGAGACAATCAGAGACTGCGGACATACTGCAGGAGACAATCAGAGACTGCGGAAATACTGCAGGAGACAATCAGAGACTGCGGACATACTGCAGGAGACAATCAGAGACTGCGGACATACTGCAGGAGACAATCAGAGGCTGCGGACATACTGCAGGAGATTACCAGAGACTGCGGACATACTGCAGGAGACAATCAGAGACTGCAGACATACTGCAGGAGACAATCAGAGACTGCGGACATACTGCAGGAGATTACCAGAGACTGCGGACATACTGCAGGAGACAATCAGAGACTGCAGACATACTGCAGGAGACAATCAGAGACTGCGGACATACTGCAGGAGATTACCAGAGACTGCGGACATACTGCAGGAGACAATCAGAGACTGCGGACATACTGCAGGAGACAATCAGAGACTGCGGAAATACTGCAGGAGACACTCAGAGACTGCGGACATACTGCAGGAGACAATCAGAGACTGCGGACATACTGCAGGAGACACTCAGAGACTGCGGACATACTGCAGGAGACAGTCAGAGACTGCGGACATACTGCAGGAGACAATCAGAGACTGCGGAAATACTGCAGGAGACAATCAGAGACTGCGGACATACTGCAGGAGACAATCAGAGACTGCGGACATACTGCAGGAGACAATCAGAGACTGCGGACATACTGCAGGAGACAATCAGAGACTGCGGACATACTGCAGGAGACAATCAGAGACTGCGGACATACTGCAGGAGACAATCAGAGACTGCGGACATACTGCAGGAGACAATCAGAGACTGCGGACATACTGCAGGAGACAATCAGAGACTGCGGACATACTGCAGGAGACAATCAGAGACTGCGGACATACTGCAGGAGACAATCAGAGACTGCGGACATACTGCAGGAGATTACCAGAGACTGCGGACATACTGCAGGAGACAATCAGAGACTGCAGACATACTGCAGGAGACAATCAGAGACTGCGGACATACTGCAGGTGATTACCAGAGACTGCGGACATACTGCAGGAGACAATCAGAGACTGCGGACATACTGCAGGAGACAATCAGAGACTGCGGACATACTGCAGGAGACAATCAGAGACTGCGGACATACTGCAGGAGACAATCAGAGACTGCGGAAATACTGCAGGAGACACTCAGAGACTGCGGACATACTGCAGGAGACAATCAGAGACTGCGGAAATACTGCAGGAGACACTCAGAGACTGCGGACATACTGCAGGAGACAATCAGAGACTGCGGACATACTGCAGGAGACAATCAGAGACTGCGGAAATACTGCAGGAGACACTCAGAGACTGCGGACATACTGCAGGAGACAATCAGAGACTGCGGACATACTGCAGGAGACACTCAGAGACTGCGGACATACTGCAGGAGACACTCAGAGACTGCGGACATACTGCAGGAGACAATCAGAGACTGCGGACATACTGCAGGAGACAATCAGAGACTGCGGACATACTGCAGGAGACAATCAGAGACTGCGGACATACTGCAGGAGACAATCAGAGACTGCGGAAATACTGCAGGAGACAATCAGAGACTGCGGACATACTGCAGGAGATTACCAGAGACTGCGGACATACTGCAGGAGACAATCAGAGACTGCAGACATTATACAGGAGATGGTCAGAGAACTTTCAGCAATGCACAGCTTTACAGTTAAATAACACAGCTCAGGGTTTAAACAGTCAGGCATTCTATGGTTGTAAGGACATACCTGGCCAGCCAAACTTACTACATACATTCAGGACTGTGGGCGGGGCTTCCACTCTCTGCTCTCACTAAAGCAGCTGGGAGCTCCACTGATGCTTTGTTGGGTGGGCCCACATCACCCGTGAATGGTCGCCCCGATGACAGCTTTGCAGAGCGCACAGAGGACACGGGAGGATGTATTCCGCACTAGCCAGCTGAGAGGGGCGGGGCCGGGAGCTCCACTGACGCTCTGACCCCGCCCACGTGCAGCCTGTGTACTGGGAATAGAGCGCCTGTAGTGAGAGCCAGTGATCGGAGTGGGAGTGTCATTGGAGCTCCCGGCCCCGCCCCCGGACCTCTGTATTCACCAGGCAGTATAGAGGGGGCGGGGCCGGAAGCTCCACTGACAGTCGCACTCCGATCACTGGCTCTCACTACAGAAGCTCTTTTCCGAGTACACAGGCTGCACGTGGGCGGGGTCAGAGCGTCAGTGGAGCTCCCGGCCCCGCCCCCTCTCAGCTGGCTAGCGAGGAATACATCCTCCCGTGTCCTCTGTGCGCTCTGCAAAGCTGTGATCGGGGCCCCAATTCACGTCTGGCGCGGGCCCCCCAACAAAGATTGGGCCCGGGGCAAGTGCCCCGTTTGCCCTGCGCTAAAGACGGCCCTGCGTACCACTGGACTAAAACAAGGAAGTTCATAGCCAGTAGCCAATAGCTGCCCTAGCGTCGGTTTTTGTCCGTCGGACTAGCATACAGACGAGCAGACTTTTCGACCGGACTCGAGTCCTGTCGGATAGATTTGAGACATGTTTCAAATCTAAGTCCGTCAAACTTTTGAGAAAACAAAGTCCGCTGGAGCCCACACACGATCGAATTGTCCGACCAAATCCGGTACGCCGGACCAAGTATGCCGTAAAGTCCGATCGTGTGTACGCGGCATAAGACTGGGATGCCATTAAAGTTCATTTGTTTATAAAGGCAGGTGTCCCAATACTTATGACAATATTGTGTGTGTTGATGAGTGATATATAAAACAAAGTGACAACATATCACCCAAAGATAATGTGAAACTAGCGATAGCTTGATATAGAGAAGAGAAAAAAAGCCTCTCTTCTTTATGATCTGATATGCCGCACTGTGGAGTTTGCATATTCTATCCAGCCTACCACTTCATGTGAAGGCAAGCACATCCATCTGTTGGAGACCTGACTACCACCATCCATCCATTATTGCTCTGGATGAGGCCACTGAAGTGCATCTCTATACCATCATTATCCTCTATCAAGCACCCACAGGATTGATTGATCCAAATGCCTGATTGACACACCGCCGTATGGTGAGTGTGTCCACTATTTGTGGTAAGCGTACCCACTTCTTCTACTATCAAAGCTGTATGTTGGCTTAGGCCACATGAAGAAAATTGTTCCGCTGCACCCATTGGTTGAAAAGGCATCGCCTTTACACATCCTTTTCCCCCATGAAACTTCTTTGTATCCATTGAGGAATATTTTTTCACTATGGACACCATTTTTTTTACAAATATTGTAGATTGACTTTTCACATATATTTAATAGTCTATTTTGATTGGTACATACTTGCTTGTGTTTTATTATCAAGCTATCGCTAGTTTCACATTATCTTTGGGTGATATGTTGTCACTTTGTTTTATATATCACTCATCAGCGCTGCATTTTTAAATGTATTTGTATTTCATTGCACAGTTCGCTATACTGTTGATGCTGGCTGCTATCATTTTGTTTCTTTGTCATTTTTAGTAGCGCAACTTTTCCTTTTTGTTTAATATTGTGTGTATGTGTGTATGTATGTATGTGGACACACTCACCATATATATATATATATATATATATATATTCATAGACACACAGTATCTCACAAAAGTGAGTACACCCCTCACATTTTTGTAAATATTTATCTTTTCATGTGACAACACTGAAGAAATGACACTTTGCTACAATGTAAAGTAGTGAGTGTACAGCTTGTATAACAGTGTAAATTTGCTGTCCCCTACACCCAGATAAGACTGATTTAATACCAGAAAGATCGACTGCCATAAATCTGTGTCGCCTCTTTACTATTGTGCAGACAGAGGGTCCTACCCCAGATACCAGAGTAGTGGTGTCATTGGATACGCACAAAGCGTTTGATTCTATAGAATGGCCATATCTCATAGAGGTCCTGGAAAGGGTTTCGGTCCTAGATTTATAACATGGGTAAAAATTTTATATGCAGAACCAAGGTCCAGACTTAGGATGAATAATACCATTACAGAACCTTTCAACATATTGACCAACTGACACATGTGCACACATGTGACACATGTGTGGTGGGGCTTCCCACAGATGAGGATCGCCTCAGTGGCAACACAGGCAGCTCAGGTCCACTCATATGAAGCATTAATCAATGTCCTTTACAGGAATGGTCCATATCTGGAGCAGGGGGCGGGTATACTGAAAATGTCATACGAAATATTTCATATATGTAATAAGACGGGGGGGGGGGGGGGCACCAGCCTAGCAGATTTCCCCAATGCCCCACTATGGCACAACCCCCAACTTAAAGAAATAGCCAAGGTACCGGATGGAGCATGTTGGGCAAACTATGGAATCAAATGGGATTTTTCAATCTTTTATAGACTTGAAGATTGAATATGGAGTCCCAAACACCTTTTTAATACCTACAGCTGCGTCATGCAGCAAGGGCTCAATATGGTGGGGGGGAGGTGGCGCTCTCCCCTTCCAATATGGAGAAATTGATAGCTTATGGGGATCACTCAAAGTTGATCTCTAAATGCTACTTTGCGCTGCTGACATCCTCCTCCCCCAGGATGGAGAAGGTGGCGGCGCAATGGAAAGAGGTAGAGGTGGGGGACTCGAGTCACATGACTTGACTCGAGTCAGACTCGAGTCACCTGTTTGAGGACTTGCGACTTGCTTGACAAAATTAAATGAATGACTCGACTTGACTTTGACTTGTCACTAATGACTTGCGACTTGGCTTTGACTTGGGCTATTTGACTTGCAATGACTTGGCACCACCAGTGCTGTGTCTTGGCCTAGGCAAAAGCCGCCCCCCCCCCTCCACAAAAGAAAGCTCCCCCCAAGTCCCAGCTTCGGGGTAGATCAGTATTTTGACTTAATTTGTGACTTGACCAAAATAAATGACTTGACTTGCTTGACTTCTAGCAGGGACTCGACTTGACTTGCTTGCTTTTCGCCACAGTAACTTGGGACTTGCTTGTGACTTGAAGGTTAAGACTTGAGACTTGCTTGTGACTTGCGCATGTGTGACTTACTCCCATCACTGGAAAGAGGATATACCGTCCCTTACGGAGGAGTCTTGGTCTGAAGCCCTGAGTACTCTTGTGCCCGCGATGATCTCAGCCAGAGACAAAATGTTACAATTCAACTATCTCCATAGAATTTATTATACCCCCAAAAGACTACATAAAATGGGTAGGGGAGAGTCTCCAGAATGTCCCCGCTGTAAAGCAGCGGAGGGAGACTTCTTCCATATGATATGGAAGTGTCCCCAAGTGACAAAATACTGGAAGGCAGTCCTCACATATTTAGAGGAGACCCTGGATCTCACAAACATATACTCTCCAGCTAGATGTCTCTTAGGAGACTTGGAGGATGAAGAGTTATGAACATCACAAAAAACACTTTTGAAAACAGTTTTCTGCTATGCCAAAAAAGCTCTGGCCCTTAAATGGAAAAATCCATCTCCCCTGTCATTACAAAACTGGGTGAACTTCTTTAACAACGCTCTACCAATGTATAAATTAACTCATCAAGCAAGAGGGTGCTCAAAGAAATTCGATAAAGTATGGGGCAAATGGATTGAAAAAGTAACAGGAGCAGTAGAAGATAGATAATTAAAGTATAAGTTCCACTGAGACCTAAAATAACACTGGAAATGAGTATACATTACACTGTATTATTGTACACAAAACAGGATACACAAGAATGGTTTAACAGTTTAGAAAAGAAGTTTTGCTGTTTATTGAATAAAATTTGAATACGGTTTTATTAACATATGCATGGTCTAGCTACATAATAGTGTATTCAGAATGAGATGTATCTAAGACTTGTTGCATAATATATTGACATGTAATGATGAAATGTATAATAATGCTGAACATTCAATAAAATTTACCATTTAAAAGAAAAAAAATTGCTGTCCCCTCAAAATAACTCAACACACAGCCATTAATGTCTAAGCCGCTGGCAACAGAAGTGAGACACCCCTAAGTGAAAATGTCCAAATTGGGCCCAAAGTGTCAATATTTTGTGTGGCCACCATTATTTTCCAGCACTGCCTTAACCCTCTTGGGCATGGAGTTCACCAGAGCTTCAAAGGTTTCCACTGGAGTCCTCTTCCACTCTTCTATAACGACACCACGGAGCTGGTGAATGTTAGAGACCTTGCGCTCCTCCACCTTCTGTTTGAGGATGCCCCACAGATGCTCAATAGGGTTTAGGACTGGAGACATGCTTGGCCAGTCCATCACCTTTACCCTCTGCTTCTTTAGCAAGGCAGTGGTCCTCTTGGAGGTGTGTTTGGGGTCGTTATCATGTTGGAATACTGCCCTGCGGTCCAGTCTCCAAAGGAAGGGGATCATGCTCTGCTTCAGTATGTCACAGTACATGTTGGCATTCATGGTTCCCTCAATGAACTGTAGCTCCCCAGTGCCGGCAGCACTCATGCAGCCCCAGACCATGACACTCCCACCACCATGCTTGACTGTAGGCAAGATACACTTGTCTTTGTACTCCTCACATGGTTGCCGCCACACATGCTTGACACCATCTGAACCAGATAAGTTTATCTTGGTCTCATCAGACCACAGGACCTGGTTCTAGTAATCCATGTCCTTAGTCTGCTTGTCTTCAGCAAACTGTTTGCTGGCTTTCTTGTGCATCATCTTTAGAAGAGGCTTCCTTCTGGGATGACAGCCATGCAGACCAATTTGATGCAGTGTGCGGCGTATGGTCTGAGCACTGACAGGCTGACCCCCCACCCCTTCAACCTCTGCAGCAATGCTGGCAGCACTCATACGTCTATTTCCCAAAGACAACCTCTGGGTATGACGCTAAGCAGGTGCACATAACTTCTTTGGTCGACCATGGTGAGGTCTGTTCTGAGTGGAACTTGTCCTGTTAAACTGCTGTATGGTCCTGGCCACCGTGCTGCAGCTCAGTTTTAGGGTCTTGGCAATCTTCTTATAACCTAGGCCATCTTTATGTAGAGCAACAATTCTTTTTTCAGTTCCTCAGAGAGTTCTTTGCCATGAGGTGCCATGTTGAACTTCCAGTGACCAGTATGAGAGCGTGAGAGTGATAACACCAATTTTAAAACATCTGCTACCGATTCAAACCTGAGACCTTGTAACACTAACGAGTCACATGACACAGGGGAGGGGAAATGGCTAATTGGGTCCAATTTGGACATTTTCACTTAGGGGTGTACTCACTTTTGTTGCCAGCGGTTTAGACATTAATGGCTGTGTGTTGAGTTATTTTGAGGGGACAGCAAATTTACACTGTTATACAAGCTGTACACTCACTACTTTACATTGTAGCAAAGTGTCATTTCTTCAGTGTTGTCACATGAAAAGATATAATAAAATATTTACAAAAATGTGAGGGGTGTACTCTTTTGTAGATACCCGCAGGTGGCGGGGGTATCTATGCCCGGAAGTGGAAGCAAACTACCTGTATTAGACAGGTATCTGCTCCCCCCTCCCCCCTGAAAGGTGCCAAATGTGACACCGGAGGGGGGGAGGATTCCGAAAAGCGGAAGTTAAATTTTTGGGTGGAACTCTGCTTTAAGCTGCATAAATTGGAACAGGTGCCATTGAAATAAATCGGCTGCAACTTGTCATGCGACTGTGTCCAAAGTCGCACAACAAGTCGCACTAGTGTGAACGGAGCCTAACTTCAGCTGCCTGTGTGCTTGAATTTACTAATGCAGTTCAATAGAAGGTAACCTGTTTTAATGTTCTCTATCTGGATTTCTCACAACTATGAGTGGTGTGCTTTATGCTGGACTTATATTAGGAGATTACAAGGAATTTTTACCATCTTTCAATTGCACAGATCAAGGCAACGTACAACCAGCAGTTCTTATTGTTTTAGGACCCATCGCACTATAGCGGTGCAGTAACGTGGTAAAACAATCTCTTAAATGTGCATTATCTTACATTATATTACACCCAGTGCAGCATGTTACGGTGACATTTATTGTAAATACATTCATGTCCTCCAGCTGCATTCTCTGCAATTCGAGTGTGTGAATGTGTAAAATACCGCAATGTGGCCACTAGATGGCTGAGGGGCATACCTATTTCCTATGATAGTCAGTGCCATCCTGTGGACATAATATGGTATGGCCACTAGATGGCAGTGAGTATCATAGAAAATGGGTATGCTCCTCAGTGCCATCTATTGCCCATAATGCAATATTTTCAGCATTTACACATTCGAATTGCAGAAAATGTAGCCAGAGAACATTTGATTTTTACCCCACTCACACAGAATAAATTGGCATCCAGTTTTGATGGGGTATTTATTTATAAATGCAGCCATTAGTTTAAATGGGGCCTTATATTTTTAATATAAACTGTTGGTGGTAAGTTGTGATTTTCCTGATGTTCCCTGGGTTGCAAGTGGTTGTGACTGACAAAACATTATCCTATGTATGTCCAACATTTGACATTTACATTGTATGTGATCCAATGATAACTCATTCTCTGTCCTATGTATGGTTGCCACCTCATCCCTTTAAACCCGAAAATATATTAATTATACAGGTTCTGTGGCTGATTAAGGTGGTAATTAAACTCACTTGGTGCCTTATCGGCATTTAACTAGCCTCAGAACCTGTATAATTAATATGTGTTCGGGTTTAAAGGGATGAGGTGGCAACTCTACTCCTATGGAAGGGCTGAGCATCTTCTTTCCCCTTCTATAATACATGAAATCCCATTAGACATTCCTCTATTGATAAGAACCCTGCAAGTGGCATTTCTGCTGCTCCGCAATATGTTCTTTTTGATGACCAGAAAGGACGCTATTATGCCGTCTGACCTCGCTTCAGTGCTTTCACAGACATATTTCAATGGCAAATATTAAAGCTGGATTGTGTGAGAACATATCAAAGCAGAATATAAAGAGACCAGCAATAGTATTGTGCGGAGAAAATAAAACAATTCAAAAGCGTGAGTGACAAGTCTGTGTAATAAGCGGAGGTATATCACCGGGCCAGATCAAACCACTGGTCTATGAGCATGCCATAGAGTGGATTTAAAGGGGAACTCCTACCAAAACAAACATGGAGATTCTCCTATCACAGCTGTTTACAACTTACAATATAACCTGTTTAGAATGTTAACCTTTTTTCAGGAGTGACATCTTTCAAAAGTATGCAGAATCTCTACACACCCAAGTATAAAGTGTAAAAAAAAAAAAAAAAAAAATGTAAATGTTACTTCTCAATGGCAAGCCTCAGCCTGGGACAATGCACACAATCACATTGATGAAATTAACTTCACGTCAGAGTTCCCGCCCCCATCACATCAGAGGTCCCCCCTCCATCACATCATAGGTTCCCTTCCATCACATCATAGTCCCCCCTCCCCCCCCCCAAAGGGCCTGGTATGGACTGGGGAGAGGACCCCACGCCATTTTTTTTCTTTATTTTTTTTTACTAGCCGTGTCCTGGCAGTTGCAACTGTGAGTCAATTTAAATGTGATGTGACTTGTTTTTTTTTTCTTTATAAATGTAATTTTTGCTGCAGCAGGTTCTATACATGCTACAGATGCACCACTTTACTGGCAGACTAAGGGGACCCCTCAGGCACTATATTTAAAAAAATTTAATTTTTTATTGTTTCACTTTTAATCATAATTAAAATCACTGCTCATTTAAAAACAATTGTTTTTAAAATGTTTTTTTGCATTGATACATGTCCCTCAGGGCAGTATCCAGACCCCCATACCCCTTTTATGGCCAATTACCTGCATATAAGCCTTCAAAATGGGGACTTTTGACTTCTCATGTTCAGCTTCCATAGATTTCAATGGAGTTTGCGGTCCTTAGCAGAACTCCCGAACAGGGGGGTATTCGGCCCATCTCTACCAACAACCACCTTCCCTATGGACTCCAATGCATTGTGCCATCATTTCACTGACATTTCCTGAATTTTATTTGGAGAAGATAAACTTTATTTAGAAAGTAGGGAAGAGTGGGTGAGCCATTCTGTATTTTCACTGAAAGGGTTAATGACGGTAAAGGTAAGTAATAGGTCAGCATAGTTCCCACTATGATTCTGAGTAATAAGTCGGCGCCCGCTTAGCACAATGCTTATTAAATGAAATTGAATGTTGGAACTCGGAGCTACACGATCCGTGGAGCAGAAAGACATAACGGTTATCACCTCAATTACTGGGACGCAAATCATCCTGTCAAATCAGGCCCGGAGCGTCATTTATAGAACATATTTAATTACCTATTAATGTGGAAAAATTTGAGAGCGTTGAGGAGACTCTGAACGCCGACTCCACCAATAGAACAAAGACGTAGGAAAGGTGTAAGGAGTCACTCTCCCGCACCTGAATACAGATAAGGAGACGCATGCAATGGTTTATTTCAATGTAATAAGGATCGGTCAATAGCCTATATGGCCAGGTGTGTTATGGATGAAAGAGTACCTGTCTCCCATAATCCAGAATTTTTGAGTTGTCAACAGAAAAGGAATAGAGGGAAATCTTTTTATGAGAACACTTGTTAGAGTGACAACTCTCCTGGAATTATCTGTATTGCATACACCTATTCAGGGGCGGACTGACCATTGAGCCACTCGGGCACTACCCGAGGGCCCTGGGCCACTAGGGGGCCCCATCAGGATTGCTAGCTTCAGTAAAACCAGGGACAGTATGAATAAATCTGTGTTTTTTTTACATCTGTCTCTGTATACTGTGTGTACATGTATGTGTATACTGTGTGATTGTATACTGTGTTTGTGTATACTGCGTGGCCCCATAATCTCTGATTGCCTGGGGGCCCCATAATCTCCTATTGCCCAGGGGCCCCATAAGTTATCAGTCCGCCCCTGCACCTATTGGTCCAGTTTGGCACAATGTAAGTATACATACACTATATTGTCAAAAGTAATGGGACGCCTGCCTTTACATGCACATGAACTTTAATGGCATTCCAGTCTTAGTCCGTTTGGTTCAATATTATTACTATTATTATTATTATTATTATTATTATTATACAGGATTTATATAGCGCCAACAGTTTACATAGCACTTTACAACTTGAGGGTAGACAGTACAAATACAATACACTTTAATACAGTAGGAATCAGAGGGCCCTGCTCCTTAGAGCTTACAATCTTACAAGAGGGAAGGTCAAGAGATACAAGAGGTAATAACTGTGGGCGATGTGTTGATTGAGAAGATAAATGTACAGTTGTTAGGTGGGGGCCAGATAGGCTTTTCTGAAGAGATGAGTTTTCAGGGATCGTCTGAAAGTGGATAAAGTAGGAGAAAATCAGACAGATTGGGGTAGAGCATTCCAGAGGATGGGAGAGGCTTGGAAGTCCTGGAGGCAAGCATAGGATGAGGTGAAAAGGGAGTTTGAGAGCAGGAGGTCTTGGGAGGAGCGAAGAGAGCGATTAGGTTGGTATTTTGAGACTAGGTTAGTGATGTAGCTGGGGGCCAGGTTGTGGATGGCTTTGTAAGTTATAGTTAGTATCTTGAATTGAATTTGGTGGCTGAGTGGCAGCCAATGGAGGGATTGGCAGAGGGGTATAGCAGACACTGAGCCGTTTGTGAGGTGGAATATTGAGTTAGCCCACCCTTTGTAGCTTCAACTCTTCAGGGAAGGCTGTTCACAAGGTTTAGGAGTGTGTCAATGGGAATGTTTGACCTTATGGACAGGCCGCCGTTGCCTCTCACTGCCCTAAGGAAAAATCTTCTCCAAGATAACACATTTGACACTGATGTATGGCACAAAAGTGGTGTAGTTGACCAGTTACATTTATTTTTTCATTTCTCAACAGAAAAAAGTGTAAAGGGAATAAAACCTACAACCTGGTTGATAACTTTGGACAGCAAATCTTCATTGTCTCCATCTTTTCTCGAGTTTCATATTTACACCAATCAACAGTGACAGTTTACCACCAACTTAATATTGGATAGGTCCCCCTTTTGCTGCCAAAACAGCCCTGACCCATCGAGGCATGGACACCGCTAGACCTCTGGAGGTATGTTGTGGTATCTGGCACCAAGTCATCAGTGGCAGATCCTTTAAGTCCTGTAAGTTGCGAGATGGGGCTGCCCTGCATCAGACTTGTTTTTCCAGCATTTTCACAGATGCTTGATTGGATAGAGATCTGGAGAATTTGGAGGCCAAGTCAATACCTTTAATTCATTGTTGCATTCCTCAGACCATTCTTGAACCATTTTTGAAGTGTGGCAGGGTGCATTTTCCTGCTAAAAGCGGCTACTGCTATCAGGAAATACGGTTTCCACGAAGGGATGTACTTGGTCAGCAATGATGTTTAGGTAGGTGTCAAAGTAACATCCACATGAATGTCAACATTCAAGGTTTCCTAGCAGAACATTGCCCGAAGTATTACACTGCCTCCGCCTGCTTGCCTTCTTCTCTTTCTGATTGTCAGGAGATTTGTATTGGCTGGGCCAGCCATTGCTTTCTGTCCAGGAGAGAAATGCCAGCAGGGGAGGTAACCTTCGTATGCCCTGGGTCCACAACTGGTTAAAGCCCAAATCCAGGCTTGGCAAAAAAATGAAAATGTGTGTGTCCTCCTCTCCCACTCATACATGCATGATATTATGCTTATTTAGTTTAGAGGGGAATCTATTAAGATACTAGCCTAGCCCAAAAGTCTTGCAGACTTACACCCCACCACTGGTTCCAATAGTGACCACTAGTCCCCCGAAGCTGCTTCTGATTTCCATGTGATTTGCCTCCCCTCTTGTTAACATCATCATATACAATGCAGGACCAGTGACCACCACTGCTCTAGTGATGATGCTGAGGGCCCACACACAATTAGGGAAGAAGATGAAGGTCTGCTGCCACGGTAGCATGATATGCTCTCTATAACCCCCCACCTAGAAAAAATGAACAATATTTCCTGCATATACTGGGAAGGGGTGGGGAGGGAAGGACACCCACATTTTAATAATTTTTTACGATTTTACCATACAACCTCATTGCACACCCAGTATGATATTTTAGCTATCTTGTGTGTTCTTGCAAATAGACAACAGGTCCACTTTCCAAGGAGATTTGTATTCAGAGTATTCCCCATGTGCCATTGTGTTTCCAGGCAGGTCTGCTCACATAATTGAGTGGTTGTTTGAAGGTTGTCCCCTCTCGGCTTTCACGGTCCCCTTCGCTCGATCTGACAACTTGGATATTAACATCTCTTTAGCTGTGATTATATTAATGGAAATATATCATAATTTTTGCCTGAAGAATGTAGATGCCAAATGTGCTGCATATGATTAAATATAATCCACATTTCTACACTTAATTATTTGTCTTCTGGAAAATGTTGGGTTCCTTTTTTTCTTTTTTTGTTTTGCATAAAAACTGTTCCAACTATTACGAAAAACTCTCCATAATTAAAAGAAATAGAATATAAATCAGGGGGTAGTTTTTAGCCCAGTTGCTGCCAGCATATCAGATTTAGGTGGAAGTTACCTTTTTATAGCATACCTAAAGCCACAACGTTTTTTTTTTTTTTAAAGCTGAACTCTAGCCAAAAAAAAATCTTTTCCCATGCAGTTGAAAAACAAGTTCCTGAAGCGCTAGAGACTGTCAGTCATATGTGGATATACAGTATCTCACAAAAGTAAGTACACCCCTCACATTTTTGTATCTATTTTATTCTATCTTTTCATGTGACAACACTGACGAAATGACACTTTGCTACAATGTAAAGTAGTGAGTGTACAGCTTGTATAACAGTGTAAATTTCCTGTCCCCTCAAAATAACTCAACACACAGCTATTAATGCCGCTGGTAACAAAAGTGAGTACACTCCTAAGTGAAAATGTCCAAATTGGGCCCAATTAGCCGTTTCCCCTCCCCGGTGTCATGTGACTCATTAGTGTTACAAGATCTCAGGTGTCAATGGGGAGCAGGTGTATTAAATTTGGTGTTATCTCACGCTCTCATACTGGTCCCTGGAAGTTCAACATGGCATCTCATGGCAAAGAACTCTCTGAGGATCTGAAAAAAAGAATTGTTGCTCTACATAAAGATAGCCTAGGCTATAAGAAGATTGCCAAGACCCTGAAACTGAGCTGCAGCATGGTGGCCAAGACCATACAGCGGTTTAACAGGAAAGGTTCCACTCAGAACAGGCCTCGCCATGGCCGACCAAAGAAGTTGGTGCATGTCCTCAGCGTCATATCCAGAGGTTGTCTTTGGGAAATAGACATATGAGTGCGGTCAGCATTGCTGCAGAGGTTGAAGGGGTGGGGTGTCAGCTTGTCAGGCTCAGACCATACGCTGCACACTGCATCAAATTGGTCTGCATGGCTGTCGTCCCAGAAGGAAGCCTCTTCTAAAGATGATGCACAGGTAAGCCAGCAAACAGTTGGCTGAAGAAAAGCAGACTAAGGACATGAATTACTGGAACCATGTCCTGTGGTCTGATAAGACCAAGATAAACGTATTTGGTTCAGATGTTGTCAAGCGTGTGTGGCGGCAACCAAGTGAGAAGTACAAAGACAAGTGTGTCTTGCCTACAGTCAAGCATGGTGGTGGCAGTGTTGTGGTCTGGGGCTGCATGAGTGCTGCTGGCACTGGGGAACTACAGTTCATTGAGGGAACCATGAATGCCAATATGTACTGTGACATACTGAAGCAGAGCATCATCCCCTCCCTTAAGAGACTGGGCCGCATGGCAATATTCCAACATGATAACAACCCCAAACACACCTCCAAGACAACCACTGCCTTGCTAAAGAAGCTGAGGGTAAAGGTGATGGACTGGCCAAGCCTGTCTTCAGACCCAAACCCTATTGAGCATCTGTGGGGCATCCTCAAATGGAAGGTGGAGGAGCACAAGGTCTCTAACATCCACCAGCTCCGTGATGTCCTCATGGAGGAGTGGAAGAGGACTCCAGTGACAATCTGTGAAGCTCTGGAAAACTCCATGCCCAAGAGGGTTAAGACAGTGCTAGAAAATAATTGTGGCCACACAAAATATTGACACTTTGGGCCCAATTTGAACATTTTCATTTAGGGGTATACTCACTTTTGTTGCCAGCGGTTTAGACATTATTGGCTGTGTGTTGAGTTATTTTGAGGGTTGTCAGAACTTCCTCCTCTTCCCTGCAGCAGCCGCTGTCTGACACAGGGCTGCTGGATCACGTGACCGGACCGAAGCAGATTCAAAAATAGCTCTTGGGACCAGCGAGTGCCTTCCTCTAGATTGACACGCTGGAACTGCTTCCTGCCGGAACGAGGATTCAGACGCCGCCATCCATCTGTCCCTGCAGAGGGCTGTATCTGCACACGCATAAGACCTTGCTATTAAGGAGGTCCACCGTGTCTGGTAAGGGTCCATCCTCACTGTGCCCTGGAGTCACCGGTTGCTGGGATTCTTCTTCACACTCCCTTTCTCCCTCTTCACCTATATGGGCTGTGTTTAAACGAACTGTGGATATGTGATTCCCCTCTATGTGATTGGTGTATCTTCACTGAACTCTTTATGAATGAACTGAATTTACCTTCACCACCGCTATCTGTCAATTTATTAGTGATTTATGAACTTTTGAATTTTTTATTTAATATTTTTTTAGTAATTATGGATTTGATTATTTTTGCGTGAGATCACTGAATGCATATTTATTCACATTTGATTATATAATTCATCTATAAGCACTTTTTGTACTTGGCAATATTTATTATTGGTAATTAATATACTTTCCTTATACTGATTCAATAATATATTCAGTTATATCTTACTCAGAATTTTTTTTTTTGCTCACTTGATTGCAAGCGCACTTAGTATATTCTTCTTAGTTTATCACACTGATACTAGTGTTTTTTTGTTGCAGCTGCAATTTAAGGTGTCTTATTGCTCTTTAGCGCAGTTTTCTTTTCTCTTTATAGTTATTTTGAGGGGACAGCAAATGTACACTGTTATACAAGCTGTACACTCACTACTTTACATTGTAGCAAAGTGTCATTTCTTCAGTGTTGTCACACGGGAGGTCAGGTACTATGAGGATCCAGAGGAAGACGGCATGAGCAAGGAGACACTGGCTGGCCGTGGTGAAGGCTGGAACTGACCACAATGATCCAACAGCGCTGTGCCAAGCTGTATAGGGTCTTGTGTGTCTGCCGCCACTGGAGGATGGAGCCGGGGAAGCCGAGCGCAGCCACTGGAGCCAAGGCGCGTGAGATGACGTCAACGTCACTCCGGAAACAGGAACCCTTTGTGTAGTGGTGAACAGCAAGCTGGAAGGTTGCCGTAGCTTACATGTTTTGTGCGCATGCGCTTTATCAAAGCTACGGAGGGAACGGCAACAGAAGAATTTAAAAGAATTTGGGACTATTAAGTGGGAGGGGGAGAGGGTGGAGATAGCAAGCCTACTAAATGCTGTTAACCCCTCTCAACCCTAAGGTTAAAACTGAGCACATAATAAGGTACATAAAGTGTGTAAACAAATTATATCAAAAGACAATATACATGAAAGACTGCTGCTTAGTATATACCTACTGAAGGTAAAAAAATAAATAAAAATGAAAATAAAAATAAATGATAATAATTATTATAAATAAATGAATAGATAAAAACATTATAATATATACCACTGGTGTTAACGTTGGATGTATACATAAAAAAATGTGTACATCCACATGTCCGGAAAAACAACATCTACACGGCATGTGTAAAAAGCGCACACATACTATATGTACACACATGTGCGCATACATATGCAATGCCCAAATAACATATATCTAAAAAAAGAAAAAAAAAAAAAAACACACATATGGGGAAAAAAGAAAAGAAAATGGTCAGTCACGGACAGATTAATAGGGCTAGGTTAAGAAATAAGGCATATAATAATATGCTGGCATCTACAGTGAAAGAACAATGATGCGAGGAATATAATATTTTCTAAAAAAAAAAATAGTGTATGTATATATGAAGATATGATACTTGGTACCCACCCATAAAGAATTATTGCAACAATGCGTGTGGGTCACCCAGTGTATACTGTATTAATACCTACATTAGTAAATACAAACAGTGGCGGCCCGTGCACTGTGGGCGCCTGGGCGCTGCCCCCCTATCCATGCGCCCGCCCCCTTTCAGGATGCTGGATGCATGGATTCCTATGGCGGGGGTGGGAGGGGGTGGTACTTTTTGAAGCACCTGATGAGAGCCAGAGGCTCTAATAGGCCCTACCTAATCAGGTACTTTTTGAAGCACCTGATTAGAGCCAGAGGCTCTAATAGGCTTCGAAATAGGGTGGGCTCGGGGCGCAGAGAGTGTGCCCTGATCCCACCCAATTGTGTGATGATAGCAAATTAATTTTCGCTATTTTCACACTAATCTTCCTCCCCGTCAATCAGGAGGCAGGGCTTCAGACCTGTTTCCTGATTGGCCAAAGCGCCAGGCCAACCTATTGGATGCCTGGCGCTTAGGAAGAGGAGCGGACTCAGCGCAGGAGACACACACTGGAGCGGAGGTCGCCACTGCTCTGGTGCAGTCACTGCACTGAGAGGATCTGCTGCCTGGCAGTAAGTGCTGCATATCTGGGGGTGCTGCCAGAGCTGCGAGCGGGGGGGGGGGGGGGGGGTCGGTGGGCACAGTGGCTGCATATCTGTATATACTGGGCACAAGTGGCTGCATTTGATGGGCACAATGGCTGCATTTGATGGGCACAAGTGGCTGCATATGATGGGCACAGTGGCTGCATATGGGCACAATGGCTGCATATGATGGGCACAAGTGGCTGCATTTGATGGGGGGGGGTTCAGTATTATTCAGTTTGTTTGCACCCCCCCAAAAAGTTTGAGCACCAGCCGAGTTCCTCATTGAGGCCCCCAGGCATGAGAGAACCCAACAAATAGATCCAAAAAGTTTCCCTAGTTCAAAGGAGGGAAAAACCTTGCGTTCTCAGTCAGAGTACCCTTAGGGATGCTCTCAATTGCCAAGACCTCAAGGCATCGAATATATTTGTTGTGTGAAATGGTGTGGAACGCTATGTTTGTCAAAACCTTTTTGATAAACCTATGATGTTCGCCTATTCTCGTATGAAGGGTACGAATAGTACGACCAACTTACAGTAGATTACATGGGCATCGCAGGACATAAACAACAAATTCTGTTGAACATGTAATGAGCTGCCTAATCTGGAAGGAGGTACCTTTTATTAGTAACAATCTTAGAACAACCGTAAGTAATGGATTGACAAGGCTCTTTTCCAGCATTGAAAAGTGCCTGTTCGGTTGTCATATGCCCTTATATCAGAAAAACGTCTATCATTGGGTTTTTCTAACTTGCTCGGGGCAATAATGTTTTTTATGGTACGTGCTTTTCTGAATGTTATTTGTGGCTTGGGAGATAAAAAAGGGGCCAAGCGTTGGTCCAGCTTTAAAATATTATATGTTTATGGATAATTTTTGAAATAGTCCTGTATTTAGTATTAAAAGTAGACACAAATCTAGCTGTATTTTCCATTTCTTTGGCACAATTATCTCTATTCTTTGGTGACTTACTGGTGTGCGAAAGGAAAGCGTCTTGGACTAAATCTCTGGGGTAGCCCTTCTCTACAAACTTTTTAAGCATATAATTCACCTTGTGAGTTATAATCTTCCACTCTTGTGCAGTTTATCCTTAATCTGTGAAATTGCCCATTGGGGATGTTGTTCTTCCAAGTTGGATGGTGGCAGCTGTAGTAATGTAGATAAGTGTTGCCACTGGTGGAATTGGTATGAATACGGGTAATGATGTTCGTGGGCTAATGATGTCTGTGGGCTCTAACACATGTGTAAAAGATAGTCAGACTGCGTTGGTATTACAATGGGTAACAAAGGAGGAGAACAAATCTGGGCCACCACTCCAAATAAGCAGGACATCATCAATGTACCGTCCATAGAAAACAATATGCTCAGAGAAGGGGTTGTTGGCCCAGATACGCTTCTCCTCCCAACACCCCATGGTATGGTTGGAATAGACTGGGGAAAAATTTGCTCCCATGGCTGTCCCCTTACATTGGAGGTAGAATTGATCCAAAAAAGATAAATAATTATGCCGTAAACAAAGATCTATGCTATTTAAAACAAATTGAGATTGTGTAGAGTTCATCTCTCCTTTCTTGGTGGGGAAGTATTGCACAGCAGAAAGTCCAACATCATGGGGTATGGATGTATATAATGAAGCAACGTCTAAGGATGCCCACAAATTGCCCTCTTGCCAAGAGTACTCCTTTTAGAACTTCAATGACATGACTGGATTTCCTAATGTAAGATGAAAGTTGACAAACTATAGGCTGTATACAAGAAAAGGACAATTCCATAGCTCAACTCACCAACCAGTCTGCTGACCAACCAAATTTACCTGTCTAACCGTATGTTAAAAGCAGGGGTTTAGTTAGCACACATTTGCAAACGCATGTGAAAGCTGCAAGGCCTCGTCAAGGCACCCTGTATTACTTGCAGTCCTAACACTAAATTTATAAGTGTCTCCACAGTGGAAGCACATGCATTGAATGGATAGGTGTGAGACAGGTGAGCCTGGAGGCCGCCCTAGCCCCCTTAAAGGGACAGGACACACACTGGACACCCAGCAAGAGCAGCAAAGGCGTCCAGTGTGTCCCCGACCCAAATATACAAACGTTAACAAGACACTGGTCACCGCCCACACCCATAACTGGCCTTCACAGTAAGGAGCACATGGAGGGCATATACATACAAGAAAAGGACAATTCCATAGCTCAACTCACCAACCAGTCTGCTGACCAACCAAATTTACCTGTCTAACCGTATGTTAAAAGCAGGGGTTTAGTTAGCACACATTTGCAAACGCATGTGGAGACACTTATAAATTTAGTGTTAGGACTGCAAGTAATACAGGGTGCCTTGACGAGGCCTTGCAGCTTTCACATGCGTTTGCAAATGTGTGCTAACTAAACCCCTGCTTTTAACATACGGTTAGACAGGTAAATTTGGTTGGTCAGCAGACTGGTTGGTGAGTTGAGCTATGGAATTGTCCTTTTCTTGTATGTATATGCCCTCCATGTGCTCCTTACTGTGAAGGCCAGTTATGGGTGTGGGCGGTGACCAGTGTCTTGTTAACGTTTGTATATTTGGGTCGGGGACACACTGGACGCCTTTGCTGCTCTTGCTGGGTGTCCAGTGTGTGTCCTGTCCCTTTAAGGGGGCTAGGGCGGCCTCCAGGCTCACCTGTCTCACACCTATCCATTCAATGCATGTGCTTCCACTGTGGAGACACTTATAAATTTAGTGTTAGGACTGCAAGTAATACAGGGTACCTTGACGAGGCCTTGCAGCTTTCACATGCGTTTGCAAATGTGTGCTAACTAAACCCCTGCTTTTAACATACGGTTAGACAGGTAAATTTGGTTGGTCAGCAGACTGGTTGGTGAGTTGAGCTATGGAATTGTCCTTTTCTTGTATGTATATGCCCTCCATGTGTTCCTTACTGTGAAGGCCAGTTATGGGTGTGGGCGGTGACCAGTGTCTTGTAAACTATAGGCTGTAACAAAAAATCTAGATAAACCACTAGTGAAGCTATTTGTACAAGCTACAATTGGTCTACACGAAGGATCCACCCAGGTTTTGTGCACCTTGGGGAGGTGATAAAAATAGTGGGTACAGCATACTGCAGGTAACAAAAAAAGTTTCTCTTTCTTATTTAGTACCCCCTCTTTCCATGTCGCTCCAACCAACGTGACAAGCTCTGACTGATAGTGAGGAAGAGGATCCGAGGGGAGTTTCAGATAAGTATTACTGTCAGCCAAGAGCCGATGGGCTTCCCTGAAGTAGTCTGATTTATTTTGCACCACAAGACTAGCGCCTTTGTCAGCCTGTTTGACTATGATGTTTTTGTCTCGGGTAAGATCTTTAAGGGCTAGACGTTCAGGTGCACTTAGGTTGGCAGAACTCTGTCTACTAGAGGTTTCACACAATTGCACAAAATCCCTATATACTGCCTGATAAAATGTCTCTATATGTGGACTCTTGGATTGAATGGGATTGAATGTAGACAGAGGTTTAAACGTAGTATGTTTAATTTCAGGATCCAAAAAAGGTTATTGTGTTTGACTCACTATGTTACCCTCCACCCACAAATCCTCCAGAATGTGCAGAATATCATCCTGGGGTTGGGTAGAGGTTCCGTCATTAGTACCCTCCGATGGTGGATTAGCACTGAACTGACGCAAGTTATCGTTCCTAGCATAATGTCGTTTCAATGTAAGGGAATGAATAAACTTATTAAGATCTTTGAAGAGACCAAATTTATTAGGACCGATGGAGGGAGAAAAACTGAGACCCTTTTTCAATAAAAAAATTTCAACTGGTGTGAGGGTGTGTGATGACAGATTGTATATTTTAATAGTGCTGTCTTCCAGTTGGAGTCCATCCTCTCTCTTTTGATTAGTCTTGGATTGTCTTCCTCCTCGTCTACCTCATCTAATTTTTCTTTTTTCTTTTAGTTGTAAGGCTCCCTTTGGAGACTGGAATAAAACATTTCCATTGGCCAATGATATATCATTGGTATAATTAATTACAGTAGATGGAAAAGTAGCCAACCCATTGTTCCTAGGTCGAGCTCCCTCTTTGATGTAAAAATCTAGATCCCTGGCTAAAGGACTGTATTTATTCGCTGTAACTACAGCAAAAGTGGATTATGTAAGATTGCCACTGCTACATGGCTCCAGTGGTGCTATTGGATCCATGAATAGAAGATCAGTGCTCAAAGATGAAGCAATTGGAAATGTAATCTGAACAGACATGGGTTGTTGTAACTTATCCAGAACAGAGACCAGACCAGATTCCTGCTATACTGTCCGTATCGGACCGGAATGATAAGACTGTGTATGTGTATGTTTTGGGTTATGTTTATTCTTATTCTTATTTTTGGTACTGTTGGTTGTGTTAATCAAAGATTGAGCTTGGTGGATATTGGTATTGTGTCTATTCTGTATTGTGTTACCAGGGAGAGCTTGTGTGGAGCGTTTCCACTCAAAGACCTGCCCAGTTTTGTAATCTGTATGTCTCTTTCTAGTTTTTTCGTTTTTTTGATGATTAGTTGGTCGTCATCTTTTTTTAAATTACTGTCCTGAACTTGCGCCCATTTTGAAAAGGGACAGGAAGAACTGAAGACCTGAGCCAACTGAGTCTTCTCGAGCACTTGTAGCTCTGTGGCCCTTAGCTTCCTCTCTTTGTTGAACCAAAATCTTGATCCATTTCATAGTACAAAACTCAGAAACCCACACTCAGTGCCCACACTGCACAGGTTAACTGTTCGTTTCCTGACGTCATCGTGCTTATGGACCTGCTTTGGAGGTGAGGACGTCAGGAACAGTCCACTGCTGGAATGCAGGGGAGTGCCATTTGCAGGTGGAGCAGAGGATGGGGTGAGTATAGGCTTTCTCCTATCCCCTAGAGAACGGTTGACCCGTGCAGTGCAGTCATACCCCCACTGCATAGGAAAACTTTTTCTATTTCCCCCCAGGCTTTAAAGTTATAGATAGTGTTAGAAAGGGTTAGAACTCCTGCCATGCTCTTTTTGCTGTTAATGTCTCTGCTGGGGAGAATTATCCTCAAAACTTGCATCAATGGCCATTGCCATTGGGTAAAACAGGGAAAAGCCACATTTTAAACCAAGCTGAGGAGAAATCTACCAATGGGGAAATTTATTTCAGTGACCACTGTCTAAGAGAGAAATTCCTCTTTCACTTCCTATTGTGTCTCTCGGACAGGAAGTGATGTGAAATTTCCCCGTTGAGACCTAGACTTCAAGAAAGAAAATATAAAAATATATTAAAATGTACATGGAAAACGGCTATAATAACACTTTAATTAGGATAGAATTGGCCATGGCTGACACTTGTAAGCATATATGCGCAAATAAACAATTAACAACCAATATACTATTGGTAATGCTATGAGTCCCAGGGCAAATTTTCATTTCTATATGTATGAAAGTTAATGTTCACTTTTTTGAAAACGTAATTAGCCTTGTTCCTCTGCAACGAGTCCTAATTAGATGATTCGACCGTTGCAGACCTTGCGTCGGGACTTCTCGTCATCAGACGGTGGGGCATGTCAGTTTTCTGGTATATCCAGGAGTTTCTGGAAATAAATCAGACTAACACTAATAGGATTTCCTCCAAGGTCAGCCCCATTCTGTCAGCTGTGGTCAGGAAAGACTCAATGATGGATAATAGAGGGGAATTACTAGTATCGGCAAGTCAAATGTATCTGCAGGTACAACACTGATCATAAACTAAAGGAAATTAACAGATATTAAGGCTTTTTAATAAAAATAAATGAGTTTATTTTGTTTTTACTCTTTACATCATGTTTAAACCCAATGCTAAGGAAAACGTTTTAGTTTGTTTTGGATAGAGTGAATAAAGAGTTAGAGCATCTGTCAGAGTTTTTTTATTTATTTTTTTGCAGTCCGTGTCCCTATTGGGGTGGTTCAAGATGACTTCCTACACAGGGAAGTGGGGGAAGAGTTAGAACTTTTAATAAGAAAGCTCAGCTCTCACTTTTCACTGTCTACCTGAAAATCCAAATGGAGACTCATCTGCTAGGAGGGAAGAAATGACAATGAGGAGTGTGTCTTTTCTCCAATTCATTCAGATGTGTGTAAATTCCCATCTCCTGTAATGTCTTTCTAATTATAGCACAAACGATTCAGACTATTTACAGCATAGCAGTAAATCAGAAAGAAAGGGAGGAATGAAGAAGGAAGGAAGGTAGAAAGGTTGGTAAAAAGAAAGGAGTGCAGAGAAGGAATGTAGACAGAAGAAAAAGCCAGGGGAAATCAATAAGGATTAGAAAAAAAAAAAAGGAGAAAATGGTATAAAGGAAAGAATGAGGTAGGGAGAAGGAAGGCAGAAAGGAAAGAGCAAGAAAATGAGAACAGAAGGGAAGGAGGGTAGAAAGAAGAAAAAAATGAAGGAGGAAAAGAAAGTGAAGATGAGGAAAAAAAGAATAGAGAATGAAAGAAAGAAAGGGAAAATGTATGAGTAAATAAAGAGATAGGCAAAAGGAAGGTAGAAAGGATGGAAAGAAGGAAAGAAAGAAACGAGAAAAGAAAGGAAGGATACATGGAAGAAAAAAGGAAGATGAAGGAGGAAAAAAAGAAAAAAGGGAAGTAGGAAAGAGAGGAATAGGGAAGCAATAGAGATTGAGAGGGAAAGGGAAAAGAGGAAAAAAGGAAGGAGGAAAGAGAGAAAAGGGGAAGGAGGGAAGAGGAAAAAAAGGAAGGAGGAAAAAGAGAAAAAGGAGAAAGGAAAGCGAGGGGAAAAAGAAAGGAGGAAAGAAGGAAGGACAAGGAAAAAGGAAGGAAGCCAGAAGGAAGGAGAAAAAAGAGTGGAGAAATAGCAAGAAAAAGGGAAAAGGAGAAAAGAGCGAAAAGGAGGAATAATAGAGAAAAGGAAGGAGGGAAAAGTATACTATTTTATCATGCTTTCCCTTTAAGCCCTTCAGGATCCCTATAATTCTGAGCTAATAGGGCTGTTTTATGGAAACTGACTCTGAGAATGTTTCCCAATTTTCTCCTTTTAAAACAAATATTGGTTGTTATTGGTAAAAATAGAAAACTCACCAAAAAAAAAATAATTAGCTTTATTTCTCCAAACCTTCTTGGGTTTTATTATTGCAGAAAATAAACAATTTTCTTCTAACAAGGAAAAGTGAAAAAAAAACAAAAAACAAAAAAACGACTTTTAACTCTGCTTCCCTTTTGACTTGCTCCATTTTCATACATCCCTTCCTAAAGTGGCTCTCAAGAGGCCCTTCACTGCATTTCCTACTTAACAGGGAACCACTCCACGCCTTGCTTGTTTTCTGAGTAAATCTATCAAGGAGAACGCCATTAATACTTCTCCGTACTCTGCTCTCCATCCTTTCAGTGCTGTTAGGGAGGGGGTAGAGCAAAATCTGAATTTCGTTTTTCCATTTTTCCTTTTCAAGTGTTTATCCACAACAAAATGTTTCTAAAGAGCTGCCATCTAAAAAAGAACCTGTTGTGTGTGTGTGTTTTTTTTTAATGGCAGACCTGTTTAGATATCAGAATACAACCTAGTCATAGTTTAGGCTCAGTGACTAAAGCTGTGGGGCTGAAAATATGACAATTAGCTGATCTCATAAATATGTGTAATAGAAGAAGCTGCTTAAATTTGTTCAGTTCGTTACTCTGCCACTCAACCCCAAAGAACTGTCTCAGCCCCTCTGGCACACCAAACAAACAGTGTACTTGCAAACACAGAAAAACATACACAAATGTAGTGAACAGGAAGTTTGTTTAGTGGGAGACTTTCCACAATCAAACAGTGATCTGGTAACTCAATAGTCAATAGTCAAGAATGGCAAACTGTGGTCTTTAATAGCGTTAATCAAACCCAAAATCCAGACTTCAAAATAACAGTCAACTTAAATAGGTCTAGAGTGGCCTATGCACTCAGGCATAAAGAGACGCCCGGAGTACAACCCAAAGCCATAACGGAGGGCCGGCATGACAGGGGTACCTGAGGTTAGGGAAGCAGGGGAGTGTAGTGGGTGTTTAGGTGGGTGGAGCACTGGAGGGGGAAGTGACGTAGGAAGAGGAAGGGAGGCGGCTGTGGCATCAGTCTGCAGGGGAAAGAGAGAGGAACAGCCTGTTCCCACCCGGGCTCCGCAATTATCTGCAAGTAAGAAGGGGAGGTTTACTAACAAAACTACGGGCGGCGGCAGCGGTGCATGACACCGACTGGCTGCACGCCCAAGTCAGGGACTAATGGCGGGAGCCGAGCAGAGGCTGCCAAGGATGTCACGGGCAGCCAAAGTGGCGCTCAGCAGGTGCCAGGAGCAACGGGCCGGGGCAGTAGAGCGGATCACGAGGACGCTTCCCTGTCAAGGGGAGCTAGAAGAAGAGCGTGACGGAGAGCCAGAGGCGGTGCCGGCAGCAGTGGAACACGCAACGACGGCTGGTGGAGGTCCAATCCTGGGGCAGCCTGGTAAGCGGCCTTCGGGCCTACAATCTGTGTCTTCTGTGTGTGTGCCTGAGGGCTGGGGGGGATGTTGAATGCAGTCAGGGTATGTGTCATTAGGGACTGGGGTTGCTTGGCGGGCAGGAGCTGGGGCAGCCATGGCGTGTTTGAGGGACATTCCAGGGGGCTGGATCCTTGTTCAGGTGCTGGGTTGCCCATGGCGGCCTGGATTCCTCCTGTGGTTTCCAGAGCTGGTGGACGGGAGTTGGTCAACATGGAAGGGGACACAGACAGCCAAAGGGGGGGGGGCGACTTCCTCTGGACCGATGGCAGGACAGATACCCCCAGCGAGGGACGACGGTGCAGCTGACAGCAGACAAGGTAAGGCGGTGGATAAGGAGGTTGACCGGGTCCGTTTAGTATACTCAGTGAAATGTGAGGGTATGTTTGTTTTGCAGGGCCGCTGGGAGAACACCTCAAGCAGGAGGTACAGGACAAAAAATTTGGACGGGTAAGTACGTCATAAATTTTTCCCTCTTTCCACTGGAGAAATTTAATCTGGACGGAGGTAAGTGGATAATAGCAAGAAGGAGGGGGAAGAGAAAAGGCGTTACAGGCGCATTCCCCGGTCGTTCACCAAGTAGCTTCAGGCATTTGGAATTCAGCCAGCGGTATAGAGAAAAGGGCGCCGGAGAATTGCTCCGCTGTCTTCTGTTATTTGGATGTGATCGGGGAGCTTATTGAGTATACAGGGGTCTGCCATGGCTTAGGTATGATGAGCACTTCTGGCAGCGCAAGGCATTACGTCCGTCCTTGCGCTGGGATCACAAAGGCATTAGTCCTTGGATGCAGCTCATGACCTCTGCGCGGGCCGGGAATTTGTTTTTTCAGTCGGGGGCCGGCGGATATTCTTCCTCTGGACAGACGGCCACCAAGGGAAAGGGGTGTTGCTGGGAGTTCAATGAAGGGACTTGCAAGTGCGGAGCTTCGTGCAAATTTAAATATGAGTGCTCTGGCAGCGGGGCTCCCACTCCCTTAATAGATGCATGCAAAGAGGTAAGGGCAGAACTGGGGAGCTTGGGGGAAAAAGGAGGACTCCAGTGAGCATAGCAAGGATGCGTCCATTTCTAGGTAGGTATCCAAACCGGGAGGCGGCGGATCTGCTGGCTTCTGGATTTGATGTGGACTAACGTATTCTGGTAGGCTTCCCTGTCCCACACAACCTGCGGACAACCTGAAGTCGGCGTAGGCTCATCCAGAGGTGGTGTCTGCAAAATTGGTGAGAGCGGTCGAGCTGGGTCGCATGGCGGGCCGTTTACCTCTCTGCCGCTGGATAATCTGGGGGTTTCTACTTTGGGAGTAGTCCCTACAGAGGGACCAACAGGTTTAGGTGGATACAGCATTTGTCGTATCCCCGAGGGGGTTCGGTGAATGATTTCATGGATCTGGGTGGTGTTCTGTTTCATACACATCTTCTGACGCGGCTGTTGCGGTGGGTTCGCGTTTATGGCCAGGGGGCTTTACTGGCAAAAACGGATATTCAGCTGTTCGCCGGTGCACCCGGACAATTTTTACTTGCTGGGTGGCAAGGGCTGGGGTGCTATTTTATTGATCAATGTTTGCTTATGGGGTGCTCCATTTCTTGTTCATTGTTCGAAACTTTAGTTCATTCTTTGAGTGGGTGGTCAGGGAGGTGTCTGGATTTCCGACAGTCATCCATTAATTGATTAGTTTTGTGTATTGGGCTGGTCGTTCCCTATAAGTGTAGGGTTTTTTGTTGGCCACAGTTCAGCAGAGGGCGGATCCCTTTGGAATTTTGCTGGCGGCAGAAAAAACGGAAGGTCCAGCTTCGGCTCTGAGTTTTTCTGGTATTTTGATTGACACGGTGGCCATGGAATGCAGCCTCCCGGAAGACAACCTGACGGACTTGCAGGCGGCAGTAGTTCCAGCGCGGGGGGTGGGCAAGTTTCCCCTGCTTCAACTTCAGTTGCTTTTGGGGGAAGCTCCACTGCCAAAAACCCTGCCAATGGGTGGGGTTTTTTTAACCATCGGTGGCGGGCATGGCATTCGCCTAACCCAGGAACATAGGGCCAATCTGCTAGTAGGGAGTCCTTTTTGTACTCTTTTATAGTGGAAGGTTGGCGTGGGTGTCCGAAGCTATGTCCAGTTTTTTAATTGGAGCTACTCACTTACCCCACAGGATCGGCAGGATATGGGGCATATTTTGGAGGGCAGTGGAGTCGGGCCTGTGCCTCTACAGTGGTGGGAGGCTGGGTTTACCAGGAATTTGGGACTGTTGGGACTGTTTATGGTTGTGCTGGCAGTTCAGCTCGGGGGTTCTCAGTTTTGCAACATGAAGATACGTTTTAATTGTGATAACATAGCAGTTGTACAGGCAGTTAAAAGGGCGACAGCTTCATCACCTCCGGTGGTGCGTTTGCTGCGACATTTGGTGTTGGCTTGTTTCAGTTATAATGTTTTTGTGTATGCCGTTCATGTCCCAGGTTGTACTAATCCTTAGCTGATGCCTTTCTCGATTTTCGGTGGGACAAGTTTCGCTCATGGGCTCCGGGAGCGGCATAACTGGGGGTTTGCTACGGGGATTTGAGTGGTGCGTAGGCGAGAGTGATGATGGGTTCTTGGTTGTATTTCATAGGTTATAAAGGGTTATCACAGGGGGTGTAGGCTGGTTGATAGTCGGCGGCCTGTGTCTGTTGAGTTGTTAGGTTCGTTGTTTCATGTACCTCAGATGTGTGTTTGTCGGATGCTGAAGCCCCCTTTAATTTCGGACGGCCTTTTTCTTTGGCAATTTTGTGGGGCACTGCGCATTGGGGAATTGGTTTGTTTTGCAAAAAAACGGGCTGACAGTTTACAGTCGAATGACGTGCAAGGTAGTAACGGATCTGCGTTTTTTGGATCAGAAGATCCAAGACCGATCAAGCATGCGGGTAGAGTTGTTTGGGCCGCTGGTATCGATTTGTGGTGTCTGGGGTGGAGGACAGTATCCAGAAGGCCCTGAGGGCGTGGAGGTCCGCTCAAACCTAAGGTGTCAGGCCTGAGCTGTGGTGGCGGGGTGCAAGGTCCTTTTAGGTCTTATGGGCACTTAAAAGGTATGGTGTATAGACCCGTCTGAGGTACGGCTCCCTGTTGGTATGGGTACCTGCTAGTTGTCTCCGAGTTGGGGGTTAGCGACTGGAGGCCTTAGAAGTGACTAGCAGGTACGGTTCTGGTTTATGCCTATTGGGACCTTGGGCTCCATTATCGTTAATAAACTGTATGTTATGTTTAAAAGGTTATTGATATGTTAATTATTGGTTATTTATATATTTGGTTAATAAAACAGCTGCTACAGCCAATTTACCCCAGTTATGTGTGGTGTGGTCATTAGAGGAAAGGGGGGTGGTTTTATTAGCATAGCAGGTAACAAGCCATGGTTAATACCATAGTCAAGGGGAACTGATCTGACTTAACGGTCAGTCTGTTTCCCTCTATTCCTGAAATCACAGACCTAGGCAGTTAAATGTGAGGCAATAGGCCACAAATGCAATTTATCACTTTAATAATTAACGTGAGAGTTCCCCTTCCCCTAGTCACTGGAATCACTAAATTACCGATACTGAAGGAGTAACAGAAAGGGTCCTCACGATGGAGATATCCAGGATTTTCGGCTAGCCTGGCATTGGTGCATTTGGTGTCCTGTTGAGCAGGATAAACAAAGGGGTACTTGAAAGTATTCTGGTAGGCAAAAATAAAATGTAGGATGCTAGCTGTATCCTGATAGGCAAAGTGGAATGTAGTGACTGTTCGGCAGGGTGCAAGTGTTCCTACAAATGTTAGCACTGGTGAGGCAATGTTGCCTGACTACCGTGTCTTTAAAGATGGGCAAACGCCCGCTCACCCATTCTGCGATCAAAGGATTAAGCGACAAGTTCCCCGAAAGGCCCGACTGGCCACCTTGTACCCGGATCAGCCCACGCCCTCAGGAACACCTGGAAATATGTGCGGGATCCCTCTCAGGTGGGATGTCCATCACTGTCCGACTCCTGGCAGGATCAACACAACAACCTCTGGAACTGTGACTGGATGGATCCCCTCCGTGGGTAACAGCAGCCCCTCAGATCACGTCTGTCTCTCTCACTCCCTCATCGACTGAGAATCTCCTCAGAACACAAAATGGAGTCTTTAGCCAGCCCTCTGTTTTGCAAACCCCTCTGGGATTTGTAGTTTCTCCCTGTGTACCAGTCTATGGGGCCATTTTGTGAGGTAAATGAATGTCCTAGAATCCATTGCAGCTCTTCCTGCAGTTCAGTACAGTCTCTCCCATTGGCTGCTGTAACCGTGCCTTTTATTGGCTTTCTTCTTTCTGACAAAAAAGGCGCAATTGAGGCTATTAAATCACAGCTCTGTGTGTGTCAGCTCACATTACATCAACTCAGTCAGTGAAAACTGGAAGAAGAAGGGGGTGGAAAAAGCCCAGACATGACAGGCAACTTTCTCCCTAACTGAAGCCGGAAAGCCTGTGTACATTGTTCCAACCAGCTTGGCGAGATTTGCGGGTTATAGAGTGAGACATCTGCTGCATATGAAACCGAAAATAATTTGTTGTCTGTGCCCTTTCTTTTTTAGGAGAGTCGTGCTTTGCCCCACCCCTTTTTAGAAGTTAGTGGGAGTCGTGCTGTGCCCCACCCCTTTTTAGGAGTTAGTGGGAGTCGTGCTGTGCCCCACCCCTTTTTAGGCGTTAGTGGGAGTCGTGCTGTGCCCCACCCCTTTTTAGGAGTTATTGGGAGTCATGCTATGCCCCACCCTTTTTTTTTAGGAGTCAGTGGGATTTGTGCTGTGCTTCACCTCTTTTTAGGAATTAGTGGGAGTAGTGCTGTGTCAGTTGTCATCCATTTTTTAGGAGTCAGGGAGACTGGTGCTGTACCTGCCCACATCACTGCAATGTTCTGATTGACATGTGAATTACAGGATAAGAATCTCTTTTATTATTAATTGGAGTTTTTTTGTTCCTTACTGGGACGTGCTTGGCTATAAGACAAAGAAGTTGCCAATGCACGCAATGATTTTTTTAAATGTATTTCTCTCGCATATGGAAGACTTTGGATGGTATTTGAGTTCCTTCCCTTATGGTGGCCGGTTCTGTGACTTGACTTCTTGTCCCTGTCTGTTCATGAGAGTACCGCTGTTCTGCCTTGCTCATTGCCAAACCAGTTGCCTGACTCTGCTCATATGTTCTTCCCTCATTGCCAACCTTGCTCATTCCTGACTTTTATTGCCTGCTGCCTGCCTTGACCTCCCACCTGTAATTTGACTATTCTTGCCTGTCTGCTGCTTCAATCTCTGCCTGGACTTTGACTTTCTTGTCTGCTACCTGCTTTGACCTCTGCCTGGACTATGACTGTCCTTGCCTGCCTCCTGCCTCGACCTCTGCTAGACTTTGACTATTCTTGCCTGCCGCCTGCCTTGACCTCTGCCTGTAAATTGACAATTCTTGCTTGCTGCCTGCCTTGACTTCTACCTGGACTTTGACTATTCTTGTCTGCTGTCTGCCTCAACCTCTACTTGGGCTTTGTTTATTCTGGCCCACCACCTGCCTTGACCTCTGCCTGGACTTTGATTGTCTTTGCCTGTCACCTGCGTGGACCTCTGCCTAGATTTTGACTATTCTTCTCTGCTACCTGCCTCGACCCCTGCCTGGATTTTGACTATTCTTGTCTGCTGCTTGCCACAACCTGCTATAGTGCCTTCTACCTGTCTCCACATTGTATCCATCCTGCAACCCCTACTCCCTTGATGGGGAAATCCTGAGGGTCATGACCTGGTGATATCTCAGAGAAAAGTATCCCAGGAGCCACTAGGGTCACTGGTGAAGACCAAGGTGTCATTCAGATGGGCCGTCATCACTACCAAGGGTGTCATCCATCACTATGTAGTTATGTCTTGATGACACATGCATTTTACCATGGTGCCACAACACATAGGACTGAAGGGGACCTTAATGTATAACTGAAGGCAAGATTTTATATTTTTTTTTGTTTTGGATAGAGTGGTGAGGGCTTACAAACTCTGTCAGGTTTTATTGTTCTTGCTCTCTCTAGTTGTCCCATTAACCAATGTCACTGGGAATGGTGAATGGATAAATCTAAAGAGAAGATCATGAACCAGCTGCTGACAGATATTGTGCTTTATTAACTGCCTGATATAAAACAAGTATACAGTACATTGTATTCAGTCCAGTGCATAATATTTCTCCTTTCAAGTCCTGAGGATGGGGTTGTCTTGTGACCCGAAATGAATTAGCTCTGTGATTAAGTCTTTTATCTTTTTCTTTTTTTTTTAATAAATTTATAGCTGGACAATTCTCTTCAAGTGTGGTACTTCGATCTCTGATTTACTGAATCCAAGATAAAAGTGGAATTTCTTTGACATAGAGAAGCCCGCTCTGTCCAATCGCTACTCTAACCCTTATTTCAATAGGACAATCCTAGGATCTCAGTGCTACGCCTCCATTTCTCCAACGATTGTAAAATGGCTATGTAAATTAACCATTAGCTGCCTGTATATATCTTTCTTTAATTGCATGGACACCCCAATACTCCCACTGACACAGGCCACTTTGACATGAATATCTCAATCTTCCTACCAGAAATCTAGGCTGGTCAATGACCATTTGCCTCCTTCAGTTTCTTATTGTATCTCCAACATGATGGGTAGCCTCAGTGCCCAATAAATAGTTACGTGAGGCTAGCTGGGAAAGTAAAAAAAGCCATGTGAGTTTAAAAGCTGAAAAGAATTGAATACGTGTGGTCCCATATTGTACAGACTACAGGAAAACACGTGTGGCCATCAAATGTTATTAGGATATTTTCTCTCTGGGCCAAATCTTATTCATTCATACTAAATAATGAACCAGGAAAATGACGCATTGTGGCCACTAGATGGAGCTGATGATTAAAGGAAATACTTATTTATTTACTGAGACTATTTTATGAATAAATAACAATAGCCTAATAGCAATTGATTTTGACCCCATTTGCACAAAACAAAAGTACATGCAGTTTCACAAAACGCAAAGCTCTGAGTTTTTCCCATAAATACATCCCTATGGCTTGCCTAATAATTGAAGAATATTTGAAGAATTGATGGAAGGTGTGTGTGGGGGGTGGTTAATGGCTTATTTAGAGTCTCATTTTCAAAATACGTTTTCTCAGTAACACCATATCGTCTTGTGTGAAAACTTCATGAGCTTACAGTAAATAGCTTTACCGCTTTACATTAGTTTTCCTGGCAGCTGTCAGTGCTCCATACTAACAAGGACTGGAGAGGCTTAAGAAGATCCGGGCTGTCTGCCAAATAATTAGCTACATGACTGACAACAACAACATAAAAAAGAATAAGGATTTTGGCAAAATAGCAAATGATCCCTCAAGAAGATACAAGCAGCAGGAACTCATCTGTAGAAACTGCCATTAAACAGGTAGCTATGCAGTGATGGAGGCTGGCCAATATCATTATACTTTTATCTGTATACGGGTTTTGTTCCATAGTAAGGCACAAAGCATTTAAAGCAAACTTCCTGTCTTTTTGAAAAGTCTACATACAGTGGCGAAAATAATTATTTGATCCCCTGCAGATTTATAATTAGTTATCATAGGTGTATTTTAACCACTAGACATCCGCGCTATGGCCGAATGACGGCCACAGCGCGGACCTGCATTCCCGGGAGGACGTCATATGACGTCCTCCCCTGTGCACGCTCCCTGCGCGCGCCCTGCAGGGCGCGCGCCGGGCGCGCTGTGATCACCGAGTCACTGAGACTCGGCTGATCACCGATCTGAGTAAGGGGCCGGTCCCGGCCCCTTACCATGTGATCAGCTGTCAGCCAATGACAGCTGATCACATGATGTAAACAGGAAGATCGGTAATCGTTTTTTTTTTTACTCGCGCTGACAGCGCGAGTAGAGAAAAAAGCCGATCACCGGCTCAGATGTCAGGGACATCGGTCCCGAAGTGGAAGCACAACACATTCCTCATCAGTGCCACCCAAAAGTGCCACCTAACAGTGCCCACAGTGCCACCTAACAGTGCCCACAGTGCCACCTATCAATGCCAACAAGTGCCACCTATCAATGCCCACAAGTGCCACCTACCAATGCCCACCTGTAGTGCCAATCAGTGCCACCTATCAGTGCTGCCCATCACTGCCACCCATCAGTGCCCATCACTGCCACCCATCAGTGCCCATCACTGCCACCTATCAGTGCCCATCACTGCCGCCTCATCAACGTACATCAATGAAGAAGAAAAAGTACCCGTTAAAATTTTTTTATAACAAAATATAAAAAAAAATTTTTTTTTTTTTTTTTAAAATTCAGGTTTTTACATTTTTTTAACAAAAAGTAAAAACCGCAGAGGTGATCAAATACCACCAAAAGAAAGCTCTATTTGTGGGGAAAAAATGATAACAATTTCATTTGGGTACAGCGTTGTATGACCGCGCAATTGTCATTCAAAATGCGTTAGCGCTGAAAGCTAAAAATTGGTCTGGATGGGGGGGGGGTTTAAGTGCCCTGTAAGCAAGTGGTTAAATGATAGAGACATAATATCAAGCAAAAATCCAGAAAAAACACGTTATAAATGGAGTTGCAGTTCAGTGAGTAAAATAAGTATTTGATCCCCTAGCAACCAACAATAATTCTGGCTCCCACAGACTGGCTACAGTATGTGCTCATGTGGTACACAGAGTAGTCCTGTCCATTTAAGAAGGTGCTCCTAACGACAACTCATTATGTGTATACAGGGCCGCCATCAGGGGGGTACAGCTGATACAGCCCGGGCCAGAAGGAGGCAGGAGGGGTGAAAGGGGGGGCGTGTTATGCACTATAGAAACGATCTCGCAGCTTCTGCTGCTCTCTGTGTCATTGAGCTCAGACATTGAGCTCCTTACTGCCATCTCTGGCTACTATGTGCATGTGCACCCCTCGTGTGAGCTGTCTGTACTGTGCTCCTATATGTCAGCAACATGTCAGCTTTGTGAAAATGAGCTGGGACTAGGCAGGAAGATTTCCTTTACAAGTAGGGGTTGTGAAGGAAAGGGAGGGGGGCTGATTGTGTATAGGGATGGGCCAAAGGCTTTTGTGTTTACAGATTTGTGTATGTATGGGGCTGACATATATACAGTTGGGAGGGGGGCTGGCATACATACAGATGGGGGGCTGACATATATACAGGTGGGGGGGCTGACATATATACAGGTGTGTGTGTGTGTGTGTGTGTGTGTGTGTGTGTGTGTGTGGGGGGGCTGACATATATACAGGTGTGTAGGGGGGATGACATATATACAGGTGTGAGGGCAGCTGGCATATATTCAGGTGGGGGGGCTGACATATATACAGGTGTGTGTTGGGGGTGGGGCTGTGTAAGGGGCTTAAGAATTTCTGATGGCTGCCCTGTGTGTATAAAAATCACCTGTCCACAGAATCTTTCTTCCATTCGAACATCACCATCATGGGCAAGACTAAAGAGCTGTCAAAGGATGTCAGGGACAAGATTGTAGACCTGCATAAGGCTGGAATGAGCTACAAGACCATCAGCAAGAAGTTTAGTGAGGAGGAAACAACTGTTGGAGTGATTATTTGCAAATGGAAAAAATACAAAATAACCATCAATCGCCCTCGGTCTGGAGCTCCATGCGAGATTTTGCCTCACGGGGTAAGGATGATCATGAGAAAAGTGAGGGATCAGTCCAGAACTACACGGTAGGAACTTGTGAATGATCTCAAGGCAGTTGGGACCACAGTCGCCAAACAAACCATTGTTAACACAATACGCAACCATGAATTGAAATCCTGCAGCGCCCGCAAGGTCCCCCTCTTCAAGAAGGCACATGTACAGGCCCGTCTGAAGTTTGCCAATGAACAGCTAAATGATTCAGAGAATGATTGGGAGAAAGTGCTGTGATCAGATGAGACCAAAATTGAGCTCTTTGGCATTAACTGGACTTGCCGTGCTTGGAGGAAGAAAAATGCTGGCTATGATCCCAAAAACATCCCTACAGTCAAGCACGAAGGTGGAAACATTATGCTTTGGGGTTGTTTCTCTGCTAAAATTACAGGCCAACTTTGCCACATCGAGGGGCCAATGGACGGGGCCATGGATCAAGTGCTAGGGAATTTATTTATTTTTAATGGTTTGCAAATTAATTGTGGGTGTGGTGAATCTCCAGTGACTGCAAATCACATGTATTGGACTTGTCCTTGCGCTGTTGGTTTCCAGGATAGCCTGCTCTCCATGATGGAAACTCATTTCAAATTATGGCCCTCGGACATCTGAGGTCTCTCTTGGATTATTTTGATAACTTTGTGCTTCTAATATGTGCCATTACTATGTTTTATTTAATGCTCTTCCAAGCTAGGAACACTATCTTACTTAATTGGAAATATTCTAACCCACCAACATTATCCCAGGTGTCCCACCAAGTTTATGCAGATCTTGCCAAGTTCTAAATTATCTATCCTGGCAGAGTCTGCCCTCATAAACTTCAGAAGATCTGGAAACCGTCGATGGACTTCCCTGATGTGCTACCCTTGAATAAACTCTCTTAGTAATGCATGATCTTTGTTGAAGAGTTGCTCATGTCCTTTACATAGTGTTGAGGGGGAGTAAGCAAGTGTAAATGTTGTAAATCAAAACCCTTATTTCTTTTTCAGACAGGCATTTGGGGCCGTAGGGGGGGGGGGGGGTTAAAATTGGCTCCTGTGGCTCAGTTTTCCTACCTTCCCAGCCACCCTCCTGAACTGTAAAATAAGAGCCGGATGGGGCTGTTCACATGCTGTTACAGTGTGCATGTGGACAGAGTGCATGTAGACATGAATTGGCTGAAAGAAACTTTGGAAGCTGTGCCCAAAAACGATGGGCAAAAAGGACCTGCGGCCTCCTTATAGCAGATCTTTTACTCATTGCTGACAAAACCATGCCATGTTCTGCAATGTGTCTCTGTATGAAGGCAGAAACCTTGGTAGATGCAGGGATTTGCTTCCTCGTGTTAGAGCCTCCATCAAGGAGAACCGTGAGCAATTCAGTAATATCTCCAAAACTCTATCCAAATCTCCTGAGACTTATGGTCAGAGGTATATATCACTTGTGGGAAAAACTACAAAAAGTTAGGTATTACTGAGGATTAGAGAGCATCCACTTAATATTTTTACTATATATATATATATATATATATATATATATATATATATATATATATATATATATATTAAGTGGATGCTCTCTAATCCTCAGTAATACAGTAACTAACCTTTATTGTATGTGCTCTTTCCCACAAGTAATATATATTCAGTTGAGTAGTTAGAGGTTTTAGTAGTTACAGGGGAATGAGCACAGTCATTTTCCTTTACTACTTTTATAATTGAAATAATGGTCAGAGGAGGGCCTTAGATTGTACATTAAAGGTCCTCGCTTTGGCAGGATATATACTAAAATTGGAACCAGATTGTACAATAAAGATATACAGCAATGATGCTGTAAGCACAGCAAAGTCTAGGCAGCCTCACTTAAAAATAAATGTACTGATATTTTTCAGAAGAAACTCCAGACAAATGGTCACTGTTTAGGGTACTATTTAGCACTTCTAGGTATTCCTTATAATTTAGCAAATCTTCATTATATTGGGTTCAGTCTGAGGTACCCCAACATTTCATATTCCTGATTTGCGCCTGTTGTACCATGTACTTGATGTAAAATGTATCCTGTTATCTTTGTATTGTTTCCTTTGTGTGAAATCCCTAATGTTCCTGCCAGTTCCTCTGCTTTCCTATTTCAAACTGACCAGGAATAGAAGCACATCCTTCCTAGTGTGGTCAGTTTCTTGTCTGTGCTGGGACCCCAGCCTGCCTTTTCTCCAATGGCCATGACTTTTGCTGACAGCCAAACCCCTCACCCCCCACCTGCATAACTCTTAATTAGGATGATCAGTGTATCTCTGTCTCCTGTTGACACGCCACAAGCCCCTTGTGCAGCTAAGAAAAAAAATGTGTGTGTATGCGCGTGTGTATATCCCCTGCTGATTTTGTACATTTGCCCACTGACAAAGAAATGATCAGTCTATAATTTTAATTATAGACTGTAAAAGGCATTACATTACAGCTGTCCTCAAGCTAAATCTGGCCACCCCAAAAATCATGTGAGGAACGGTCGCGTACAACACAACCATCCATTGCGACCTTACTCAGATGGGGTATCTGTTTATAACCATTATGAGCCCATAGCCAGAAATTATGATGATTACATAGAGGATTATGACAATAGATATATTGTTCAACACCCATCTGCTCAAACACCTAGAAATTTTCATCCAGGACATAGACAATCCGGTTGGGATAACCCAAGTTATTATCCTAGGAGACCACATTACCCCTCTGAGGGCCCCCCACCACCTCCTTTTTTTTTCCAGGGGACCCGCAAAAGAGGGACCAGAGGGGGAGGAGGTACCGATCGAAAAAGGAGAAGTGTAGGTGATACTGGGATTTTTAATCTTAGTACAAGTACACTTACAGATAATGAAAAATTTGTGCTTAACCATGGTCTCAAATTTGCCCCAGATAAGCCTCTTAGTAAGTTTTGAGCTTTCATTGATGTGCAGAAGTACATCAGGAAGATTAACTTTAAAAGATTCTTTCTGTCACAACCTCCCAAGATGGGGGGGGGGCATTACCGGTAGGGGTGCGGCATTAGGGTTTATCCAATGCCTCTCTTTATAAACTCGCCTGGTTTTGTCGCTCCATCTGTTTCTGTATTTAAGGATCTAGTCCTAAAAGACATAGACAAACTTAAAATTCAAAGATATCGGAATAGCTTCAGGTTCCGGCGAAGGACTGAAGTCTTTACAAAATAAAGGTGATATCATTATTCCATGTTAAAAGAAAAACCCCAATCCAGTGAGAATGATTATAATTTCTCTATGGTTACCACTTACTCCCATCAATAATATGATATTAAAAGGATAATGACCAAACATTGGGCGGTACTAAAAAACAACGAAGTGTTGGGCCCTGTATTGCCTGACCATCAACAAGTTATTTTTAGAGGAGTTCCTCCCCTCAAACTTCAGGTTGCACTGAATATTTTAGATGCTCCCAATAGGATCTCCTTTTTTCAGAAGTCCAAGGGCTTTTTTCCGTGTCGAAAATGTGCTGAGTGCTATCTTAACGAAAATAAAGATAGGAAAATTTGCCAATTTAAGTCTAATATTACTGCTAGGGTGTAAGATATTAACACATTCATCAACTGTATGTCCCAGAATGTGGTTTACTTATTGGTTTGTCCATGCAGTATTCAATATGTAGGCCGCACAATGAGAGCCATGAACGTTAGAATAAAAGTGCATATTACTAACATCAAGAAAGGGTTTCCCAAACATAGCGTTTCTCGTCATTATCTTGAATGTCATAAGAATTAGGGATGAGCTTGATGTTGGGGTTAAACATAAGTTTGACTCGAACATCGGTGTTCGCACGTTCGCCGAAGAACGAACATTATGGGGCTTCGCGGCAAATTTGAGTGCCGCGGAACGCCCCATAATACACTGCGAGATCACAGTGCATTGCTGTATGATTGGCCAAAGCATGCACCTGACCTGCATGATTGGCGAATCACAGCATGTTCTACTAAGAGAGCCATGATTGGCCAAAGGCAGGGTGCCTTAGTGTGGGGCATGGACTAAGTCAAGTCTTTAACAGGAACACAGGAGAGCATCTCTAGAGATGTGACCAGGGCCGTCTTTAATTTTGATTGGGCCCTGGGAAAACATTTTCTTGGGGCCCCCCCTCCATTCTGAGACATACAAAAAATAGCAGGTAGACTCAAAATCAGTTTACTGCAGCAGATCACGCAGTGATTGCAATTGTTTGCCAGAGGTTACAGCCTATCATTACTGCTCAATGGCTGGTTTATAGAGGTTACAGCACATAATTTCTGCTTGCCGATTGGTTGCTAGAGGTTAATGTACATTATTAGCGCTCACTAATTGGTTGCTAGGGGTTAAAGCACATCATTAGCACTTACTGATTGGTTGCTAGAGATTAAAGCAGATCACTACTGTTTGCTGATTGGTTGCTAGAGGTTCATGCACATCATTACCTCTCACTGAGCAGTGGAGCAATCCCAAATAATTGAGCAAGTAAAGGGGCACATTAATACACATACTACAGGAGAGGTTCAGAGACTGCGGACATACTGCAGGAAACAATCAGAGACTGCGGACATACTGCAGGAGACAATCAGAGACTGTGGACATACTGCAGGAAACAATCAGAGACTGCGGACATACTGCAGGAGACAATCAGAGACTGTGGACATACTGCAGGAGACAATCAGAGACTGTGGACATACTGCAGGAGACAATCAGAGACTGCGGACATACTGCGGGAGACAATCAGAGACTGCGGACATACTGCGGGAGACAATCAGAGACTGCGGACATACTGCGGGAGACAATCAGAGACTGCGGACATACTGCAGGAGATTACCAGAGACTGCGGACATACTGCAGGAGACAATCAGAGACTGTGGACATACTGCAGGAGACAATCAGAGGCTGCGGACATACTGCAGGAGACAATCAGAGACTGTGGACATACTGCAGGAGATTACCAGAGACTGCGGGCATACGGCAGGAGACAATCAGAGACTGTGGACATACTGCAGGAGACACTCAGAGGCTGCGGACATACTGCAGGAGACAATCAGAGACTGCGGACATACTGCAGGAGACAATCAGAGACTGCGGACATACTGCAGGAGACAATCAGAGACTGCGGACATACTGCAGGAGATTACCAGAGACTGCGGACATACTGCAGGAGACACTCAGAGGCTGCGGACATACTGCGGGAGACAATCAGAGACTGTGGACATACTGCAGGAGACAATCAGAGACTGCGGACATACTGCAGGAGATTACCAGAGACTGCAGACATACTGCAGGAGACACTCAGAGGCTGCGGACATACTGCAGGAGACACTCAGAGGCTGCGGACATACTGCGGGAGACAATCAGAGACTGTGGACATACTGCAGGAGACAATCAGAGACTGCGGACATACTGCAGGAGATTACCAGAGACTGCAGACATACTGCAGGAGACACTCAGAGGCTGCGGACATACTGCAGGAGACAATCAGAGACTGCGGACATACTGCAGGAGACAATCAGAGACTGCGGACATACTGCAGGAGACAATCAGAGACTGCGGACATACTGCAGGAGATTACCAGAGACTGCGGACATACTGCAGGAGACACTCAGAGGCTGCGGACATACTGCAGGAGACAATCAGAAACTGCGGACATACTGCAGGAGACAATCAGAGACTGCGGACATACTGCAGGAGATTACCAGAGACTGCGGACATACTGCAGGAGACAATCAGAGACTGCGGACATACTGCAGGAGACAATCAGAGTGCAGGAGACAATCAGAGACTGTGGACATACTGCAGGAGATTACCAGAGACTGCGGACATACTGCAGGAGACACTCAGAGGCTGCGGACATACTGCAGGAGATTACCAGAGACTGCGGACATACTGCAGGAGACAATCAGAGACTGCGGACATACTGCAGGAGATTACCAGAGACTGCGGACATACTGCAGGAGACAATCAGAGACTGCGGACATACTGCAGGAGACAATCAGAGGCTGCGGACATACTGCAGGAGACAATCAGAGACTGTGGACATACTGCAGGAGATTACCAGAGACTGCGGGCATACGGCAGGAGACAATCAGAGACTGTGGACATACTGCAGGAGACACTCAGAGGCTGCGGACATACTGCAGGAGACAATCAGAGACTGCGGACATACTGCAGGAGACAATCAGAGACTGCGGACATACTGCAGGAGACAATCAGAGACTGCGGACATACTGCAGGAGACAATCAGAGACTGCGGACATACTGCAGGAGACAATCAGAGACTGCGGACATACTGCAGGAGATTACCAGAGACTGCGGACCTACTGCAGGAGACACTCAGAGGCTGCGGTCATACTGTAGGAGACAATCAGAGACTGCGGACATACTGCAGGAGACAATCAGAGACTGCGGACATACTGCAGGAGATTACCAGAGACTGCGGGCATACGGCAGGAGACAATCAGAGACTGTGGACATACTGCAGGAGATTACCAGAGACTGCGGGCATACGGCAGGAGGCAATCAGAGACTGTGGACATACTGCAGGAGACACTCAGAGGCTGCGGACATACTGCAGGAGACAATCAGAGACTGCGGACATACTGCAGGAGACAATCAGAGACTGCGGACATACTGCAGGAGATTACCAGAGACTGCGGACATACTGCAGGAGACACTCAGAGGCTGCGGACATACTGCAGGAGATTACCAGAGACTGCGGACATACTGCAGGAGACAATCAGAGACTGCGGACATACTGCAGGAGACAATCAGAGACTGCGGACATACTGCAGGAGACATTCAGAGGCTGCGGACATACTGCAGGAGACAATCAGAGGCTGCGGACATACTGCAGGAGATTACCAGAGACTGCGGGCATACGGCAGGAGACAATCAGAGACTGTGGACATACTGCAGGAGACACTCAGAGGCTGCGGACGTACTGCAGGAGACAATCAGAGACTGCGGACATACTGCAGGAGACAATCAGAGACTGCGGACATACTGCAGGAGATTACCAGAGACTGCGGACATACTGCAGGAGACAATCAGAGACTGCGGACATACTGCAGGAGACAATCAGAGACTGCGGACATACTGCAGGAGATTACCAGAGACTGCGGACATACTGCAGGAGACAATCAGAGACTGCGGACATACTGCAGGAGACAATCAGAGGCTGCGGACATACTGCAGGAGACAATCAGAGGCTGCGGACATACTGCAGGAGACAATCAGACTGTGGACATACTGCAGGAGACAATCAGAGACTGCGGACATACTGCAGGAGATTACCAGAGACTGCGGGCATACGGCAGGAGACAATCAGAGACTGTGGACATACTGCAGGAGACACTCAGAGGCTGCGGACATACTGCAGGAGACAATCAGAGACTGCGGACATACTGCAGGAGACAATCAGAGACTGCGGACATACTGCAGGAGACAATCAGAGACTGTGGACATACTGCAGGAGATTACCAGAGACTGCGTACATACTGCAGGAGACAATCAGAGACTGCGGACATACTGCAGGAGATTACCAGAGACTGCGGACATACTGCAGGAGACAATCAGAGACTGCGGACATACTGCAGGAGACAATCAGAGACTGCGGACATACTGCAGGAGACAATCAGAGACTGCGGACATACTGCAGGAGATTACCAGAGACTGCGGACATACTGCAGGAGACACTCAGAGGCTGCGGACATACTGCAGGAGATTACCAGAGACTGCGGACATACTGCAGGAGACAATCAGAGACTGCGGACATACTGCAGGAGACAATCAGAGACTGCGGACATACTGCAGGAGACATTCAGAGGCTGCGGACATACTGCAGGAGACAATCAGAGGCTGCGGACATACTGCAGGAGATTACCAGAGACTGCGGGCATACGGCAGGAGACAATCAGAGACTGTGGACATACTGCAGGAGACACTCAGAGGCTGCGGACGTACTGCAGGAGACAATCAGAGACTGCGGACATACTGCAGGAGACAATCAGAGACTGCGGACATACTGCAGGAGATTACCAGAGACTGCGGACATACTGCAGGAGACAATCAGAGACTGCGGACATACTGCAGGAGACAATCAGAGACTGCGGACATACTGCAGGAGATTACCAGAGACTGCGGACATACTGCAGGAGACAATCAGAGACTGCGGACATACTGCAGGAGACAATCAGAGGCTGCGGACATACTGCAGGAGACAATCAGAGGCTGCGGACATACTGCAGGAGACAATCAGACTGTGGACATACTGCAGGAGACAATCAGAGACTGCGGACATACTGCAGGAGATTACCAGAGACTGCGGGCATACGGCAGGAGACAATCAGAGACTGTGGACATACTGCAGGAGACACTCAGAGGCTGCGGACATACTGCAGGAGACAATCAGAGACTGCGGACATACTGCAGGAGACAATCAGAGACTGCGGACATACTGCAGGAGACAATCAGAGACTGTGGACATACTGCAGGAGATTACCAGAGACTGCGTACATACTGCAGGAGACAATCAGAGACTGCGGACATACTGCAGGAGATTACCAGAGACTGCGGACATACTGCAGGAGACAATCAGAGACTGCGGACATACTGCAGGAGACAATCAGAGACTGCGGACATACTGCAGGAGACAATCAGAGACTGCGGACATACTGCAGGAGATTACCAGAGACTGCGGACATTATACAGGGGATGGTCAGAGAACTTTCAGCAATGCACAGCTTTACAGTTAAATAACACAGCTCAGGGTTTAAACAGTCAGGCATTCTATGGGTGTAAGGACATACCTGGCCAGCCAAACTTACTACATACATTGTGGGCGGGGCTTCCACTCTCTGCTCTCACTAAAACAGCTGGGAGCTCCACTGATGCTTTGTTGGGTGGGCCCTGGGCCCACATCACCCGTGAATTGGGGCCCCGATGACAGCTTTGCAGAGCGCACAGAGGACATGGAAGGATGTATTCCACGCTAGCCAGCTGAGAGGGGCGGGGCCACGAGCTCCACTGACGCTCTGACCCCGCCCACGTGCAGCCTGTGTACTGGGAATAGAGCGCCTGTAGTGAGAGCCAGTGATCGGAGTGGGATTGTCATCGGAGCTCCCGGCTCCGCCCCCGGACCTCTGTATTCACCAGCCAGTATAGAGGGGGCGGGGCCGGAAGCTCCACTGACACTCCCACTCCGATCACTGGCTCTCACTACAGAAGCTCTTTTCCGAGTACACAGGCTGCACGTGGGCGGGGTCAGAGCGTCAGTGGAGCTCCCGGCCCCGCCCCTCTCAGCTGGCTAGCGAGGAATACATCCTCCCGTGTCCTCTGTGCGCTCTGCAAAGCTGTGATCGGGGCCCCAATTCACGGCTAGCGTGGGCCCCCCAACAAAGATTGGGCCCAGGGCAAGTGCCCCGTTTGCCCTGCGCTAAAGACGGCCCTGGATGTGACTAAGGTGAAGGCAGAGATCATCTGGACTGAACGGATTAAGTAGGCAGGACTGACGAGCAGGATATCATCAACAGGTGAGTCACTATGGAGAGATAGGAGCTGGCAATTAGCTGACAGCTAAGCGGCCAGCTCAGAGAAGGAAGGGCTGAGCCCAGCCCTGACAGTATCCCCTCAATGACCCCTCCCCCTCAGAGGAGCACCAGGCTTGAGGGGAAACCGTCTATGGAAATCACGGAGGAGGACGGGCATGTACGTCCAAGGATCGTACCAAGGACTGTACCCTTTCCACCGCACCAGGTACTGTATGCGCCCACGAAGCCTACGGGAGTCAACAATGGACTGTACTTCATACTCCTCATGGTTCTCAACCTGTGCAGGGTGAGGAAGAGGCAAAAAGGTAGTAAAGCAGTTGCAGACCAAAGGTTTTAATAAGGAGACATGAAATACATTTAGATACGCATATTGGAAGGAAGGTCTAATGCATAAGCCACTGGGTTAATCCTGTGAAGAATACAGAAAGGCCCAATAAACCGAGGTGCGAACTTTAGAGAAGGAACACAAAGTCGGAGGTTGCGAGATGACAGCCAGACCCTGTCCCCAACCTGGTAGGAAGGCGTAGGCAGGCGTCTGTGGTCAGCAAGGAGTCTGTACCTATCATTAGCATGTCACAAAGCCTCCTGGACTTGTGCCCAAGTGGAACGAAGACCGCGGAGATGCTCTAACGCAGGAATACTCTGCGGAACAAATGAGTCAGGCAACATGGAAGGTTGGAAACCATAGTTCGCAATCGGGAAGCAGAATTCAAGTCACTACTGTGAGCGAACTGGTCAGAAATATAGCAACGTAGGAATTGCTCCAAGGACTGATTGGCTCGTTCTGTTGCCCCATTAGACTGCGGGTGATATGCAGAGGAGAGGAGAACTGAAAGCTGAATTCCCAACTGTGCACAAAAGGCTCGCCAGAACCGGGACACAAACTGACTACCCCCGCCAAGACAATCACTTTGGGTACCCCATGTAAGCGAAAGATCTCCAGAGCAAAAATGGAAGCCAGTTCCTTAGAAGTGGGCAACTTCTTAAATGGAATACAATGAGACATTTTCAAAAACCGGTCAACCACCATAACCATAAGGATAACTGTGTTGCCCTGAGAGTTGGGTAACTCCACAATGAAATCCATAGACAGGTGGGTCCAGGGCCTCTCTCCATTGGGTATGGGTTGTAGGAGGCCGACTAGAAGGTGTCATGGAGTCTTACTCTGAGCACACACTGAACAGGCAGCTACAAAGGCGGTTACATCAGCACGTAGACTAGGCCACCAGAATTGTTGGGAAATGGCCCAAATGAGTTGATTCTTCCCAGGGTGGCCAGCAGCCTTGGGAGAATGGTAGGTCTGCAGCACAGCAGTACGCAGACTCTCTGGGACAAAGCAGCGGTCACGGTTTCTCAGGAGGATCATGGACCTGAGCAGCAAGAATTTTGTCACCCAAAGGAGAAGTGATACTGGTGCGAAATGTAGCCAGAATACCATCAGGAGGAATCTCAGGAACCGGACCCGACTCCATCTTGGAAGTGGAGGAAAATTGTCGTGACAAAGTATCAGCCCTTACATTCTTAGTACCGGCTAAGAATGAGACAATGAAATTGAAATTAGACAACAAAAGAGCCCATCGCGCCCTTCAGGGAGAGAGGTGTTTAGCCTCAGACAAGAATGTGAGATTCTTATCGTCAGTAAGAATGAGAACCGGCACAGTGGTACCTTCGAGGAGCTGTCTCCATTCTTTCAGGGCTAAAATGATTGCTAACAGCTCTCTGTCACCAATCTCGTAATTGCACTCCGCAGGTGACAATTTCTTGGAAAAGTAGCCACAAGGATGCATAGCTCTCATGGGTAGGACGTTGAGACAGAAGGGCGCCAACTCCAGTCTCAGAAGCATCAACCTCAAGGATAAAAGGTAACGTAGGATCAGGATGTGCCAACACAGGAGCAGAAACAAAGGCAGCCTTGAGACTCTCAAAGGCCTTAATGGACTCCGGAGACCAACTTGATGGGTTACCGTCCTTTCTGGTTATATCAGTCATGGGCTTGACCAGAGACGAGAAGTTACGATTAAACTTCTGATAATAGTTGGCAAAGCCAAGAAAACGCTGCAGAGGATGTAAACCCACGGGTCGGGGCCACGGTAGGACTGCTGAAAGTTTTTCTGGGCTACAAGACCATCGCCAAGCAGCTTGGTGAGAGGGTGACAACAGTTGGTGCGATTAATCACAAATTGAAGAAACACAAAATAACTGTCAAGCTCCCTCTGTCTGGGGCTCCATGCAAGATCTCACCTCGTGAGTTTCACTAATCATGGGAAAGGGGAGGAATCAGCCCAGAACTACAAGGGAGAATCTGGTCAATGTTCTTAAGGCAGCTGGGACCATAGTCAGAGGAGAACTGGGTGAAGGTGTTGTGGTCAAATGAGACCAAAATCAAGCTCTTTGGCTTCAACTCAACTCGCCGTGTTTGGAGGGGGTGGAATGCTGCTCATGACCCCAAGAACACCATCCCCACTGTCAAACATGGAGGTGGAAACATTACGCTTTGGGGGTGTTTTTCTGCTAAGGGGATAGGGCAACTTCACCGCATCAAAGGTACGATGGACGGGGCCATGTGAGAACCTCCTTCCCTCAGCCAGGGCATTGAAAATGGGTCAGTCCAGCATGACAATGACCCAAAACACACAGCCAAGGCAACAAAGGTGGGGCTCAAGAAGAATCAGATTAGGATCCTAGAGTGGCCTAGCCGGTCTCCAGACCTTAACCCCGTTAGAAAATATGTGAAGGGAGCCTCGAAACCTTAATAACTTGGAGAGGATCTGCAAAGAGGAGTGGGACAAAATCCATCCTGAGATGTGTGCAAACCTGGTGGCCAACTACAAGAAATGTCTGACCTCTGTGATTGCCAACAAAGGTTTTGCCACCAAGTACTAAGTCGTGCTTTGGGAAGGGGTCAAAAACTTATTTCACTCATTAAAATGCAAATCAATTCATAACTTTTTTTAAATGCGTTTTCTGTTTTTTTTTTTTTTTGTTGTTGTTATTCTGTCTCTCACTGTTAATATAAACCTACCATTAAAATTATAGACTGATCATTTCTTTGTCAGTGGGCAAACGTACAAAATCAGCAGGGGATAAAATACTTATTTCCTCTTACTATATATATATATATATATATATATATATATATATATATGACACACACACACACAGAAAGTGGATGTAGGAAAGAATCACCCCCTTTAAAATAATCACATTTTGTTGCTTTGCAGCCTGAAATGAAGACAGAAAGTTTTCCTTCTTTTTCCAGCTTATTTACTTGTTGTCACATGCACACAATGACCACTCTTTGTCATAAATTCCTGCAACTGCGTCAGAGTTGCTGTAGGCCTCTTGGTAGCCTCTCTGACCAGTTTCCTCCTGGCTCTTTCATCCAGTGTGGAGCGACCCCCTGATCCAGGGAGGGTCTGTGTTGTACCAAATACCTTCCAATTATTAATAATAGACTTCACTGTGCTTCTAGATAAAGCCTTTGACATTTTTTTGTATCTATCTCCTGACTTGTGCCTGTCCACAACGTTATCCCGGAGATCCCAGTGACAGTGCCTTGCCACCCATAGTTGATTGTTTGCTTTAGTTGCACTACCAGAGACTGAAATACTCCAGTAAAGCTCTTTTCATGCTGAGCTAATCAAAATGACCACAGCTGATCACAGTTGAAAGTCAAATGGCTTTGTGTGCCATTGAGAAGGTAAATAGCTACACCTGATTGAGTTTCCAAGTCACTTTTAGGAGGTGGGTGATCCTTTTTTTTCAAATCTGTGATTCTGTTTTTTCATTTTTTTTCTCACGTTTTGGGGTATTTATTTTAAGGGGGGGGGATGTGTGATTCTTTTTTTTTATACCCACTGTGTGCGTGTAAAATATATATATATAAAAATCTTTTCTTTTTTAAATGGGTAGTTTTACAATGTAAGGGTTCATATATGCTCAGGGGCGGACTGACCATTGAGCCACTTGGGCACTGCCCGAGGGCCCTGGGCCACTAGGGGGCCCCGTCAGGGTTGCCAGCCTCAGTAAAACCAGGGACAGTATGTATAAATCTGTGTTTTTTTTACATCTGTCCGTGTATACTGTGTGTACATGTATGTGTATACTGTGTGATTGTATACTGTGTGTGTGTATACTGTGTGGCCCCATAATCTCTGATTGCCTGGGGGCCCTATAATCTCCTATTGCCCGGGGGCCCCATGAGTTATCAGTCCGCCCCTGTATATGCTCTAAGTTTCCAGTGTTTTAAAAGCTAGTGTAGCACCCTGGAGTTTAGTCAGGGAGCTCCTCACCAAATTCGTTAGCAGGGGTAGCTACCATCGTTAAATTGTTAGAGATCTACTGATTTCTCCCTAAGTTTGGCCTTGTTGTACTTTTCTACCACTAGGTGGCCGGGCACTTGGTGGTACTAGATATGAGAAGGGCAACCCAAGGTCAGGTTATGGGTATGTGGGTGTCCCAGCCAATGGGCAGGGGTTTTCTTTAATCCCTTGGCCTGCTGGGAGAGCCTATATATTCGGGTGAGGTGCCACTCGGACTGCCGTCTGGGTGAAGGGGTGTCATCTGCCCGGGGCTTCTAGGCCGGGGATTGGGCCTACCCCTGGGGCATCTGGCTGCCAGGCTGTGTGAGGGCCTATCCAGAAGTAAGAGGGCAGCACAGGGTTGGGACTGCGGCTTGCAGTCCAACCAAAAAAATGACGGCTCTCTTGGCCGGAGAACCTGTCAGTAGTTGGAGGTAGAAGAGAAGCTGTCGCCACGAAGGGACCAATTGCCTTTACTAGGTACCACAGTGAGTAACTGAAGTAAGTACTGGTACTATATTCTCACCAACGGGCACGGTGGAGAATCAGGAAACTTCAGGCGGTGATCAAGTCAGGGACCCAACCAGCGGAGGAGACGCTTGCAGAGCAGCCTTGTGTGTCAAGCCAGGGACCGAGCCAGTTAGCAGAGGTGAAGCTTGAGGAGTATCTGGAGTGCCAAGCTAGGGACCCAGCAGAGAAACAGGGGTGACGCTTAAAGGGGATACCACCACCAACCTTGGAGGAGCTCAAGGGATTCATAGTCAGTGAATCAGTGGGTCTAGTGAGAGACCAGGAGCTCAGTATTGAAGAACTACAAGGAGCAGTTGTAGTGGAGCTGAAAGAACTGATACATTGAGTTAGGACCTGTTAAAGGACTGTTACCATGGGAGACAGCAATCCTGTACGTGCAGAAGTAGCGCCTTGTTGGAGCCTTTCCCTGTACGGCTGTTCTCCTATTGAAGTCCCGCAGTCTGCCAATTGAGTTTGCAAGTATCTAAGGGTGTCCTGGCCCTAACCCTCTTTCCCCCAAAATATATAAAAAGGACTATCAAAAGAAATTAAACCTCTTTTACATCCAAGAAGTGTCTGGCGCCCAATGACTTTCACCATCTTTGTACCCACTATGCCTCACAACCCACCACATATTGAAGGATGTCAGCTATCTTTTGGCCTTGGAAGTTCTCATCAGACCAAAAGAGGTAACAGACCTTGCTACACTAGTGGAAATATGGCAAGCATTAATGGAGGAAATGTCACTTTCAGAGCTTTAAAGTGGAGGGCCACCCTAAAAAAAAAAAAAAAAAAATTGCATGAAAGACCCTAAAAAAAAAAAAAAAAAAAAAAAAATTTTGAAAAAAAACTTTTTTAAACTTACCTAAACCCTTGTTGCTAGGCAGTCTTCCTAATCTGCCTCTTCCTATTCCGTGGCATGTTCTGCTCCTTGGTGAGTGGCCCCATTACCTTCTGGGAACTGTGTGTGTTCCCAGAACACCACGGGCCATTCACAGAGCGCCGCTCGCGCGTGCACAGTAGGATACTGGCAGTGAAGCCACAAGGCTCCACTGCCTGTTTCCCTTACTTAGGATGGCAGTGCCGGGACCCGAGAGCCAAGGGACGGTTCGGCCTCGGGCGGCCGACATCGCAGGCACCCAGGACAGGTAAGTACTTATTTAAAGTTATTTTACTTTTTTTTTTTCAGGGACGGAATTCCGCTTTAAATATGGGCCCCTAGCTCTAGTGTTGATAAGGAAATACATTCTAACACCTGACTGATTGCTAGAGGAGCTTGATATTTATCAGTAGAGGTCCACCGTAGATCTTCAGACCTCAAACTTAGGAGAACTGCTTAAGAGAACCAAATGGTCTTTACCTGTTCGATGATCTTTCATCACCCCTAGTGGGAACAAGTTGAATTCTTTTTGCTTGAGTACCTGCAGTAAAGTAGAAACATCATTCTATATTTATAAACGCTACTAGTTAAAATTCCTACTTGAATTGCAGGTTTCAACAGAATAAACCTTGGCATTATTTACTCCCAGACGCCCCCCATCCTTCAGATTGTAAGGAAACATGTTTTAATATTAACTATTCTGGACATTTGCAGTGATTTGATATATACAAGCTTGTACTTAAAGTCTAATTTCAGACATGTTTTACAAAACCCACGAGGAACGTTATACATTTTTGATTTGCCCATAGTGTAAGTCAGGTTCTTGGAGAGTGCACAAGGGTTTATTGGAGAGTGTGTTTATCTGAAAGAATAATTTGATCCCTCTAATTGGCCTGTCGGTGCCTATTCACACTTGTATAGCAGTACTTTATGACACTGTGAAGTTCATCCTGACAGCCCATAATGAACATGCATCATGTACTTGCCAGTTTGTGCATACCCAATCTATTAAAGATCTCCAGGGATCCTCAAACTCTTTCCATATACTCCTAAAAGGGGCAGAAATGGTTTCCAGCATCTAGATGATTTTCCTTTACCGATGGCAAAGCCTGAACCTATATATGAAGTGAGCCAGGCTGAGATGAATTAGTTGTAAGTGGAGATGCTACCAAAGACATGGATAAGACTAAAGAGGTATATAGGGCCACACGGCCCCTAACAACCATTCTGTCTTAGCTTAACTGACTCAAAGTAGGGCCTAGGCTTCATCCTCAGGCTTTTTAGGGAAGTAAATATGGCTGAAAGCTGTAAATCAATGAACAGCCCCATCCTTGATGAGGTAGTGGAGAGAGTTTAAAGAGAACAGTTTGTCATCTTTTTCCAGGCAGGTTCACTTTAATGAATGTCCCACCAGGGACTTGTAGGGAGAAGTATGAGGCTCATTCCCCTTTCTCCTACATAATAAAATTGATACTTGATTCGTTTAACGAATTTTTCTTAATATTCGAAAATTTGTAAATTCGTAAATTTGTACATTTGCACATTCGTAAATTTGTACATTCATAAATTCGTACATTCGGAAATTTGTAAATTCGGAAATCTGAAATAATTAACTAATAATAACTTAACTATTACTAACTATTAAATTATAGGTATTGTAATTTCCTTTCAAATTTGGCTGTTTGTGAACGTAACAAATACAAATTTATCCGAAATTACGAATTATTCAAAATAATGATGCCGCATTTAAACAAATGCCGTATCCAAGCGAATGGAACGTAATGAATTAATAACAATAATAATAATAATAAAAACTTTTTATTATTATTTATTAGTAATTTGTTACGTTCCATTTTTTAAATGCGGCATCATTATTTTGAATAATTCGTAACTTCGGATAAATTTGTATTCGTTACGTTCACTAACAGCCAAATTTGAAAGAAAATTACAATACCTATAATTTAATAGTTAGTTACTATTTCAGATTTTCTAATTTTTGGATTTTTGAATTTCCAAATTTCTCAATTTTCTAATTTATGAATGTACGAATGTACAAATTTACGAATATACAAATCTTCTAATTTACGAATTTGCGAATGTACGAATCTATGACTGTACGAATGTACAAATGTACGAATTTACGAATGTACGAATGTACTAATTGCGATCATAACGAATGACCCGAAAAACGAAAAAACAAACAAACAAATGAAACGAAAACGAACACATTTTTTGGCAGTGCACATGTCTAATGCTTGGCATTTCACTACTCAGATGCTAAGTGTTGTCATGGGGACATGGAAAGAGTGGTCCTCCTTGTGTAAGTTCCAAATCCTCCTTGTGTAAGCTCCAAGTCACAACTATGTGCACAAGACTTCCTCTGTTCACCCAACAGAATACAAAGGGAACAGCCAATGGTTTTCTATGGGCAAAGTGCATGACCACTTCAAGCAGCTGTCTGACTCTAAACTGGTTTGGTGACTGGGCCAAGGCATAGAAAACAATGCTTACTTTTCATACTAGCTTTTTTTTTTCTTTTTTTACATTGAGAATGGGGGAGGGGCAATGAAAAGAGTAGAGGTGAGTCTTTGCACAAACCCTAGCAGACTTCATCAGTGCAGCTGATGTTCTGCAGCCACTTACTGTCTACATGCCCTCCAGCGATGGTGGGTTTCATGATGAAGAAAACAGTGGACAATGTTTGTGTAATGTGTGTAGAAACAACCATCTGTAGTTGCTGTTAGAAGCCTGTATAACAGGATGGCAAGACAGGGAAAATGGCATTGTCACCCTAAGTCAGGAAGTGTCTGAATTTGGACCTTCATAACAGGATCACCAGGTATTATATTAATAAAAAATGCAGACTAAAAGAAACTTAAAACCGACTTTTGAAATGACAATACCATGTTAAAGCTCAACTCTAGGCTTGAATGGAGGAGAAGATTTGGATGCCGCACACTGGATGTAGTTAAAAAACTTCACTTTATTGAAAAAATGGGATCATCAAAATGACAAGACTGTCATGCAGAAAGTACAGGTAAGCTGACGCGTTTCGCACTCAGGACTGAGTGCTTACTCATAGCTAACAAATATTAAAAAGACAAACTCTTATATAGCTCAATGGAGTATCACATGATTGCCCAATTAGATGGTCATTGAGTCTCAGCTGGAAGCCAATTTAGTGAGGTCTCGGCATCTGCTGGCTATTTGGTGTGTTAACTGATTGAGAAATGTTTTCAAAACCGTGACATGTAAATAGATGACAAAGAATGTGAAAAAAGATGTGTATATGTACATGTGTAGGCAAAAAATATATATGTGTGTATATATATATATATATATATATATAGTGAATCCTATCAATAAACGTGTATATAATAATAAATATACTTCTATAACGTGTATATATAAAAGGTGATAAGTAATATTCAGACAACGTGCAAAGTAAATGTGAAGAGTGAATGTAATGAAACTATATGTGAACAAAATATATAAATATGATGAAACTCTCTATAATATGCCGGTGAAGTGAATGAAGCTCTCTATAATAAGCCGGAATAATACAGGTGAAATATAGAGCAATGTGACCTGAAATAATGCGTGATATGCCCGCGGTTGATAACAAGGTACATATAGGGCCCTATAATAATAGAAATAAACTGTGGGATTCAAAGACATAAAATCACGCTGATAAGGATTGCCCTGATCTGGTCAAATGGCAGTGATATATGCAGGGTTCCAGTAGACTGACTTGTAACGTAGTGATTCTAAATGATGAGCCTGGCCGAGAGCAGGGTGTGTGTAAAATTTCAGGAATGAAGCAGCGGTGTTCAAGGTAATAGAACACCGCTAGTCTGTGTCACACTAAATGTCTAGATGGAATTATAGTGATGGTAATAAAGTTGGTAGAGGTCTCGGCCAGTATCCAAGTTTAAGGGATCACAAAAAGGGACAAATGAAAAACAAGTAAGATACTATAGGCTGGGATACGAAGACATAAAATCACGCTGATCAGGGTTGCCCTGATCTGGTCAAATGGCAGTGATATATGCAGGGTCCCAGTAGACTGACTTGTAGCGTAGTAATTCTAAATGATGAGCCTGACCGTGAGCAGGGTGTGTGTGGAATTTCAGGAATGAAGCAGCAGTGTTCAAAATAATAGAGCGCCGCTAATCTATATCACACTAAATGTCTAGGTGGAATTATAATGATGGTAATAAAGTTGGGGGTGGTCTCGGCCAGTCACCCGAGTTTAAGGGGTCACAAAAAAGAACAAATCAAAAACAAGTAAGATACTACAGGCTGGACGAGAATGTTACCAGACTGAGATCGTAAAAATTATCCGGACAGACAATTAAGTTAAAATATGTTCGTTTGTGATCCGTCTCGGGTGGCTCATATAAAAGCATGTCTCAGTATATGTGTGTCAGCAAATGCCAAGACCTCCAAACAAAACATATTGGAATAATACATCTTATGAATCCACTAATACAATGCTCATATATTAACACCGGCAAGTGAAACAGATGAAAACAGGCATATAATGATCGGCGTGAATCCAATCTATGAAGACAATGAGAAGAAATGTTATAATGCTGCATTCTAAAGAAAAACAACTACATATTCATATTGCAACATTACACTCGCAAAATAAACACTGAACACAAACGATACAATGTATGTCAGCTTATGTACATATAAATAAGCTTAATATATCTGAATTATGATCCCAAGGTGTCCAAAAAAATATGTATATGGACAACAAGGTGTACAAAATGTGAACGAATGAAAGTAAATAAAATGAATAAAATAAAATAAGGTAAAAAAGTGTGAAAACATATTGCGTAAAAACCTAATATATATATCAGGTATTTCCTACACAACTAGAAAGATGTATAGGACAATGAAAGTTTCCATATATATCTATGTGATGAAAAATGAGCTAGAATAAAAGTAATAATAATGAAATAAAATTGTGAACCTCATGATACAAATCATGAATAATTATCAAAAGAAAACGATGAAAAAGGTAGATATAATAACACAAAAATGTGTGGAAAACGAAATAGAATAAAACTATTTATCTCAATATTGTCGCGATATGCATCCTCAAGTAAAATTAACTTGTACTTTGGTCAGGTATATAAAACACCCGAACATGATGGATATCGCGAAACAATAAAAGATATTGTATATTGCTATTGTTAATGTAACCTTTTGCAAACATCTATTATTGGCCATGGTTCCCTGGAAATTCCTGCTCTGCCATAGTTACTATACTGAGTATGCAGAGTAGGGGAACTTGTCGGGCATATATACCAATCAAGGTGGTAAATATTATATATTCATGTATAAGATTGGATATGTTTGTACATAGGCCCCAATGGTCAGTAGATGGAAAAAACTCTTATTTTGGCACCATCTGACCGAAACACAAAACAAGAGGAAATAGAAAATGGCTGACAAAACGTGAAAATGTAAAAAAAAATGAACATGAAATGTTCTTTATAAGGACTCATGATAGTGTAGGTGTTATGACCATGTTCAAACAGTATAGGAAAGTTACTCATACTGCTGTTAGTGTTTTTAAAGCTAATCTCTCATTTTGTGTCAAATTATCTTTAATCGGTTTTCGATGGCAACTGTGAGCCAAGCGAGTTAATTCCCCCTCCACCAACCTCTGAAATACATCAAGATCTTTGCCCCTGGAAGCCACTGGGTAAAAGTCAGATTTAGATCTGATTATTAGTTTTTTCTGTAAATCAGTGGGATCCATGGGGGGTGGATCCGAATCATCTGCCAGTGTTATTAAATCTTGCAGTGCACACACTTCATTAAAAGAGATGGGTGAAGGGGGAGACTCACCTGATTCGCCAAGGTTCCCTGGAACGTCCTCTTCTCTAGAACCACCAAAGTGTTTCTTAAGTGTTAATAAGCGAGAAAACCTGTTAACGTCCAAAATAGTGTGAAATATATCAAAAATGTCTATTAGGGCTAAAATTAAGGCCTTTTGATAGAAGGTTGATCTCCTCTTCTTTTAAAAGTCTCTTTGAGATATTAAGTACGGTGGAACTCATTTCTTAATTTTGCCTCTCAAGCTGTAATGTGAGTTGTTTGGAGTTCTTGTGTCTCAATAGCAATATACAATATCTTTTATTGTTTCGCGATATCCATCATGTTCGGGTGTTTTATATACCTGACCAAAGTACAAGTTAATTTTACTTGAGGATGCATATCGCGACAATATTGAGATAAATAGTTTTATTCTATTTCGTTTTCCACACATTTTTGTGTTATTATATCTACCTTTTTCATCGTTTTCTTTTGATAATTATTCATGATTTGTATCATGAGGTTCACAATTTTATTTCATTATTATTACTTTTATTCTAGCTCATTTTTCATCACATAGATATATATGGAAACTTTCATTGTCCTATACATCTTTCTAGTTGTGTAGGAAATACCTGATATATATATTAGGTTTTTACGCAATATGTTTTCACACTTTTTTACCTTATTTTATTTTATTCATTTTATTTACTTTCATTCGTTCACATTTTGTACACCTTGTTGTCCATATACATATTTTTTTGGACATCTTGGGATCATAATTCAGATATATTAAGCTTATTTATATGTACATAAGCTGACATACATTGTATCGTTTGCGTTCAGTGTTTATTTTGCGAGTGTAATGTTGCAATATGAATATGTAGTTGTTTTTCTTTAGAATGCAGCATTATAACATTTCTTCTCATCGTCTTCATAGATTGGATTCACGCCGATCATTATATGCCTGTTTTCATCTGTTTCACTTGCCGGTGTTAATATATGAGCATTGTATTAGTGGATTCATAAGATGTATTATTCCAATATGTTTTGTTTGGAGGTCTTGGCATTTGCTGACACACATATACTGAGACATGCTTTTATATGAGCCACCCGAGACGGATCACAAACGAACATATTTTAACTTAATTGTCTGTCCGGATAATTTTTACGATCTCAGTCTGGTAACATTCTCGTCCAGCCTGTAGTATCTTACTTGTTTTTGATTTGTTCTTTTTTGTGACCCCTTAAACTCGGGTGACTGGCCGAGACCACCCCCAACTTTATTACCATCATTATAATTCCACCTAGACATTTAGTGTGATATAGATTAGCGGCGCTCTATTATTTTGAACACCGCTGCTTCATTCCTGAAATTCCACACACACCCTGCTCACGGTCAGGCTCATCATTTAGAATTACTACGCTACAAGTCAGTCTACTGGGACCCTGCATATATCACTGCCATTTGACCAGATCAGGGCAACCCTGATCAGCGTGATTTTATGTCTTCGTATCCCAGCCTATAGTATCTTACTTGTTTTTCATTTGTCCCTTTTTGTGATCCCTTAAACTTGGATACTGGCCGAGACCTCTACCAACTTTATTACCATCACTATAATTCCATCTAGACATTTAGTGTGACACAGACTAGCGGCGTTCTATTACCTTGAACACCGCTGCTTCATTCCTGAAATTTTACACACACCCTGCTCTCGGCCAGGCTCATCATTTAGAATCACTACGTTACAAGTCAGTCTACTGGGACCCTGCATATATCACTGCCATTTGACCAGATCAGGGCAATCCTTATCAGCGTGATTTTATGTCTTTGAATCCCACAGTTTATTTCTATTATTATAGGGCCCTATATGTACCTTGTTATCAACCGCGGGCATATCACGCATTATTTCAGGTCACATTGCTCTATATTTCACCTGTATTATTCCGGCTTATTATAGAGAGCTTCATTCACTTCACCGGCATATTATAGAGAGTTTCATCATATTTATATATTTTGTTCACATATAGTTTCATTACATTCACTCTTCACGTTTACTTTGCACGTTGTCTGAATATTTTTATCAATATATTTTCTCTTTTTTTTAATGAGAAATATTTTTTACACATTTTTTCCTTTCACCTAATAGTAATCTCTTTTTTTTTTGATACTTATCACCTTTTATATATACACGTTATAGAAGTATATTTATTATTATATACACGTTTATTGATAGGATTCACTATATATATATACACACATATATATTTTTTGCCTACACATGTACATATACACATCTTTTTTCACATTCTTTGTCATCTATTTACATGTCACGGTTTTGAAAACGTTTCTCAATCAGTTAACACACCAAATAGCCAGCAGATGCCGAGACCTCATTAAATTGGCTTCCAGCTGAGACTCAATGACCATCTAATTGGGCAATCATGTGATACTCCATTGAGCTATATAAGAGTTTGTCTTTTTAATATTTGTTAGCTATGAGTAAGCACTCAGTCCTGAGTGCGAAACGCGTCAGCTTACCTGTACTTTCTGCATGACAGTCTTGTCATTTTGATGATCCCATTTTTTCAATAAAGTGAAGTTTTTTAACTACATCCGGTGTGCGGCATCCAAATCTTCTCCTCCATTCAAGCCTGCTTTGCCTAGCATTCAGCCAGCACCTGGAGCTCTTCTGCTCTGAAACTTCTACTCACACCTGGGTCAGTGTCAGCCTGAGCGGTGGAAACACTTTCTTTGCTTGTCTGCATCTAAGGATAAAGCTCAACTCTAGGTATGGTTTTTATTGCATTTGTCAGGAAAAAGTTCACCTTCTGGTGTCACTGTGGCTCCCAGCTCTATAGGCTGTAGTTCCAGTGTCCACCAGTGAGTGTCCCTCAGCAGCCAGAAGCTCTCATATCATGCAACCTGATGCTGGTTGCAGGAAGTGTGTTTAAACCCTGTCCTTGCTCTTCATACCTGCCTTGGTGTTCTGTCTCCATGTGCCCCTGACCTGTGTTCCTGATCCTGACCCTGCAGCCTGATCCCTTCCTACCTGCTCGCTCCTTCTCTTGTTTCCCTCTCCCTGTCCTGTCTTGTTCCCAGCTCCTTCTGCTTTATCTCCCGTGTATGACAATGGCTCTGTGACAACTGCGATTAGTTTATCTTGTTTCCTGTATATACTTGGTTTGGTCAGTTGTTCATTATGTGTCACCATTGTTAGGTTATCTGGTTTGATTTACACAGTTTTGCTATATTGGAAGTGCATTTTACATTTGTGTTATTCACTTATTTTAAAATAAATCATATTATTTTACACTTTACTTGTGCCTGATATTCTCTGTGGTAGTCAACACATTTCTGGTCACACCTGTTAATGACATAACACCAAGGCCAGTCCTGACCAGAAGTGGCTGCACAGGGAAGCCATCTAGTTGACCAGGGCAGGATGTTGTTTGGTGATGCTCAGCCATTGATTCAAGTTTGTGCGGAATTGGCTTTGTCCAGTACTCCTAAAGCTAGTGATGACTTTTCTCCCCCCCTTCAGTATGGCTCAGGTAGAATCACTGGTATGGTTATATTGGAGGATGACTATTCAGCATGTTCCCAACTGGTGCTAGTAGAGTGTCTAAACACAGTGCAGTCTCTTGTCAGACAAGCAAAGTGTAAACTGAATTTTGTTCAACCATTACTACAAGCCTGGTCAGATATATTACACTCAACCTCAGTCAGCTTGCAAAAACCCATTCCTGCTGCTAGACACCAACCTTCTCATGTATTTCACTCTCCCTCATACACAGCAACCACAGTTGCAGTCCAGTATACCCTGCTACCAGGGTGTCCACTCGCTGCACCTACCCTGCCTTTCACCCCTTAAGGATTACCTCTTCTCTGCCTGCGGCAATTCCTCAGAAATCCTCCCTAGCAACTGCTCCCTCTTTTTCACCATCCCTCAGCTCTTCTTTCCTATCTGCTGCTCCTCCTATTCACAGCCCTGCGTTCACATGCAGAACCTCAGTGGTTATACCCAAAAAGAAACAAAATTTGCAAATTCCTGCCACTATCCAATCCTGCCTCCATGCCAGCCGATCTGCTCCAGTCTACCTCTACGCCAGCTGATCTGCTCCAGTCTACCTCTACGCCAGCCAGCCGATCTGCTCCAATCTACCTCTATGCCAGCCAATCTGCTCCAGTCTACCTCTACGCCAGCCGATCTGCTCCAATCTACCTTTACACCAGCTGATCTACTCCAGTCTACCTCCACGCCAGTTGATCTGCTCCAGTCTACTTCCACGCCAGCTGATCTACTCCAGTCTACCTCAACACCAGCCAATCTGCTCATGCCTGCTGCCCAGCCTGATGGTTTTCTGCCTGCTGCGCATCCTGACGATCTTCTGCCCACTGCCCAGTCTGACGGTCCTCTGCCCGCTGCCCAGCCCGACGGCCCTCTGCCCACAGCCCAGCCCGACGATCCTGTGCCCACGACCCAGCCCATTGATCCTGAGCCCGCGGACCGGCCCCGACGATCCTGTGCCCGCGGCTCAGCCCCAACGATCCTGTGCCCGCGGCCCAGCCCGATAATCTTGTGCCCACGGCCCAGCCCGACGATCTTGTGCCTGCGGCCCAGCCCGATGATCTTGTGCCCCCGGCCCAGCCTGACGATCTTGTGCCTAGCCTGCTGAACTGGTACCTGATGATCCGGTGCCCAATGTTCGGCCTGATTTTAATGATCCTCTACTTACCGCCCAGCCAGGTTCTACTGACTTTGTGCCTACTACCCAGCTAGCTTTAATTGACTCTTTGCCTGCTGCTCAGCTGGATTGTCCTGCTAAGGGTAGGATTCTGTCTGCCATTGGGTCTGACACCTCTGAGTCTTTGTGTACCTTGTTTGGCCTGATATTCTTTCTTCAGTTGCCTTGGTTGGGTCCCTCTTACAGTATGTTGCGCCAAAGTCTGGTGGTCTGGATATACTCTTCACAACTGGTAGCTACGTTTGCCTTCATGACCATTTGTGCCATGCCATGACCTGGATGCAATTGCCACAACTCCAGATGCATTAGGGAACCTGGGTTGGGAAACCAGTGCTTTGGGGAAACCTAGATGGCCGTTGATGTGTGGAACAAGTCCTGGAAACCAGGCAAGCTACGTGGTTGTAACCGGATGTTCCAGTGTCCGAGTTCCGGTGTTGTCACATGACCCCAGGGCTAAGTTTGAGGATGACCCATGTGTCAGAAACCATGAAATCAGGGCGAGACCAGCCCTGACAGTACCCCCTCCTCAACGACCCCTCCCCCTCAGAGGACCACCAGGCTTGAGGGGAAAACCCATATGGAAATCACGGAGGAGGACAGGGGCATGTACGTCCGAGGTTGAGACCCAAGAGCGTTCCTCCGGACCGTACCCTTTCCAATGCACCAGGTACTGTATGGGCGCACGGAACCTAGGAGAGTCAACAATGGACTGTACTTCATACTCCTCATGGTTCTTAACCAGTACAGGGTGAGGACATGGCACCGAGGTGGTAAAGTGGTTGCAGACCAAAGGTTTTAATGAGACATGAAATACATTTGAAATACGCATATTAGAAGGAAGGTCTAATGCGTAAGCCACTGGGTTAATCCTGCAAAGAATATGGAAAGGCCCAATAAACCCGAGGTGCGAACTTCAGTGAGGGAACATGAAGTCGGAGGTTGCGAGATGACAGCCAGGCCCTGTCCCCAACCTGGTAGGAAGGCGCAGGCAGGCGTCTGCGGACAGCATGGAGTCGGTACCTATCATTAGCATGACGCAAAGCCTCTTGGACTTGTGCCCAAGTGGAACAAAAACCACGGAGATCCTCTAACGCAGGAATACTCTGTGGAACAAACGAGTCAGGCAACATGGAAGGTTGGAAACCATAATTCGCCATAAATGGGGACAATTGGGAAGCAGAATTCAAGGCACTGTTGTGAGCAAACTCTGCCCGCGGTAATAGGTCTGACCAGTTGTTATGATGGACAGAGATATAGCAACGTAGGAATTGCTCCAAGGATTGATTGGCTCGTTCTGAGGCCCCATTAGACTGCGGGTGATACGCAGAGGAGAAAGCAAGCTGAATTCCCAACTGTGCACAAAAGACTCACCAGAACCGGGACACAAACTGACTACCTCTGTCTGAGACTATCACCTTGGGTAGCCCATGTAAGCGAAAGATCTCCCAAGCCAAAATGTAAGCCAGTTCCTTAGAAGTGGGCAACTTCTTAAGTGGAATACAATGACACATCTTTGAGAACCGGTCAACCACCATAAGGATAACTGTGTTACCCTGGGAGTTGGGAGTTCTCAGGGGGAGCATGGACCTGAGCAGCAAGCCATTTGCTAAAATTATTTAAGTTCATTTTTTTCCTCATTAATGTACAAACAGAACAAAACACAGAATTGTTGACATTTTTGGAGATTTATTAAAAAAGAAAAACTGAAATATCACATGGGCCTAAGTATTCAGACCCTTTGCTTAGTATTTAGTAGAAGCACCCTTTTGATCTAATACAGCCATGAGTCTTTTTGGGAAAGATGCAACAAGTTTTTCACACCTGTTTGTCCCAAGTTCTAATCCCTAAGGGGTGCAACTGCAAGCAGCCAGGCACACAGTAGTTTCCCAGTTTCTGAAAACAAAAACCCAGACAGGAAGTGTCTTTTTTAGATGTATTTCTTGGAGAACTTGGTTAGTGTACAGGGTAAGCCTTGGGATACTCCAACTTTAATGCAGATTGTAGATGAGCACCCTTTTGATCTAATACAGCCATGAGTCTTTTTGGGAAAGATGCAACAAGTTTTTCACACCTGTTGTCCCAAGTTCTTTTCTCTAAGGGATGCAACTGCAAGCAGCCAGGCTCACAGTAGTTTCCCAGTTTCTGAAAACAAAAACCAGACAGGAAGTGTCTTCTTTAGATGTATTACTTGGAGAACTTGGTTAGTGTACAGGGTAAGCCTTGGGATACTCCAACTTTAATGCAAATTGTAGATGAGAACGCTCTCTGACGACAACTGTCGCTTCAGGGTAAAACCCCTCTTGAGGCTAGTAGTAAGTGGACTACAGTTCAGAGGACTCCAAAGCAAGCGTGAACCTGAGCCAGCAAGTCTGGGGTACTCTCTTCAAAAGTTAACAAGGACAATCTCTAGGATCTCTTTCTGGATTGTACTCACTGTGCCCTGGGTACTTGAATGCTCTCCTGCAGTACCACACAGCTTCTCTACTGTGAGCCTCCAGATCAGACGCTCTGTGGACTTCCTCCAAATTGCTCACAGGAACTTTGGATGTGCATCCCCAACCTCCCCTTGAGCTGGGACCCAGATGGCCTCCCCTAAACTTCAGCTGGATTACCCAGAGGGCCACAGCCCTCAGGTTGGGTTTTTTCCAATAGGAATATGGACACTTCTGTTTCAGGCCCCATCCTATTTATACACACCTCAGCACCCTACTGGTTATTCTTCCTACCAGGAATTGGGTGAGGCTGTATGAATTTGCAAGTGAAGGTCTACCTCTTCCTGCCAAATAAATTCTAGAACTTACCAGTAGACAGCAGAACAGCCAAAAGCAATCAAACTTCCCTCCACTGGCTACAGAAGAGCTAAAAATGAAATTTGCCTCAGAATGCTCGCGACCTAACTGGAAGGATGCTACATATACATATATAGTCCTGAGGGACTGCTTTAAAAGTGGAGAATCACTGTAGTAGTTGAAGCTACTACAGTAATTGCTGCAGTCTTCCAGATCTTGTGCAGAGTGACTGCCCGACTGTAGTAAACAGAGTGGAGTCACTTGCTCTGCATGACCACCGTTCACAGTACGGCTTGTAATTTTTCTACAAATATACGCTGTTCTCTGATTGGACGAGGTGGAGAGGCAATGCATTGATATCACAATCTGAACCTTTTTTCCAATTAGAGAACACCTTGTATTTATTGAAACAAAAATACAAGATGCTCTATGAATGATGGCTGTGATGAGCTAGTGACCCCCTGTATGCACTATGCAGAAGGCAAGTCACTCAGCACAAGACCCGGAAGACAACGGTGATCATTGTAAAAGGACCAGCTCCTACAGTGATTCTCTGCTTCCAGAGCAGTAGCACAGATATGAAATATGCATACTTACATTGCGTCAAGCATTGTAACCATGCAATACAAGCCATAGCTGGAGTTCATCTTTAAAGCTTATATGATATTTTGTTGGTTGGGTTTACATCTACTTTAATAGGTAGCTGTAGCATAGTCCACAAATTGTGCTGTGTGTTCATATAACTGGGGTTCCATTTGTCAAGAGGTATTATAGGGGAACTGTCTCCTGCTTCATGTTTTTGATTGTTGATTGCATGTCAACAGTCAAGTACAGCACAAATGAAGCAATAAAAATGCTCTATATTATATATATTTTTCTGCCGTTCAAAATGATCCTACAAATCTTGACTAAATCAGCAGAATGTTCTAAAGATGCTCCTGCTCTGAGATATCCTAGCAAGAGATTGAAAGCATAGGATAAAAGCTGGGGCACAATCAAAGGTAACCTTGAAAATAAGCTGAGGCTCCAGAAGGTTTCTGATAGGAAAGGACAGTGCCAATTTACCGAAGATCAGGAAGGCTCTGGTGAAGAATTTGACAGTTAGAGTGACTGACAGCTCGTGGGATGTGTCCGAGAGAAGAGCGCGATATTAACAATGGGATTGTTTGAACGGTGTAAAATTGCCTTTGAACATTGTGCTCCAGAAACGTCTTCCTCGCTGACGGCTATCTTCAGCTCTAATGGACTTGGCAAAAATAGTCACCCCAGTGGGTAATAGCTCAGCGCAGGACTTGTTCGGGTAATAGGAGACATTATTTGTAAAGGTCAGAAGCAATATTTTTGAACTGATGATTTTGTCCTGTTTCCTCTACTAATGCTAAGTAGTAAACAAATAACAATCTTTAAAAGATGGAAGGGCACCAGTTTCCACATTGGATGGGAGAATGTCACACTCCAATGAATGGGGAATTCATAGGTAAATCCCTAAAGATGCAGCTAAAAAAAAAAAACATGGGAACTGTGTTATCTGCCAAAGGACTTGTAATTCTGTCCAGTCGTTTGTGATTTGTACACTTATGCTAAACAAAGCCAGGAGGGTGAGACTACTTTCTCTGTTAGAGTAAAGACATCTAGTGGAGTCACCACTCCTCCCCTAGACTGTTTGTAGGCAGGGGATAGGATTGTGTGGTGGATGTCATGTCCTCTGTTTTCCTCCTCTTTAGGTGACAAGTAAGGGTCACTTAAGAGGCCTACCCTGGGGTGGGTTCTTCTGGGCTATGTTAGGCACCTGTATCAGGATTAGGGATGGGTTACACGGACCCCTGTTTGGTTCGCACCAGAACTTCCGAACACGGAAAAAAGTTCGGACCCGTATAACGAACCCCATTAAAGTCAATGGTACCCGAACGTCAAAAATCAAAAGTGCCCATTTTGAAGGCTTATATGCAAGTAATTGGGTATACAATGGTTATAGCGGTCCGGGTCCTGCCCTGGGGACATGTATCAATAAAAAAGAAGTTTGTGAAAAACTTCATTTTTAAATGAGCAGTGATTTTTTGATTTTTAAAGTGAAAGCCTAAAAATAAAAAAATCCTTCCAATATAGTGCCTGGGGAGTCCCCTTAGTCTACCTGTAAAGTGGCAGATCTGTACCATGTCTAGAATCTGCTGCAGCAATAATTGCATTTATAAAGCCCAAAAAATGACATTTTCCCTGCAAGCTGCCTGTATTTTGCTCAGCAACAGCTTGGGATCCAGTGTGTATGATGAGGCCACAATGTAGTGCACTGGAAACAAGATTAGAGATTTTTTGGATACGTTCTGGTGTCACTTTGACTTTGTATAGAGGCAACGGGTGTGTAAAAAATGGTCTTTGGGTGTCGGTGGCGCCTTCCCACTGTAACCCTATAGAGGTACTCTTGATGAAAACAAGAATTGGCCTTGCTGTAAAAAAATGCAATGATATGTATCTGTCAAACAGGTGCAGAAAATTTGGTCTTAGGGTGTCAGAGAATTTGTGTAGCCATGGTGTTAGCACTACTGACAAACAATCCGCCAAATCACCCCACTGCCAGACTTCATACATCCTTTCCAGAGACAATGAACAGTGTTTTGCAAGCTTTGTTTTTGTTGTTTTATTGGGGGGTACAACTTGGATAGGGATATGGAATGTCCATGGAATTAATCATTTCCATCATATTTAAAGCATTCAATACACTTTGAACAAAGTTAGAGCCTGAAGATTGAATGTACATGTTTGACTAAGTATAAATCTTCTCCTGCAGCTCCCTGCATCTCCATGCAGACTGCTGTTCCTAAGAGTTCTCCATCCGTCACCGTGTGAGGGACAGAAACATCACTTTTGACCGTGTAAAAGCAATGGTCTTAGATCTCTTCACCCCCTGCCCAAACTTGCTTCCTCTTGTACAAACCTAATTGTTCCTGCACAATCTTGTAGTTGCTAATTAAAGTATGACACATCCTCTTCTATTGGGTAGTATGAACTCACTCTGAATAAGCCCCTCTACTGGCTCTGGTGACTCGCTGCTACTAGGCCTGAGGCCTGCAGAACCTCTCCCCGGAGGCCTAGAAGGTAAAGTCTATGTTCTAGGAAATGGACTACTGCTCCCAGCCAGCCCAACTTGCAAACCATGTGCCATCCGGCCACACTGATTTGACACAGATCCCAACAGTCTCTTCTCTGATCCAGGACTCCTTACCATCCACCGTGTGCATGATAAAGACTCTGCTAATGACCGTGTAGAAGCAGAGTTCCCTAACAGATTCCCTGGCACCTCCAGCCATCCACTGTGGTAACACTCACCGACCTTCCAGCCCTGAGTCTTTGATGAGGAACTTGTCCGGACCATGCGTTCCAACAGCTTCTCCTGCCCCTCTGCTCCAGGAGTTCCCTGCCACCGACCGTGTGGTGACAGAGACATTGCCAATGACTGTATAGAGGCAATGTTCCTTCACAGCTCTCCCCGGCCCTCCTCCTGCGATCAGCACCCCCCCCCCCAAATGGGGGTTTTCTCCTGCGGCTGTCTAGCACTCCATTCCTCCTTTCACCCAGTCGACTTCTCCTCCCGAGCAGCATGTGACCTCAGCTCATATAGGAGGGATTAGGGGATTGGTCAGGGCTCCCTCATGTGCTGTCTGCCACTCCAGCTCTAGGCCCAACCTTTCCTCTAGAACATTCTCCCTTTAAGCAGGGGAGGCACTTCAGAACTGGAGCACAGGTGATCACACCCACTGCTACTCTGACCACTCCCAGCCCCCAGATCAAAACAGACAGGCCTAGCTTGCAGCATAAGCCTGCCTAAATTTGCCCGTGCTGAACAACCTAGTAAAATAATGCTTACTAGCACCTACCTTCTAGTAGAGGGTGCTACATTGGCCTTGTGTAAAAAATTGCAATGATATGCACCTGTCAAACAGGTGCAGAAAAATTGGTCTTTGGGTGTCGATGGCGCCTTCCCACCGTAACCCTATAGAGGTACTCTTGATGAAAGCAAGAATTGGCCTTGCTGTAAAAAATTGCAATGATATGCACCTGTCAAACAGATGCTGAAAAATTGGTCTTTGGGTGTTAATTGTGCCCATGAAGCCTATACCAAAAACATTCTTCCAGATGAAATGATTAAACACTCTCAATACTAGGCAGCCTCGAAAGTCCTGCAGAGATTCCACATACCAAAAAGACTTAATCCGTGACATCGGCATCAGGGGCTTCATAGCTGGTAATCCAGGACTGATTCATTTTTATAAAAGTCAAACGGTCCATGGAGTCTGTGGACAGACACGTTCTATGATCAGTAACAAAACCTCTTGCAGCATTAAATGCCCGTTCTGAAAGCACACTAGATGCAGGGCAGTCCAACAACTCAAAAGCATACTGGCCAAGTTCTAGCCAGTGGTCTATTTTCATGACCCAGTAAGTCAGTGGATCGTCAGCTGGAAAGCTCTCCATCTCTGTTTTGGCCCCAAGGTAATCGTCCACCATGTGATGCAGACGCTGCCGATGGGATGTGGAAGCTGATAGCTCTGGGCGGCGAGGACTAAAAAAAATTCCAAAATGCCTCACTTAGGCGGACGCCTTCTCCAACGCTCCTATCTTGACCAACAGAAAACTCAAAACTGTTTTCCATGACACCATAACCTACTGGAGTCAGGAAAAATGTTCAATAAAATCCTCTGTATAGTGTCCTCGAGATTTTATCTTCTGCACTCTCTGTGGGGATGGGATGAGTTCTGAGACCTTCCCCTTATAAAGGTCAAGGAGGGTTGCCAACCAGTAATCATTCTTCTCCTTTATGCCACGTATTCTTGGGTCCTTTTGCAAGCTTTGAAGCATGAGGTTGCCCATGCGCCTCAAATTTGCCAAGGCTTGAGAAGCAGACTCCCTGGGGTCACTCAGGATGACAGAATCTGGAACTTCCTCCTCCCAGCCACGTACTACTCCCAAGGGTCCTGGGGTTGGAAAGCCATCGCTTACAGATTGACGCATGTCTTCCTCTTCTTCAAAGCCTATGAAAGTGTCAGAATCTTCCTCCTCATCCTCCTCTCCTCTCTCCTCCTGTGTGTTCTGTGACATGGGAATGATGGTGTCTGGATAAAGTGGGCCTTGAGAGGAAAGGAAGTCCTCTTCCTCCTGCTGCTCTGCCCCCAGTGCCCTGTCCATAATGCCACGCAGAGTCTGCTCCAGCAGGAACACAACAGGGATTGTGTCACTGATGCATGCACTGTCACAGCTCACCATCCTTGTGGCCTCAAATGGTGACAATACAGTAAATGCATCCTTAATGAACAGCCATTGGCGTGGGGAAAAAAAGCAGAGGCGGCCGGAGCCTGTCATCGTGCCGTATACGCAACCACTGTGCCTTAAAATGCTGCCACTGTGCCATCAAAAGCAGCCACTGTGCCCCATCAATTGCTGCCAGTGTGCTCATCAATTGCTGCTACTGTGCCCCATCAAATGCTGCCAGTGTGCCCATCAAAAGCCGCTACTGTGCCCCATCAATTGTTGCCAGTGTGCCCATCAGTAGCCGCTACTGTGCCCCATCAATTGCTGCCAGTGTGCCCCATCAATTGCTGCCAGTGTCCCATCAATAGCCGCTACTGTGCCCTATCAATTGCTGCCAGTGTGCCCATCAATAGCTGTTACTGTGCCCCATCAATTGCTGCCAGTGTGCCTATCAATAGCCGCTACTGTGCCCCATCAATTGCTGCCAGTGTGCCCATCAATAGCCGCTACTGTGCCCCATCAATTGCTGGCAGTGTGCCCATCAATAGCCGCTACTGTGCCCCATCAATTGCTGCCAGTGTGCATCATCCTGCACTTACCTGTCTCGCAGCGGGTCAGCGGCGGTGTCCTGCACGCTCCTTGATGTCTTCTTCTGTCCTCTCTATCAGGTGTCCAATCACAGCGCCTGACGTTTCAGCCAATCAGGTGACAGGTAACAGACCCGAGCACCTGATTGGCTGAGAGGTGGTTCAGGGTTAGCAAAGTGAATTCCTTCGCTTTGCTAACACATAGCTGAGTGAACAGCGAACGCACAGCATTGCGCCCGCCATTCACCTTTTTGGGCACCTATTAGAGCCTATGGCTCTAATTAGGTGCTTTCAAAAAACACCCCTGCCGCTGTAATTCAGGCGCCCAGTGCCTGAAAAGGGGCCAGACACCTGAATAGGGGGTGTCGGTGGCGACCATAGATAGATTCATGCAATGCATGAATCTATCTATGGTGATAGAGCGGTGCCAGGAGAGAGGGGGCGGCGCTCCTGTGCCCTTTATGGACGCAACGCCACTGATCATCTCCATCTCCTCCATCTTCATTATTACCACTGGAGACAACTTAGCAATACGCTGCACCTTGGGGAACATGAATGCCAATTTCTCTACCAGTGTTCCTCCCTCTCTCTAGGCTCATGTTCTTGTCATCCTCAAGCTCAGAACCAACATCTGAATCCAGGAATGGCGGGTCATCATCAAGGAGCAAGTGGCTGACGCTGTGGTCAAATAACTCAGCTGACTCCTCAATGGCTGATGTTGGGGCTATGGCAGCTGCAGGGGACTGCACACTTGTCTCCGCTTGCGTGACAAAGGATGAGGAGGATGAGGAAGGTTTAGTAAGCCAGTCCACCACCTCCTCTGCATGCTGTGGCTGGATAGCACGGGCAAACTCACTAAACAGAGGAAATGATGCCCTGCCTGAGGACTGACCACCACGTCCACCTTTGCCTGTGGACACATTTGTTGCTGGCCCCCTTACAGTGCCAAGGGAATGTCTGCTTCTCCTTGTTGTCCTCCCAGACATTATTGGGAGGAAGGGGGCGGTGCTTATAAGCAAATGTAAAGAAGAAGTCGAAATCTGTACGTAGATGCACTTTAATCAATGTAAAGAGGTGTTTGGTGCACTTTAATTTGAGTACTCACACTACACAGACACACTCCACTGATACACTATAATATACTGCAATATAATGTGCCAAATGTACACTAACACACAGAACTATATGGCAGTAAACTGGCAGTAACGCACACAGAACTATATGGCATTAAACTGGCAGTAACGCACACAGAACTATATGACGGTAAACTGGCAGTAACGCACACAAAACTATATGGTGTTAAACTGGCAGTAACGCACGCGAAACTATATGGCGTTAAACTGGCATTAACGCACACAAATGTATGTATGAATGACACAGTCTCACTACACTACAGTGAAACTATCTGAGCTCTCCCTACTCTAGCTGCACACTATGCAAAGCTGAATGATAGTCCTCCTCACTACACTCACACTATCCCTAGACTGACACTAAACTAATATTCTACACTGACAATTGAAGCAAAATAGCACAGTATAGCACACTAACTAATAGCACTGAACAGAGCCCTGTTCTATCTCTCTTCACGCCAAAATCACACTGAAAATGGCTGCCATTGAAAGAATACTTTTATACTGTGGGGCGGGAATGAGCCATGATTGGATAAAGTCATGATGACGGTGTCCAATCATGACTCTGACAGTGCTCTGTGCCCTGATTGGCTGAAGATTTCACTGCTTCAGCCAATCAGGACTTGCAATGCACTGTTCAGTGCCGCAATGCATTGTGGACAGTTCAGGGGGGCGAACAAACAGTCGAATGACCCATTTGTTCGGTTGTTCGTCGAACGTCCAAAACAACGAATGTTCGGCCCAAACTTATGCTCGGGCCGAACCATTTGCCCATATCTAATCAGGATCACTTTACTACACATGGGGTACCTTTTATACTTTTGTGCCCTTTTCATCATAGCTCCGGGACAAGGCTGGGGATGCCTTGGAGAAATACTCAACCTTAAGGTGGCCATTGCTTTAGAGATGAACGTACACTTGCACTGCAACTCTTCCCTAGTAAACTCTCTGATCCCTGTGACAATGTACATCTTCTCTTTAATCTGCATTTAGGAGGGACAGGCTGAGCCTTCTTCACATCTAGCTGTCCAGTGTTTTCCACTACCATTCCCCAGTAGTGGAGTGGGCCCTGCCATGCACCCTGCGCGGGCTCGACATGGGCACTTAACATAAATCTTGAATCTCCATACCTCTGTACAGGATGGGAGCTTCTGTGGCACAAATCTGCTACCATTGCTCAGGGAGACAGAGCCCTGGCAGAAGGTGCGCCATCAACATCTCCCTCATTGCTAGAGGCCTTTCCACCAGCAACATGCACATTCTACCGACAGGCTGTTTGTTAGATTGCCATTGCCCTAGGTAACCACTTGTGTTTTCACATTGTATTAACTCCTTGTAATGATTTCTTTATACGCCAAGTAACTTAGTGACCTGAACCATGGGATGGTGCCGGCTACTTGCATTACACCCCTATTAGTAATCTCAGACCTGGTGAGAACAAGGTTTCAAGACTTGAAAAAGTTCAAAAGACATTACAAAGTCCAACATTTAGAGACAATTCTTTCCTACATCCGGAACCCTAACTCAGACTATGTGCTGCCACGGCATACCTGCCGTGGTAGGTGTCCATGTGTCCATGTAGTTAGAGTCCATCAGAGGCATTCTCCAGCAGCTGGTGTCTTCGGGGCAAACCCCAGGTTTTCAAGACTTTGCATCCAAGTAGTATTGAGCAACATTCTTCTGCTCCTCACGGGTGCTGTTCTCCATCTCTTTCCCTTTCTAGCTCGACCTTCCTCTCAAACTTGAACCTGATCGCTCACTCCGGACCACTGTCCCTCTTTTATATCACAGGATCAGTGGATCGGACCCAGAGAAAAACCCGACAAAAGACAAAAGGGCCGGAAAAAGATTAACTCTTAGCCTCCCGTCTGGGACAGCACCTAGCTGGTTCTTTTCAACCCGCTTACATATTCATTGGACAACAGGGAGCAGAAGCTCACTGCTAAGTCAAACACTTTGCTTGCTCTGCTCTCTCCTCCTGTCAGCATATGTGTATGAAGCAGAGCCTGACTGGCTTCTAGTGTTTAGTGTTACCAGTCTCTGTGACAGATGACTGATGACCAATTTATATGCTAGATAGATTTATATGTAGCACCCTGGTAGTAGGCAGGGTTGCTAACAAATTTAGTTTCCTAGGTGGTAACTAGCCTGGCTGATTGATAAGGGATTCACAGTTTTTTTTCCCTAACTCTGGATTTGATGCACATCTCTCTTCTGTTACTAGGTGGCATTGTTGCCTGTGGCATTAGAATGACCAGGGCATAGTGAATTCAGACTAGGAGTGGATGGGTTGTCTCAGCCAATTGGCAGGGGCTTCTTTAGTCCCTTGGCCTGCTGTGAGAGCCTATTTATTCGGGAGGAGTCAGGTGATCGGGGTTCTGTGCCACCTGGATGGTTGTCTGGGTGGACGTGTGTTACATGGCTCTGAGTTGCTAGGCCAGAAGCCTGAGGCCTATCCCGGGAGCACCTGGCTGTTAGGCTGTCTGAGGCCTATCCAGGTTTGAGAGAAGCAGCGCGGAGTTGGAGCTTTCGACCGGAAGCCCAACCAAGTTGCAGACTGTTCAAATTTCAGTTACCATAGGAGACAACAGTTCCATACTCATCCATCCCATCCATGCTCATCCATCCCATCCATGCTCATCCATCCCATCCTTGCTCAGCCATTCCCATTCATGCTCAGCCATCCCTCCATACTCATCCATCCATCCATGCTCATCCATCCCATTTATGCTCAGCCATCCCTCCATACTCATCCATCCATCCATGCTCATCCATCCCATTTATGCTCAGCCGTTCCTCCTTTCTCATCCATCTATTCATGCTCTTCCATCCCATTTATGCTCAGCCATCCCCATTCATGCTCAGCCAACCCTCTATACTCATTCATCCATGCTCATCCATCCCATACATGCTCAACCATCCCCATTTATGCTACGCCATCCCTCCATACTCAGCCATCCATCCATATTCATCCATTCCATTCATGCTAAGCCATCCCCATCCATACTCCTCCACGGTTCATCTATCCCCATCCATGGCTCATCCATCCACATTCATGGCTCATCCATCCCCATCCATCCCCATCCATAGCTCATCCATGCCTCATCAGTTCTCATCAATGCCACATCCATGCCACTACAGTGCCTCACAAAAGTGTAATAGGTAGTCAAATTAGATTTGAAATGTATGACCCTAGAACACCTGATGGTGCTCCCTGCATGTTGCGACTCTGTATGTGGCCAGACTGTGTAAAAGTCTCACACATGTGGTATCGCCATACTTAGGAGGAGTAGCAGAATATATTTTGGGGTGTAATTTTTGCTATGTACATGCTATGTTTTAAAAATATTCTATGAATGCACAACTTTGTGTAAAAAAAAAAAAAAATGAGTTTTCATTTTCTTTCCACATTTTCCAAAAACTTGTGGAAAAAAAATGACATGTTCAAAAGACTCATTATGCCTCATAGAATATACCTTGGGGTGTTTGCCTTCCAAAATGGGGTAATTTTGTGGGTGTTTCTATTGCCCTGGTGCTCCAGGACCTTCAAAAGTGCAAGAGGTAGTCAAGAAATTATATGTGTAATTTATGCTCCTAGAACGCCTGATGGTGCTCCCTGCATGTTGGGCCTCTGTATGTGGCCAGGCTGTGTAAAAGTCTCACATGTGGTATTGCCATACTAAGGAGGAGTAGCAGAATGTATTTTGGGGTGTGATTTGTGGTATGCATATGCTGTGTGTGAGAGATAACCTGTTAATATGACAATTTTGTGAAAAAAAATCTTAATTTTGCAAAGAATTCTGGGAAAAAAATACAACTTAAAAAAAAACTCACTATGCCTATTACTAAATACCTTGAAATGTCTACTTTCCAAAAAGGGGTCATTTGGGGGGTATTTGGGGTGTACTTTCCTGGCTTGTTAGTGTCTCAAGAAATGAGATAGGCCGTCAGTACATCAGATGTGATCAATTTTCAATGATTGGCACCATAGCTTGTGGACTCTATAACTTTCACAAGAACCAAATGATATACACTGATTTGGGTTATTTTTACCAAAGATATGTAGCAGTATAAATTTTGGCCAAAATTTATGAAGAAAAATGACTGATTTGCAAAATTTTATAACCGAGACAAAGAAAAATGCATTTTTTACACAGAATTTTTGGTCTTTTTTCATTTATAGCGCAAAAAAACAACAACCCAGAGGTGATTAAATACCACCAATAGAAAGCTCTATTTGTCTGAAAAAGGGGCAAAAATTTCATATGGGCACAGTGTTGCATGACTGAGTAATTGTCATTCAAAATGTGAGAGCACTGAAGGCTGAAAATTGGTCTGATTAGGAAAGGGGTTTAAGCGCCCAGTGGGTAAGTGGTTAAGAGACAATAAATCTCTTTTTCTTGCATTCCAAAAAGTGACTGGTGCCATGTTTTCCACTAGCAATACACCCACCATGCCTAATAACCCACACTTCAAGGAAGGATGTCAGCTCTCCCTGACTTTGGAGGTTACCATCAGGCCTTTGGAGGTCAGGGATACCGCTACATATGTAAAAATTTATCATAATTATTACACAATACAGAACTATCCTATTGATGATTTTTTAAAATGTCTCTGGAGTTCATTTTTGAAAATGGATCTACATTTATCCAGTATTATATACATCATGGTGGACTTTGTTGGATGAATAACAAGCTTGGTAGCATGTATTACATGCTTTTAGATATTGTTTTCTAGATTTTAATGGTGTATAATAAACATTGTCGATTTTACTCTTTATTGCTTTTGTATATGACTGTATTTTTTCTTGTTTTTTGGCACGCTCAAATCCCCTATTTCCTTGTGTCTCTCTTACTGGGATATTCGGTGAGACCTCATTTTTGCCATATAGATATAACATCTTTAAAGTTTAGTGCATTTAAACCAGATCTCAGTACATAAAACACTCTGTAAATATGAATGCTTTCTATTAATTATTTTTCTCCATAGAGTTATATTTAGAAGCTTCTGAAGGAAGAGACATGTTTATATGCAATAGTCCGTAATAAGGATTTTGCAGCCTGTGTGTACATTTGCCTAGTTTGGTCCTATAACGTCTGGAAAAGGTCTGAGCAATTATCTGCAGATTTACAGCTATTGGAAGTCAAACACTGTAAACCCACAGACTGGATGATCTGCAATATCAGGCACATAAGCCCTGGAATATAAAACCAGAAAATGTATCTATATAGAGTGGTTTCTGTGAAGCATGAAAGTGACTTCCTGTTGGAAGACGTATGGTGACATTTACAGCAGAGTTAGTGACCAATTATCCCAATCATATAAAACTTTAATAAAGCAGCAGTTCTAGGGAGATTATGTACTAAAGCTGTTCAGGAATCACTGCTGAAATGGTGCAAAGTCAGAACACTGACGGGACATACTAAATGTCCAAAACGATGTGAACACCTGACCAACAAATTTAAATGAGCTTGCAGGATATCCCACTGCAAAACCAGGTCATTCATATAGAGCCAGACCCCCTTCATGGCTATAACATCCTCCATTCTTCTGGGAAGACTTACAAGAGTTTGGAATGTGTCTTTGGGAATTTGAACTCATTCAGCCAAAAGAACATTTGTAAGGTCAGGTACTGATGTTGGATGACAAGACCAGGCTCATAGTTGGCATTCAAAATCATCCAAAAAAGCAAACGCAAGACAGGAGCGTGAAGGTAACATACCATATAGTAGCTGAAGAAGGGTCAACAAAAGGCTGCTCACCACTCATATTAACATGTAAGAGGTAATCCCGGAAAATTCCTTTTTGGAGTACCACATGTTGGACACTGTAAGGTGGTAATTCCAAGATGAAGGAACGCCAAGACACGGCAACAAATTAAAAAGTCCAAGATAGCTTAACAAGTATATTACACACAAAGTATTTAAAAGAAAATATTGCCAATTTCCAGATCAGAAATTCTGCACTCACATAACCAGCGGACCCAATGGTGTATCCAATCCCGGCCCCATAGTTTGGGAGCTACTGCTCAGTGTCTCCAGTCAGTACAGGAATTGGCATGACGAGATAGCAACCGTACCTGCCAGGGTCCTGGAATGCAGCTGCCTGTGGACAAGAAGTGAAGCAAGCGGTCAAAACGGATGTGATTTCACAGACTGGCGGAAACACTCCAAGGAGATACCCCTGGAAAGGTAAAAAAACAGGGCAATCTTGCACCAATAAGTCTCAGGCGTATGGAGTGATAACACAGCCAGTTGTCATGACTACATGTTTCAAGGCAAACCCCTAATGCCTCATACACATGATCGGATTGTTGGCCAACAAAACCGTGGAATTTTGTCCGAAGGGCGTTGGCCCAAATTTGTCTTGCATACACACGGTCACACAACTTTTGGCCAACAATTACGGATGTAGTGACGTTCTAGACGTACTACGTGTTTTTTCAGCTCTTTAGCGCCACCCTTTGGGCTCCTTCTGCTAATTTCGTGTTAGTAGAATTTTGGTGAGTGTTGATTCACACTTTTCATTTTGCACTTTTCAGTTCGTTCGTCAACCAGCCATGTTGTGGAATCGGAGGAGATAACATGCTATTTATTATTGGCCTTGGAGTTATTGCTTTGACATTATTTTTTTGGTTGAATAATGATTTGATTTGGTATTTTTTCTATATTTTTGGATGCATAGAATGCACTTTTGGTTAAGTTCTATTGGATAGCATGTCTAATTTTATTTGTTTTCTTTTTTAATGCACAATAAAAAAATTGTGGAGAATAATACTTGGCTATGTGTTTTACTTCAAATGATAGTTTGGGAGTAGGCAGTTACATTTTAAAAAATATGTAAAATTAACAAGGGACACCAACATAGTTGTATCTTTGATCTTAAAAACTACAGGATAATGGTGTTGTGGTAACTTGTCCAAATAAAAAAAAAAAAAAAAAAAGCATAATAATGTTATTCTTGATATCACTAGAAAAAAAAAAGCTCTTTAAAATTAGTTTGCAATAACTCCATCAGTATCACCACAAAGCAGCTTCATTATTATCCCATTAAAGAAGAAGAGAATATGCGCTGCATTCCGAGATTTCATAATTTGCCACGTCACGAATGTTAATTCTCCATTGCGAACGCTAGTTTACAAGACTGACAACTTCTGGCTTGTCCTTGTTTCGGAGTATGCGTGTTTGTACTTTGGACTTTTGTCCGATGGACTTGTGTACACACGATCGGAAAATACGACAACACACATTTGTTGGCGGAAAATTTGAAACCTGCTAGCCAACTTTTGAAAGTCCGATCATGTGTACGGGCCTTTAGTCAGGTCAAAATCATCCCAAAGGTGTTCAGTAGGGATGAGGTGTAGGCCATCTAGCCATTAGTTTGGTACTAATAGTACCAAACTAATTAAGCCAGGTCATTATGGAGCTGGCTTTGTCCACGGGGGCAACGTCATCCAGGAACAGAAACAGTTGGAAGTGCACCATTGTGTAAAATGGGGCAGCACAGTGGCTAGGGGTTAGCACTTGCATCTAGCAGCACTAGGGTTGTTGGTTTGAATCCCAACCACCTACCTGGAGTTTGCATGCTCTCCCTGTGCCTGTGTGGGTTTCCTCTGTGTACTCCAAAGACATCCTGGTAGGTTAATTGGCTCCTGTTTAACTTGGCCCTAGAATGTGTATGCATGAATGAGAGTTAGGGACCTAGGCTGTAAGCTTTTTGGCAGGGACTGATGTGAATGTATAATAAATATGTAAAGTGCTGTATAAATTGATGGCACTATATATATATATATATATATATATATATATATATATATATATATATATATATATATATATACCTATAATAATAGTGTCTTTGGATGATGTAGCCTTAACAATACCATTCAATAGAAACCCTTGAACTCAATAATTTAAAGGGGTGGGGAGCTACATACTTTTGGTATTTCTCTCACAGACTTCCGTGAGGAAATTTCTCTATTGTAATCTGTGTCTTTTCCACCTCCTACATTGCTAAAATGAGCAGATTTGTCCTGTAATTTGTAGGCTTGCCATGGCCCTCCTGTAGACGGTTCCTCTGGTTTATAGTGGTTTCACACACATAGTGGCCCACATTAATATAATATTCTGTGCATTCCTCAGTTCAGCTGTAATTCGGCATGGAAAATACAATCACTGTCAGCTTAATGAGGCACTTAGCTTCTGTTACAATGTCGTGCTTTCCTTTATAAAAGGCCATTTGCCAAATAACCCATGGACAAAGCCATTAGTCTGACAACCTGCAGTTTGTAAGAGTAAAAAGAGGACATTTGCCAACAGTTACTGCCAACACAAGTAAAATCTCCCATTACTCTTTAGTCATATATCATGGATGGTACACTATATGGCCAAAAGGTTGTGGACACCTGACCTTTATACCTACCTATATGGCAAAAAGTATGTGGCCGCCCCTCCAAATAATTGAATTGAGGTGCTTTCAGTAAATGATACTGTAAAAGCGACATCAAACAATGACATAATAGAAATTAATTTTTTGTGCCCTTTTCTGTTCCATCATGACTATGCCCCTGTGTACAAAGTCAACTCCATTAAGACATGGTTTGATGAGTGTGATTTGTAAGAACTCAAGTGTCCTGCACAGAACCCTGACCTCAACCCTACTGAACACCTTTTTTGGTGACCTTAAATGCCAACTGCGATTCAGGTCTTCTCCTTCAACATCAGTACCTGACCTCACAAATGGGTGCAATGGATGGGATTAGAGGTCGGATCATAAACTGGTCCCCTAAAGGTCAGAAGCAATCTTCCCATAAGATTTTTTGTGCACTGAGCTTATTTAATGCATGTTATTTATATCTAAGGCCCCTTTCACACGACAAGCCCGCTCAGATCCGCCTGTCCATTTTTCAGGCGGATCCGAGTGGGCCACCCATTGACTCTTATGGGCAGGCAGGTGTCTGCTGACTCCCGCCTGCCATCCGATCAGCTCAACACAGACGTATGGCGATATGTTCAGCCACCCGTCTGGCGGATTGGATCAGATGAGATTTGATGAAAATGGACATGCTGTCTGTTTTCATCCGATCCTCCCATAGGGATCAGCGGGGCTCTGACAGGTCCCCCCCTGCTCAGTAAGCAGAGACGGACCTGTCTCCGCCGGCTCAGCGGAGATCGACGGAGCAATCCCCTGCTGAGCGGATCCGTCCCCGTGTGAGAGCTTAAAGACATTCAAAAACCATAAGATTGCTGCTGAGTTCCGCCATCTTGGATGTATTGTCAGAAGCTCCAGCAGACTCAGAGCTGTCACTCAACTGACATTCTATAGGATTTCCCTTCACTCCTCCCCCAGCAGCCACATTAAAGGGTATATGAATGAATGAATGAATGAAAGACTTGTATAGCGCTGCATATGTGAACTGAATCGCCTCAAGGCGCTTATCCGTCCTGTGTCATCCAGCTCCTTAGAAGAGGTAGGTCTTAAGTTTTTTTCTGAAGGCCTGAGGGTTTTCTTCCAAGCGGATGTTAGTTGATAGAGCGTTCCATAGCCGTGGTCCGTGGACTGCGAATCTTCGGTCTCCCTTCGATTTGTAGCGGTACTTGGGAATGAAGAGTAGGTTTTGGTTCGCTGATCGAAGATTGCAATTAGGTGTGAAGTGTTTTATTTTCTCGCATAAGTATTCAGGAGCGTTTCCTTGTATGCATTTGTGGGTGAGGCAGAGGGTCTTGATTGTGATCCGATTATTTACGGTTAGCCAATGTAGGCTCCTCAAGGACGGAGAGATGGATTCCCAGGGTTTTTTTTCCTGTTACCAGTCTTGCTGCCGTATTTTGGATGAGTTGTAGGCATGCAATCTGATATAAGGAAAGGAGCTGGGCCAGCACAACTTTCAGTTGAGGAGAGGGCTATGATATGCAACGAGGGAAGGTACTATGCTAGGGATTTGACTTCTTCCTGAAGAAGTCAGTTTTGCTGGTTTTAAAAGCACATTGCAATAAAATTAAAACTCAATTATGAAACCGAAAAATGTTAATTTTTTGTGCTTTAACCAACAACTTCAAGGTACAGGGTCTCTTGAATGGATATCTCCTAAAAAGACCTAATTTCCCCAGGAGATATAAGGATCCTTACAAATGCATACAAAACTCTGATCTTTTATGCAAGTAATTGATTTGTCACAAATTCACAAAATTGGGGCAAAACAACAAACGTAAAATACATAAAATACAGATTATAGGTTTGATCTGTATCACTCTGTGTTCTGTTTTTATTAACAATGAATATATAATATGAGGGTGACATTCGGGTGTTTCAAAAAAAAATGTCTCCCTAAAATTGTGACTGCTCAGCTGGCACTCTCAGCGGGAGTCTTAAAGATGTTTGAGGCTTCTATTATGTTGCTGTTAAGTCTGTGCTCTGAAAGCCCTTTATTAGTCCTTTGTGCACAGGGAGAAAAACAGTTCAATATCTCCATAGGAAACACCCCTTGCTGTGCATCCCAACACCCAGTCTCTATGGAGAGTAGGGGTCACTTCTCACAGTAAAGACAGTTAACAATTTCAGTGTAACTCCTGTCATCCCTAGAATAATTGTGTGCTTATAAATTATAGGCAGTACACTTCAATACAAATGCAGTGTATTGTAATTCAGCTTTCAAGAAAAGAAACACAAGCAGTAACTTGTTCTTCTTATTTTCCTTCGTGGTTTTGGTTTATAAAGAATTCTCCATTATAATATGCAAACAATTTCCTCACCTCCTAGTGTGAGTGACAATGTAAACTACATAGCTTTTTCTAGTGAAAGAAACCACATACAAAGACATATTAGACAACTGTGCACTTTCAACAGTTCGGGGGAGACCCTGTTTTGTTCTAGCATGACTGTCCATAAAGTCCATAAAGACATGGCTTGGTGAGTTAGGTGAAGGAACTCTATCTAGTGGCCTACACAGAGCCCTGACCTCAACCCTACTGGACATCTTTGGGATAAATTGGTATGTCAAACATGAGCCAGATCTTGTCATCCAACATCAGTACTTGACAACACAAATGCTTCTTTTGCCTAGAAGAGCACAAAGTCCTACAGCCACACTCCAAAATCTTGGGGAATGTCTTTATGGAAAAGTGAGGGTTGTCCTAATCAAAAAGGGGATCCCACTCCGTATTAATGACCTGGCTTTGCAGTGGGATGTCCAGCAAGCTCATATAAATGTAATGATCAGCTGCCCACATTGTTTTGGACCTTTAGTGTACCAAACAGAGGTTTGGGGAAGAACAAATTCTTTTCCAGCATGACTGAGTCCCCATGAACAAGGCAAATTCCATAAAGACATTGTTTGATGAGTTTGGTGTGGAGGAAATATATTGAACACCTTTGGGATGAACTGGAACGCTAACTGTATGCCAGGTGTTCTCATTCAGCATCAGTACCTCTCCAGTGCTCACAAATGTCCTTTTTGGACCCAAATATACGCTCCAAAATGTTGTGGAAAGTAATCCCACAAGCTCTTATGGGTGAGATGAGGTGCAGCGATGGCCGGTCCATAAGGTGCGCCGCCCCCTTAATCTCCATGCGCCAGCCCCTAATCTCCATGTGGGGCGCCGGACGCATGGATTTCTATGAGTTTTTCTTTTGTGTGAAGCACATGATTAGAGCCTGAGGCTCTAATTGGCTTGAAAAAGGTTGAACTCGGGGCGCAAAGCCCACCCACTTGTGACATTAGCGAATGTTGATTCGCTATTGTCTTCCTGCTTCTCCTCCTGGCCAATCAGGACAGGAAGCAGGTCCTAAGACCGGATTGGCAGGAAATAAAAGTGACCGGATTGGCGGGGAGGAGAAGCCGGGGAAGCCATCCATAACCTGGATGGGGAGCGAGTGGGCAGGAGGGGGTGGGGGGTTTGTTTGTCCCACCCCCCCCCAAAAAAAAGGAGCACCAGATTGACCTAGTGGTGTCGATTCCAGTTCACACCTTCTGGACTGCATAATGTACAAGCATGATGAATCTGGTCAAGCTCACAAAGAATAAAACATAATGTAATACACATTAGTTACTCTAGTAAATCAATTATTTGAAAGAGAATTCTTTAAAATTACATTGGTGGGTGCATCAAGAGAGATTCACTGAGCAAAGGGAACGCTGGGGTTTCAGCACTGACCTCAGACAGCAATAAGAAAAGATTTGTCAGAAGTTACATTTTAAAGTGTATGTGGGAATGTGAGATAATATTGCACAAACTATTATCAAAAAAAATATCCAAAAGAAGTAAAAAGTGAATGGAGCTGCTACATAAGAATGTGACAAATATTCAAATAAGAAGGTAGATAGAATGTAGCGCTGAAACATGTTATACACGAAAGTGCACACAAAAAAGATGAGCATTCTAGTAAACATTCTATGAAAAACGAAAAAAAGAGTCCATCATGGAGAAATGGGTGAGAATAAAATAAGTCCAATGGCACAAATCAGATCCTGAAAAGGAAAACTCAATATAAGTCCACAGCCATAAGGTGATAATCCTCAGATAAATGGATATGAAAGGCTGATATGTGGGACATCCAAGATGGTGAATCTTCTCTAGATTGATAAGAATAAATACTCTTACCGAGACCGGTGGACCTGGATGTCAGCGACACCGAATCATTAGAGCATAGATATCCAGATCGATGAATCTCCCAAATGATTGAAGGGACCAGGGATCTCAGGTGGTACCTCCAAAGGACCTTGTGGGAATCATCCGAACTGGAAGGGCAGGTAGCCCAATTGGAACGCCACAGCAACTCACATCCGAACACGGTATATAGAGAAAAGAGGGGGGGGCTCCAATAGTGCAGGTCAAAAATGTAGGTTTTTTTTAAAAAACCGACATACATGGAATAAAAAGTGATCACGATTAATAAAACAATGTGGGGAGCAATGAACCTTGCCCTGACATTTTAAAGTGTACCTAAGGCTCCATTCACACTTGTGTGACTTCTCATGCGACTTTGGACATCAAAGTTGCATGACAAGTCGGTCCCAATGTTTTCCAATGATAATGATTCATATATGTGCAACTTAGAGTTGCAGCTACTTCAAAGTAGTTCATAAACTACTTTGGTCTGGCTTTCATGCAACTTTTGATGATTAACATTGAAGTCTATGGCCCTCAAGTTGCATGAAAGTCGTACCTGAATGTTATACAGTGCAACAGTTGTCCATTATCACTTGTCAAAGACAAAGTCATATTCAAGTTGCACCTATTCAAAGTTGCACTCCAAAGTCGGTGCAACTTTGGAGTCCTACAAGTGTGAATGGAGCCTCATGCTGCGTACACACGAGCGAATTTTCCGTCAGAAAAATCTTGGATGGTTTTTCCGACAGGATTCCGCTCAAGTTTGCCTTGCATACACACGGTCACACAAAAGTTCTCTGATATTTCGGCCATCAAGAACGCGGTGACGTACAACACTACGACGAGCCAAGAAAATGAAGTTCAATGCTTCCGAGCATGCGTCGAATTGTTTCCGAGCATGAGTAGGAATTTTGCGCGTCGGAATTGCTACAGACGATCGCATTTTCGGATAGGAACTTTTTCCAACCGAAAAATTGAGAACCTGCTCTCAATCTTTTGCTGGCTGGAATTCGGCCAGCAAAAGTCCGATGGAGCATACACACGGTCGCATTTTCCGACCAAAAGCTCTCATCGGTCTTTTGCTGGCCGAATTTCCGATCGTGTGTACGGGGCATTAAGCTAAAAGTGCAAGTTCACTTTTATCAAAAAGCACACTATGTTGTTCCATATGGGTATAGCAGCATAGGATGCTAAACGTACCTACCAGTAGGGGCTCCCTTTCAGTTTAAACAATGTAGTCTAAAACAGCATTAAAAGAAGAATTTTTAATTTCTGCTGTAGCCTGAGTAATTATAATTGTGCAACGGGAGAGAGTGTCATCCTGTTCTTTCAGGCCGCACATGCCTAGTATGTGCTCTCTTCTGTCATGATGACCTATGATGAGCCTAATGGCTGTGATAGGGTAGAATACACACTGTGCATGTGAAGCCTGAAAGAACCGGATGACACTCCCTCCAATGGCACTAGGTCCCAGTGGCTGCTCCATCCCTACAATAACTCAGGATGGCGCCATCACAGGCTGCAGAAGATATTAAGAAGGCTTCTTTTTATTGCAGCTTTGGACTACATTCTTTAAACTGAAAGGACTGCCTGGCTAGTAGGTAGGCGTAGCACACCTATGTGCTATAGCAAAATGTAGGGTTGCCACTTTTTCTTCAAGCCAAACACTTTGGAGGCGCACAGTATTTTTTGTTTTAGCATGTACTATAGGATTGTAACAGACCTGGGACACCTTTAAGCACTCCAAAGAGAATAGTAATATGATGCACATAGTGCCCCCTCACCCTCCTGTCAAGACCTGTTGGAGCCACATTCCTGTCTGAATAATGTGTCCGGGTTTCAAGTGGACTGAAACCCTGACACATGATTAAAAACCTGGACTGTCCGGGTGAATCCCGAACAGGTGGCAACCCTATCGATATGGGACAGCATTGTGTACTTTTTGGTAAAGGTAAACTTGCATTGTAAAATACATAGAAGGAATGCCCAGGGGACTTTGTCAAGAATCACTAAAATAAGAATATACAATAAAATTCATAGAGGTTATTACATAAATATAAAAGTACAAATACATCTAAAAACTGTATCCACATCCAGGATTAAAGTGTTACTAAACCCAGGAACCTGCATTCACTATATCTGGTCTCACACAGAACATCGAAATGCAATTATTTTAGTAAATATAAACGGCTAAATTCCTTTTCTCATCAGCAGTATAGCAGTCTTGTGACTTCTATCAGTGTCCGGCCGAGCACTGGTTAAAGATTTTCACTCTACTCTGACTATCCTATGAGGCTGCAGGACCCCTGACTTTCTGTCTGGACATTGCTGCTTGGCCCTGTGCCTCCCAAGAAAAAAAAAAGAAAACTCTCTAGCAGTACACACCAAACTGAGCATGTGCAGAGTGCCCCCAAGGCTCTGTTCTATCAGGCGATAGATTGGGGACAGTGGAAGAAAGGGACCGGAACAGGACTGGGCCAAGCAGCCTTTTTTCACAAGGCACAGGATTAACCCTTTAGGTACCACAGTGAGTATAACAAGCATGCTTTACTGCATATACAGACTGATTTTACTGTTGTGGGTTTAGTAACACTTTAAAGCGGTTGAGTTACCTGTAGGAAAAATTAATATTTCCTAAACCTGTACGGTAGTCACCTTGCATGCAGCCTTACGTCAGAAGCGTTAGAAGCGCATGCGCTCTAAAGGTCTGGCAGATGCTGCCGGAAAATCAGAGCTCCTTGCCGAAATGGAGGACTCCCGCACATGCGTGGGAGTAACATCATCGCCCCGTGCCGCCTCCTGGACATGTTCCGTGCTGTGAGTGGCCGGAGCCACGAACCCGGAAGAAACGCTGAGGGAACATGTCCAGGAGGCGGTACGGGGGCTTCCTTCTTAGGTAAGTATTTCATAATGAGCTAGTACGCAATGCATACTAGCTCATTATGCCTTTGCCTTACAGGTTTGGGATTTTTTATCGTCGGGCATACAACTTCTTTAAAGCGGAGTTCCACTTAAAAAAAAAAAAAAGTCAGCAGCTACAAATACTGCAGCTGCTGGCTTTTAATAATCGGACACTTACCTGTCCCGGGGTCCAGCGATGCGGGGGAACGAAGCCCCGCTTGTCTCCCTCTCCTCTCTGCTGCGCCGGCGTAGTCACTGTGGGCGCCTGGCTGTGGCTTCACAGCTGGGCACGCACTGTGCAAGCAGCGCGGCACGCCGTGACTGGCCGGGCAATCATCTGGGACCTGTGACCTGCCCCAGATGATTGCCAAGAGGGAGGGGGGCGAGGTGATCTCCCTTCCGGTGCCGCGGTGCGCCGGGAGGAAGTGGGAGCTGGAACCCTCTAAAATGAGGGTTTCTGCTCCCCCCCAAAAAAATGCCAAATGTGGCATGTCAGGGGGTCACCTTCCCTTAAAGCGGAAGTTCCACTTTTGGGTGGAACTCCGCTTTAAGTGTTCTTGTCACATGGTGAGTGATAGGCTGTAAATGGCTGAACTACATAATTAGCACGTTCCTACTGAAATTTTCTCAAAGTGTTTCGTGAACCTCTATTCACTTCAGGAGAGTTATTGACTACATAGAGCTCAACCAGGTCACAAAAAAAGAGGGATGGTAGTCCTCAACTATTTGAAAATAGTGATATAATTGCGCTAACCCAGTGAAAAGACACGGAGCTGCTACATAAGAATGTGACAAATATCCAAATAAGAGGATATAAAAAATGTAGCGCTAAAACAAAATATGGCCAAAAAAACATGTATAAAGGCAAATATGGTTCAGTGACTTGTGCATGATGACCCACTATGATGTGGATGTGAACAACATAAGTGATAAAGTCCCACAATGCAATAAGTGTAAAATCCAATACAAGTGAAAAAATCTTCCGATGTGTAATTCATCTGCATGGAAATCTTGAAGTGAAAAGAGGCTAAACACTCTTACCAGAGCAGGTGGATTCGGATGCCGATGACACCGAATCAAACAGGCTTAGAGATCCAGATGGATGGCTCTCCCAGGAGGAGGTGGGGGTCCCGGATCTCAAAGGACATTTCCACTTGGCTGGAACAGCTTCAATGGTATCCACCAACCAGAGGGAACGATGCATCTAGTAGGGGACATCCAGATCTCGTATCCAATCAAAGGAATATAAGGAAGAAAAAATGGAGTGCTCCAATGGTGCAGGTCAAAAGGGTAGGTTTATTGGAACAAACCAATATACAATAATAAAAACGTGATCACATAAAATACAATAAAATGTAGGGAACGATGAGCCTTTTCCGACGCGTTTCGTCCTAATTAGTCCTCAACTATTATTGAATGTCAAAAGACGAGAAAAGGACTGCCGCAGAATGTGTCTGTCCTGGAAGCGATGAAAGGGCAGTGGTCACAAGATAGGGGCCAGCAGAGACAAGGAAACCCCCCAAAAAAGAAGCTGCGAGCACCATGTAAAATGTATGTACAAATCATGTACGAGCAGAATGAGCTGTCCCGCTACAGTCACCAAAAACTCCAATAACATGTGGTGCCGCTATTCTGAACTTACATTGTAGTTTAGAGTAGAGAGTGGAACTCTGTCGGACGTTTTAGTGTGAGGTAGTAGTAACTATAAGCGCAAGTACAAAATGCACACAATACTTGGGGTGTTTAAACTGGCTAGGCATTTAGTCCATAGCAATAAAACTGGCAATCCAAAGGTTAAGCCAGTATCTGGCAGTTCGGGGGTTAAAGCAAGTATAGTAGCTTGATCAAAGAGGCGGCTGCTGTCCTCAGAGAGCTGGCTCTGTAGTAAGCAAGAGAAGGGTAGAAGAAGGAAGCGCCACCTGAGTGCAGTATTAGAGATGACACAACGTATGATTACACTTACAGGAAAAAAATAGATAAAAAGGCTCATCTGTTTAATGGTGGTCCGTAGTGGGTTCCTCAGGTCCCGATCTGGATAGTGCTGCAGAGATGCAGGGCTGCAGATAGAAGGTTATTGGCCAGGGGCTCCTCCTGTGGCCGTCAGGAAGAGGCTGGGGCCAGCGTGGAGCGCACGTGACATCACAGGTCAGTCCTGATCACTTCCGGGTATACGTCTGGGGGAGGGCTTCCACCGAAGAGAGAGGCTGGCAAAGGATTGGCTACGCGCTCGGGGCACGTTTTAGTGTCCTCACTGGGGAGATTCACCCTCTCAATTTATCCTGATGACTGTTGACACCAGACAAAATGTGATGGGCAAGCCAAAATTTTATAGTTGGCACAGGACTAGAGGACAAAATTTGTTCCAGTGGCATTGTGGGGACTTCCTCTCATTTCCTGTTGTATATCACGGATAGGGATTGAAAAGAAATCTCCTCATCAGGACTCATGCTCCCCCCGATACCAGAAGTACCGGGTACAGTTCCTGACTGTGACAGAGGAAGAAGAAGCAAAGGTGTACTGAGAAGGTATCAATGGGTTGGGGGCCCTTCACACAGACACTGTCACTGTGCCCACAATATGTCTCTATACATGAAGGTTGGTCTTTTTTCCAATTTTCCACGCCCACATTACCACCAACACAGACAGTCCCCAGCTAAGTCTTTGGCTCTCTGGAAGAAAGTATAGCTATTGTATGAACCAAATTATCAATTTGGCATTGGGGAATAAAAAAAATCATTTTGATCTGCTGTTGCCATTTTTTAATTAATGTTTTCATTCGGGATGGGAAATGCAAGACACTCCCGGGATTAACTGTTCTCGTTTCTTCCCACAAACTGATTAAAAAAAAAACTTGTGTCCTTTTTGGTGCTTTTATACAGCGTGTTTACTCCGATCCAGTTCCCCACCTGTTGCAGTTTTATTATCATCGCATCAAATCACCAATCACATGAATCTCATCCTCATCATGACTAAGTCAAATATGTAACTGTGGTTATGCTCTGTCCACTCAGTAAGACAACTAGAACTGACTGAAGGAAACCTGTGCTGAAAATACCGATTGCCTGGCGGCCTTTGGATCAAATATTTTGCATCCCGGGGCTGGAGCAAGCATGCAGCTAGTCTGGTAGAGTGAAGTCATACTCAGGATCTCAGCTTAGTAGATCAGAAAGCACTGAAGCTAGAGGATCGACATGGCAACCAGGCATCTAGTATTTTCAGAGATCTTAAGCACATCAAATGTTTTTGGTTGATATGCAAATTACAGGCTATTTATAGGTTTGCGGATTGTCCTATAACCCACTCTAAAAGTAATATCTTGAATGTGGTTAATTCTTAAAAATAACACACACAAAAACCTTTACGGTGAAGAGTAGATTCCCGGCTCATCTGCCCCTATGCTGCACAATCCTGTGTCCACTTCCAGACGTGGAGAGCAGGAGGGGGTGGTGGTGGCCAAGGAACTGGCTGTGCTGTCTGGAAGGGTTGCCATGATCACAAGACTGATTGCAGAGAATTATAACTCCTTGAGAGGTTATACTACTCACATATGTATTTAAACTGGGTACCTAAAGTTTATCTTTAGCAAAACAAAAACAGCCTACAAAAAAAATCATCTATGCACAAAGCATTATAGATGCCTGGCGTAATTTCTCTGTGCTTTCTGGGGAGACGCATGTAAAGCGTATAGTCTGCCATACAATTGAATGGTGGCCATGCTCTTGTAAACGCTGTTGCTGCCTGGCATCAGCGTTTACCCGCTTGTGCGCGTCCGATGTATTTCCCAAATGCAAACAATTCTGGGACCCTAAGGCTGGATTCATACCTATGCATTTTTAGTGCTTTTTGCATTTTGCAGATTTGCACTACAGTCCATTTAACATGGTTTTCTATGGAACATGTTCTGTAGTGCAAATCTGCAAAATGCAAAAAGCACTAAAAATGCATAGGTGTGAATCCAGCCTAAGAATATATAGTATCATGTTATGTTCACTTGGATTTCCATGTTTAAATACCAATTACACAAGTGCCTGTATTGAATTGTATAGCCAGTTGCCATACCATGTATCTGTTCTTTTTGGGTGGGTCAAGCTTTGGCTCAGACCACCAACTTTACATGGAAATCCTGATAGTGAGCTAAAACCTGGGATTCATCACCTTTTTAGTCAAACTGTGCATCCAGAACCAAATACAGATGCAGGTAACTAAATATCTTTATACCAGGGGTGCCCAACCGCTGTCCTTCGAATGTGGTCCGCTACCTCCTGCTCTGGGATGACGGGTCAGCAGGCCATACCCACCCTGGGGGACAGCCAGCAGCAGCCACCAGCCATACCCACCCTGGGGGACAGCCAGCAGTACCTGCCAGCCATATCCGCCCTGGGGGACAGCCAGCAGTACCTGCCAGCCATATCCGCCCTGGAGGATAGTCAGCAGCAGCCGTCAGCCATACCTGCCCTGGGGGACAGCCAGCAGCCGCCAGCCGTACCCACCCTGGGGGACAGCAGCAGCCACCAGCCAAAACTTCTGTTATTACCTGCAGGTTTGGTGCACTTTTAGAAAATGCATCACACCTACAAGATATAATAGAATTATATGGCAAAGTGCAGAAAACCCACAGAAAAGCAACAAGTGCACTGCCCTGCACCCACGGTGCGAGTAAACCGCAGCACATCAGTGTGAAAGCAGCCTAGGCACCTGTCTGTTTTTCAGGCGTACCCAATCGGACCCTCCATTCACCTCTATGGAGCGGCAGATTTAAACGGATTTGTGTCTATATACACCCGCCTGCCTCCAATCTGATCCGTTAAAAAATACAGAAGGGGATCCATCACCTTCCGCCTGGACGGATAGGATTGGAGGGCCCATAGAGCTGTGTCCCTGTCTGCTTAGCATATGCAGAGTGGACACAGACCTGTCATCCACCCGCTTCGCTCATTGTGGCCCGCGACTAGTTACCAAGTCGCTTAAGTGCCCCTCGCTCTTCAAAAGGTTGGGCATCCCTATTTTATACCAAATGTATTCATGGATCTCACATAGTGTTTGTAGTTTTCCCTTAGGTCCCATTCATACTTCAAAGTAGTATTATTGCACAGTAACATATGAAACGTGTTGTGGTGCCAATTATTTTGAATGACTTTCCTTCTGCACTAAAGCGGCATATTGCGTCACAAAAAAGGGTCATGTGCGATTTTGTTGGGATATGTTGGTGGCACATTTTTGAATTGATTGCCTCAATCAGTTGATCACTCTTAAAGCATGCATTACCACAATGCATTAATGCACCACAAAGAAGTAAATGGACCATTAAAATGCATGTCTGGGCATAGTTAAAGAATGCATACACATTTTCCATTATTAATCACTTTACTGTGAGTGCAGACCAATACCAGGGGTCATAAATCCAGCGATCCTCTAACTTTCTGTAGCGAGGTGACCACATTGCCTTTACTGTACTGAAATTCCAAGCTGTGTTGTCAGCCCAGCCTGAATCCTCCCCTGCTGGGCTTCAGAACACCCCCTTGTGTTAACCTCCCTGGCGGTATGATTATGTCAGATTTTTGCGTCTCAAAGCGGTACATTGTTTTGCATAGACATTTGGCGTTTTATATTGTAGGCCTGTAATGGGCCGTACACACGGTCGGACTTTTCGACCGGACTGGTCTGACGGACGCCGGCGGACAATCCGATCGTGTGTGGGCTTCAACGGACCTTCAGCTGACTTTTCCAATCGCAAATCTGACGGACTTTAGATTGTGACATTGTGAGCTCACGGCTGGAAGTAAGGAGCTCATTGTATTTTTGGCAGGATCAACAGATTATTTTCTTTTACTTGCAGTTTTTATGAGGGAATTAAACATGGGAGATATGTACTGTATACGGTTTATTTTTATTTTAACCGAATATACCCTTTAATTAGGCCGCCCTGTCCAATCTGCTGTATGGTGTGGGATTCTAGGGGTTAACGCATAGTGGCACTGTCATTAAAAATCCTGTGTGCAGGATGATTTGTTTGTGGGTTTTTATACCGGACTGCTTACTGACACAGAAGGCTCCTTATTAGTTCATTGTGACAGCCTGAAGATGTGATTCATATTGACTTGATAAAATTATAAATCAGATACGTCAAAATATATTTCATTCTAAACACGCTGGAATGTTGGCTTGAAAATAGAGCGGTAATTGGGAATTTTTTTTTACAGGAAACTATTTACATTTAAAGAGACCAACGGAGGAGGCGGCAACGATGAATCCATTATAAGTAGATCTTTTGGATTGAGGTTTTAAAAACTTTCGCAGTGGAATGCTTGACTAAAGTGAACCTGTATCCATGCAGGAAAAGCAGCAGATTCACTGCCAGTTGCCTGTACTTATCTTCCCTTTGTTCTCTGCTGCTCCGTTAATTCGCAGATCCCGCCACCATGTGACAGCACCAGGTGTCTGATTGGCCAATCTCAAAGCGCCAGGGCTGTCACATACTTTATCTTTATTTTCCTCGAAGGAAGCTGTTTTACATGCAAAGAGCTTTAAATTCATATCCATTCAGCCCGGAGATGTATACAGCTCTGCTACACCACACAGCTAGGTGGACAACACTACAGTTTGGAATATATTGGTGTCCTCTCTCCTATCCCATTGTTGGATTGTTACAAGATGGCTGAAGTGCTAAAAATCGCACAGGTGTGAACAGGGGTAAGGTGCAAGCACTGCAAGTTACACCACTTAAAGGCCCAGTGCACTGCTGTGTACATTCTGAATCTTCAGCATGGAGGACTTAATAAATGCATTGCTGCAAGCTGACCAGTAAACCCAGGTAGGAGGCCTTACTACACGCACTTTGGAGTCTAGACTACCTCTCCACAAGCTACGGCTTTAAAGCTGACACACCTTGAAGTACTTGAATACTGGTTTCAGGTCATCTTAGAGTTTTAAGATCTTGGGGATTGTCTTGGAAACCTTAAAGCGGTTGTATACCCGCACATTAAAAAAAAGAAAAAAAAAAAACCCTGCAAGGCAAAGGCATAATGAGCTAGTATGCAGCGCATACTAGCTCATTATGAAATACCTCAGAACGAAGCCCCCGTATCAGAGCCCAGTCCATGCCGAGGGAGCTGACATCTTGCCCTCGGCGTGTCTTCCAGGTTCGTGGCTCCGGCGCTGTGAGTGGCCGGAGCCGCGATGACATCACTCCCGCGCATTAGCGGGGAGTTTTCTTCCCGGCAAGGTCCGGCAGCGTCTGCCGGACCTTCAGCCGGGCATTCAGAGCGCCTGCGCCGCTGACGTCAGTGGCTGCATGCAAAAGGAATATCTCCTAAACCGTACGGGTTTAGGAGATATTAATTTTACCTACAGGTAAGCCTTATTATAGGCTTACCTGTAGGTAAAAATATCAAATTTGGGTATACAACCACTTTAAAGCGGAGTTCCATCCAAAAATGGAAGTTCTGCTTTAAGGACTCCTCATCCTCTTACATGCCACATTTGGCATGTAATTTTATTTGGGGGGGTGTGGGTACCTAGTTTTGACAGTTACCCATCACCCACTTTCGCTCGGGCTGCCTAGGCGACTCAAGTGGAAGTTCTACTCTCCCTCTCCTTCCCTGCAATCTTCTGGGACACGTCACAGGTTCCAGAAAATTTTTTGTGGCCTTTAGGTGCTCTTGCCAATGGGCTGAGTGGTTGGACAGTAAATGCCTTGTTAAGTATGTGGTACCCAAATGGCTGGTGTTTTTGCCACATTTTATGTGCCTGAGACACAATTTGCAGGTAGCAACGGTGCGATCAGCTGCAGATGTGCTGAAAAAGGCCCAGACAGCTGAGCTGTAGGGAATGGGCCGGGAGATGACAGCTGCAGAATGTGATGGAATAGGGTACTGCTCTCTACTCTTTCTTGAAGTCGGCCTCCTTGGGGTTGTGCTGCCTCACCTTCAGTTTCCTCCTCTGCTCTGTCTGGCACCCAAGTCGCATCAGTGACCTCATCATCATCATCTCCATCTCCTCCATCTTCATCATTACCACTGGAGCCAACTTGGCAATACACTGTGGCTATGAGAACATGAATGCAATTTTGTCTACCAGTGTTTTCCCCTCTGTCTCTAGGCTCATGTTCCTGTCATCCTCAAACTCAGAACAAACATCTGAATCCAGTAATGGCTGGGCATCATGAAAGAGCGAATGGCTGATGCTGTGGTCAAATAACTCAGCTGACTCCTCCATGGCTGATGTTGGGGCTATGGCAGGAATAGATGTGGACAAGGAGGCAGGTTTATCCACTATGGCAACTGCAGGGGACTGCACACTTGTCTCTGCTTGCGTGACAGAGGATGAGGAGGATGAGGAAGGTTTAGTAAGCCAGTCCAACACCTCCTCTGCATGCTGTGGCTGGATAGCACGGGCAAACTCACTAAACAGAGGAAATGATGCCCTGCCTGAGGACTGACCACCACGTCCACCTTTGCCTGTGGACACATTTGTTGCTGGCCCCCTTACAGTGCCAAGGGAACGTCTGCCTCTCCTTGTTGTCCTCCCAGACATTATTGGGAGGGAGAGGGCGGTGCTTATAAGCAAATGTAAAGAAGAAGTGGATACACTTTAATCAATGTAAAGTGGTGTTTGGTGCACTTTAATTTGAGTATTCACACTACACAGACACACTCCACGGATATACTATAATATACAGCAATATAATGCGCCAAACGTACAGTAACGCACAAAACTATATGGCGTTAAACTGGCAGTAACGCACACAGAAGTAAATGGCGCTAAACTAGCAGTAACACAATCAAATAGACGGTGTTCAACCGTCACTACACTGACGCTATTTGAACTGTCCCTACTCTAGCTATACACTAATGTCAAGATTACTGACACGGTCTCACTACACTACACTGAAACTATATGAGCTGTTCCTACTCTACACTAATGTATGTATGAATGACATGGTTTCATTATACTACAGTGAAACTATCTGAGCTGTCCCTACAATAGCTGCACACTATGCAAACTGAACGATGGTCCTCCTCACTACACTCACACTATCTCTAGACTGACACTAAACTAATATTCTACACTGACAATTGAAGCAAGATAGCACAGTATAGCACACTAACTAACTAATAGCACTCAACAGTGCCCTGTTCTATCTCTCTCCACGCCAAAATCACACTGAAAATGGGTGCCATTGAAAGAATACTTTTATACTGTGGGGTGAGAATGAGCCATGATTAGATAAAGTCATGATGACAGTGTCCAATCATGACTGACAGTGCTTTGTGCACTGATTGGCTGAAGCTTCACTGCTTCAGCCAATCAGGGCTTGCAATGCACTGTTCAGCGCCACAATGCATCGTGGTCAGTTCGGGGGCTGAACAAACGGTCGGCGACCTGTTTTTTCGGATGTTCACCGAACGTCCGAACAGCAAAAGCTCGGCCTGAACTTATGCTCTGGCCTAACCGTTCGCCCATCCCTATTAGAGAACTTACCAGAAAGGCTAGTTCGCCCATCCCCAACTGTATGCATACAGGTAGAAGGCATCTACAATAGGGCCATGTTGGATACTGGGGCACAGGACCAGCCCTTTCGAGAGCGAGCCCAAAGAATACCGCTCAGCAACTTGGAAGACCTTTGGGAGCAGTTGGGAGAGTTGAAGAGTTCTGGGGTCATTCAAGAGTCCCGAAGCCCATATGCCTCTCTTATGGTGGTGCGGAAGAAGAATGGGTCACTGCGTATATGCATTGATTAAAGGACTTTGAATCGCCAAACTGTTCCTGATCAGTACACAACCCCTCGCATTGAAGATACCCATCAGTGTCTTACTGGGGCTAAATGGTTCAGTGTACTTAACTTGAAGAGTGGGGACTACCAAATCCCCATGCACCTGGAAGACAGAGAAAAGACTGTATTAATTTGCCCCTTGAGGTTCTATGAGTTCAGTCGGATGCCTCAAGGATTGTCAGGGGCCCCAGCGACCTTCCAGCGATTGATGGAAAGCACAGTAGGAGATATGAATCTAATAGAAGTACTCGTGTACCTAGATGACATCATTGTGTTTGGGAAGACTTTAGAGGAACATGAAGCCCGGTTGAAAAAGGTCTTTGCACAGCTCCATGAAGAAGGGTTGAAACTGTCATTGGAAAAGTGCCAGTTCTACAGAACTTCTGTTACATACTTGGGTCATGTCATCTCTGCTGGAGGGGTAGCCACAGACCCGAAGAAGTTGAAGGCTGTCACCACATGGCCTAGGCCAAGGACTGTAACTGAATTGAGATCCTTCCTTGGATTCTGCTCGGAGGTTTGTGGCAAACTTTGCCAGGATTGCCCGGCCTCTCAATGAGCCATTGTAAGTCAAGTTTCTACGGGAGAAGGAGCAAATGAGTCTAAAGTGAAGAAGTCGGGTTGTCGCAAGAAGGGAGAATCAGTATAAGATCAATGGACTTCCCAGTTTGAAGAGGCATTTTGGCATCTGAAAAAGAGTCTCACTGAAGATCGGGTATTGGCTAATGCTGACCCTGCCAAGCCTTATGGACTTCATGTAGATGCCAGAAGAGATGGTTTGGGGAGAATTCTCTATCAAGAACAAGTCGTGGTCTCAGACCAGTGACTTATGTGAGCCACAGGGGGTTATTTACTAAAGCAAAATCCACTTTGCACTGCAAGTGCACTTAAAAGTGCACTGAAAGTGCATTTGGAAGTAAAGTCGCTGTAGATCCGAGGGGGACATGCAAGGAAAATAAAAAACAGCATTTTAGCTGGCACATAATTGGGTGATAAAATCAGCAGAGCTTCCACTCATTTCAGATCTACCCCTTAGATTGAGAGCGGCTGCACTTGAAAGTGCGCTTTCAGTGTACTTTCAAGTGCACTTGCAGTGCAAAATGGATTTGCCTTTCGTAAATAGCCCCCACAGTCTCACTCCATCAGAGAAAAATTATCCCGCCCATAAGCTGGAGTTTCTGGCTCTAAAATGGGCCGTAGTAGACAAACTGAAAAACGGAGCGGCGTTCGTGGTGAAAACGGATAATAATCCTTTAACTTATCTTCTGACTTCTACCAAATTGGATGCAACAGGACATAGGTGGCTGGCTGCCCTTGCTGGATTCCAATTCAGTTTGAAGTACCGACCTGGGCCAGGGAATCCAGATACAGATGCCCTATTACATAGACCTTATCAACAGGAGGATGAGCCAGGAGTTTGGGCCTATGTTACTGCAGAGGGTGTACGGGCCTTGTGTCAAGGCATGGCCAGGAGATTGAAGGGAAGTGTTGGAGCCAAATCCATCGGAGTTCACCCCTCGGGGATACCCGAATGCTATTGTGGGCTAACGCAAGTGCGAGGTGAGGGCCTTCCTAGGTTGTCTAAAAGAGATTTGAGAAAGGATTGGGATCCACAATGCCATCTGGCTTTCAAAGCCCTGAGCAAGCAGGATCCAAGTTTGTTAATGAAGAGCTCTGTGACTGGAGCAAAGATTCTACATCGGGAATGGAATAGATTGCAGCTGAGGGATGGAGTACTGTATAGGCGAGGTCCTTCTGAGGACATGGAAGAAAAATGGCAGCTATTCCTTCCTGAGAAACACCGTGCAACAATTCTGATAGCTTTGCATGATAACCTTGGACATTTAGGAACAGAGAGAACTTTTTGTTTACTTAGGGATAGGTTCTACTGGCCCAACATGAGAGGAGAGGTAGAAAGTTATTGCCATTCCTGTTTAGCATGCATCCAGCGCAAGACATTACCAGTTCAGGCTGCTCCCATGGGACATTTGCAGAGCCAGGGGCCTCTGGAGTTGGTTTGCATTGACTTCCTGTGCCTGGAACCTGATACAGGTGGAAGAAGTAATGTCCTGGTGGTGACTGACCATTTCACCCGTTATGCGCAGGCCTGTCCCATTAAAGATTAACAGGCGACTACAGTGGCCAAAGTCCTTGTTGAAAAGATTTTCGTACATTATGGGCTGCCTATCTGAATTGCACTTTGCTAGGCATAAAGAAGTCTCGGACTTCTCACCCGCAAGGGGATCCTCACCTTGAGAGGTTTAAGAGAACTTTGCTGAATATGCTGAGGACTCTGCCAGAAAAGAAACAGCACTGGGAAAATTATATTGCATATATATACTGTAAGTGATGCTACTGGCTATTCTTCATACCGACTCATGTTTGGAAAAGAAGCTCGCCTTCTTATTGATTTAGCTTTCAGTTGACATTACTTATTTGACTTCTCACCGTGGTTATGTTGAAAGGTTACGAAAGAATTTGCAGCAAGCATACGAGAAAGCCATGGAACATGCCTCGACCAGAGAGTTACGCAACAAAAAGAACTTTGACTTTAAAGTTGGAGTGCAGGCTGGAGAGCGTGTGTTACTGAAGAACTTGGGGGTACCAGGAAAACATAAGCTGGCTGATGGCAATCACATCCTTATGTCATTTGCAAAAAAGGTTCCTTTGCTACAGGTTTATCAAATCATACCTGAGGGAAAACAAGGGCCCTTGAAGATGTGGCATCAAAATAATTTGCTTCTTTTGTCTGATGCAGTCAGGGTGTCTCCAGTACACCTCCTCAGAAACCAACTCCACCCAGAACTTGCTCCCATCAACGAGTTTCTGCCCCCACTGTGTCACCAGAGGAAGAGAAAGAGGAGGATAGTGAGGATGATGAAATAGTGCCTTATTGGATATGGATCACAGAAACAGAGACTGATGCAAACACTAGAGTAGGAGAGCTGACTGAAACAATACGAAGACTACCTAGTCCAGAAGTTGAAATCCTAACATCATTTAGGGAAGCTGATCAGATTATGGTTGAGAGTATCAGTCCCACTTCTGAGATAGAGACAGGAGACTTGATCAGTTTTGCTGATGAGCCTTTGATGTTGCCTGAACCAGATTGCCCCTCAGAGGCCGAAGCTCCCTTTATGGGAAGAAAAAACAGAGAATGTCACATGCCTATTTCTGAACTCATTGAGGAAGTTAATCTCTTCCCTCCACAGCTGACCTCTGAGCCTGCAGCTACGGATTTCCCTTTGGGGCCATGCAGTCCTGTTCACATCAGAAGTCCAGCAGAGAACTCTGTTCAACCCTCTTAGAAGTACTCTCCCAATCGGTTAAGGCGAAATATGCATCCTTCAAAGAGACTCACTTATGATACTTTAGGAGAGAACTCTGACAAACTGATTCTTACCACCCAAAGGTAATTACCCCTACTGTTATTTGGGTAGGAGGTGACTCTTCTCTGACCTCTGACACCTATGGGTGGGACACGGCAATTGCCCTGGCCTGTTGTTCAAAAACTGATTTTGAATTGACTGTGTATATAAATGGTTTCAGCAAAATCCAGATGTGTGTCAATATCTGCTGAGTTTAGATTGTGGTTAATGTTATTATAGACCTGTTAAAAACCCTTTCCTTTCATAATGTTTGAATCGTTTAATGTCTCCACCTCTTTGGGGACCAAAGAAGTAGAGTGGGGGGAGAATGTAGCCAGGAGCTGGCTATTATGCCTGCAATTCAGGGACAGTGTACACTGTTATTAATGTGGAGATGTCTCACTCTAGTGTTGGCTTGGACTACATGTGTCATCCCCTTTGAGACAAAACTCAGAGCAGAGCAAAGCATCATGGGATGTGTAGTTAGGAATACTGGGGCTTCAATTCCAGCAGGACTGGTCTGAACTACCACTACCAGATTGCAACAGGAGAGGAGAACAGAATGCTGGGAGAGGATAAAAAAGGGCTGGTTTATGCCTACATCGCTCTCTTGGAACGTGGGTTTGGATCTGCCAGAAGGAGTTCTGTGTCAGTGTGAGCTGCTGCCAGGTTGTGGCCTGCATAGCGGGGAGTCACACAGCTGCATTCAGAGGGACCTTTGCGAACAGAATCATTTCTCACCTACAGTGAGATCTCTGCCAATCAAAATTGGTGGTTGTTGCCATAAACATGAGACCTTTAGGGTGTAGTGTCCCATGACCATAGAAGTCTTGACCTTGGGGCTATACTCAAGAGTATATAGAATGGGTTAACCAAAGCAATACTTGAGGCGAACTGAATTTTCTTTGACAAAACAGACTCCCTTAAGAGAAACAAGATGATTACTGAAGTTAGTCTCTTGCCTAGAGCTGTTTATTAAGTCCTCCTTATTACTGCATTCAAACATGAAGTTAATAGCCTTACTGCTTAGAAATCCTGCACAGAGATCACTGCTTTTAGCAGCTGTACCCCGCTCTGTAGGGTGAAGAAATAAAAGATTTAAGTGCTGTTTTTATCCTTGAAGCTATTGACAGAAATAGATCTGAAACAAAAGGTTTTTCACACAAATGGTTTTCTTGAAGGGACTCTGGGGTAATGGGAATATTGAAAATCGGAGAATCGATTCTTCCGTTAATTACCATTGATTGAACAAATGATAAGGGGAACAATAAACAGTGATTAAATAGATTCTACAGTCTTTTAAATCCTTTTATTGCATTTTCACGTTTCAGGGAAATATACAGAATGACTGACGGTTTCCACCCTTCCCTCCCACTGACAAATAATTGAAGCATACAAGCCAGAGTTTTCTTACCTAAATGTGATAAAATAATGTTACCAATGTGCGTTCATGCTTACATTCCTGTTTATGCATCATTTATAGTCCTATGTGTACAAGGTAGCACTGAAATTTACATTACAAATGCTGTTTTTATCACAAAGCCCAACTTAACTTTAATGCCCCATACACACGGTCAGACATTTCGGAAAATGTGTGATAGGACCCTGTTGTCGGAAATTCCGACCGTGTGTAGGATCCATCACACATTTTCCATCGGATTTTCCGACACACAAAGTTTGAGAGCAGGCTATAAAATTTTCCGACAACAAAATCCGTTGTCGGAATTTCCGATCGTATGTACACAAATCCGACGCACAAAGTGCCACGCATGCTCAGAATAAATAAAGAGATGAAAGCTATTGGCTACTGCCCCGTTTATAGTCCCGACGTACGTGTTTTACGTCACCGCATTCAGAATGATCGGATTTTCCAACAACTTTGTGTGACCGTGTGCATGCAAGACAAGTTTGAGCCAACATCCGTCGGAAAAAATCCTAGGATTTTGTTGTCGGAATGTCCGATCAATGTCCAACCGTGTGTACAGGGCATAAGTCTAAATCCACCAAATACATTCCAGTTGTCAAGTTCATTTTCTTTAGAATGTAGATGCAGTTTAGAATGTAGATGCAGTAGATGCGATTCTGTCCGCGATTCAGAAATGCTGCAAATCGCAGGGCGCCCGTGCGATCCCCGTTACTTTGGCACCAAATTGCGGCACGATTCTGCCACGATTGTCACCCGACGAATTGCGGTAAAACTGCGCAAAAGGAATCATGGGACGCCCAGCGCCCAAAAGAAGTCCTTGTACTTCTTTTGGGCGGTAGGCGTTCTGTGATTCTGTTTGCGTGATTTTACCTCTATTTGTCGGACGACAAACGCGGCAAAATCGCGCCACAGTTTGGTGCCATTCAAAATAGCAGGGATCGCAAGGGTGTCCTGCGAATCGGGTCAGAATCATGGCGATTTCGCCAGCAAAATGGAACGCCATGGTGTGAATGGAGCCTCAGGTCATGAAGTAGCCTAGTAAGTCTCCAGACCTTAATCCTGTAGAAAATTTATGGAGGGAGCTGAAACCTTAAGTTGCCAAGCGACAGCCAAGAAACCTTAAGGATTTAGAGAAGATCTGTAAAGAAGAGTTGATCAAATTCCCTCCTGAGATGTGTGCAAACCTGGTCACCAACTACAAGAAATGTCTTACCTCTTGCCAACAAGGGTTTCTCCACCAAGTACTAAGTCATGTTTTGCTTGGGGTTTGAATACTTATTTTACTCATTGAACTACAACTCAATTTATAACATTTGTTTTATGTGTTTTTTTTTTGGTTGATATTTTGTCTCTATCATTTAAAATACACCTATGATAAAAATTAAAGACCCTTCATTTTTTTATAAGTGGGCAAACTTACAAAATCTGCAGGGGATCAAATAATTATTTTCCCCACTGTATATATACTTGACCGAATACAATGTATACATTTTTATTTAGCCTGCCAGCAGCAGGTTCATGCGGTTACCAATTAGATGGCTGCTATTGGCCACTGAGATGATCTCATAGGCTTGTGTGAATGTGTCAAATTTATAAATAAAATGTTATTGTACAAAGTGCTACCCAGTCATCATACAAGAGCCATTAGCAGAGTATGCTCTGAAATCTAATTACCGACATTAAAAAGGACATTTCTATACATCTACTAATTAACAAAACACATCTGACCGTCCTCTTTGCTTTTGGCAGTGATCCTTTCTCTCTTGGAACAAAAAAAAGTCTGAAAGGCTTTTTATATTATCATAGTGCAGCCATCACCCACAGCGTTACAAATAGACACTGGCCAAAAAGCAGCGCTTAATTAGGATGTATCTGGGCTGTTTATCTGACATGAAATGGAAATGAGGGAGAGTGAAAAACAAACCCATGTCGCCAATTCTGGATTCACGCCACCGGATCTCCTATTTAACATTTTAAAGGACCCCATTGTCATTCATTTATTTTGTTAGATTAGGCATGTGGAAGTAATAAAAACAATGTAGGTTGCGCTAATCAATCATATTAAACCAATAAAAATTATTCAAATTGATTTAAAAACAGTCCACAAGTGATGTGATATGTTAATCCTGATGTCATTCTGCACCGTCTATCACCATAGTGATCATTAAACTGATATGCTGGCTCTATTGGTGGCACTTATGGGCACTGATATGCTGGCTCTGATAGGTGGCATTTATGGGCACTGATAGGTGTCACTTATGGGTAATGATAGGTGCAACTGATGCGCAGGCAGTGGCAATGAAATGATGAGAGAGACAATCAATAACAGTCAAAGTTCAAACTTTCTCGAGTATACAAGTGCTGCGACGCTCATCTTGGTACACCCTGCACTCGGCCTCAGTAAGCCAGCAGTTAGAAGGCAGCAGCGGACATCTTGTTACACCCAGCCTATATAGTTGGTGAACTATATGGTCTGGGTGTAACAAGATGTCCGCTGCCGCTTTGTGACTGCTGGCTTACCGAGGCCGAGTGCAGGGTGTACCAAGATGGGCGTTACGCTGTTTAATCTTCGATGGAGACCGGGGCTGTCACTTCTGTTAACGAATGTGACGGCCCGGCTCACCGATTTTGATGGCTGCGAGTGCGACCTACACCCCTACCCCAAGCGAGCTTACCTTCCGCTGCTGCCAGCCCAGGACTCGCTCTCCACTGCCAGGACTCGCTCTCTGCTCCGCCCACTGACTTCCGGGAGCTGTCTCTTCATACAAAAGGTATCGGGCCAGACATCGGGAGCATTTGCCCGAGTACTTGTACTCGGGTAAATACTCGGTATCGGCACCGATACTAGTATCGGTATCGGTGCAACCCTACTCACAATACTCAGGTACTCACAATACTTAGGTTAAGATTTTTGTTTGCAATTTATGAACTGAAAGTGGTTGCAAAAAGAATGTGTGAGACAAAATTCCCCAGAATATAATGCAATATAAAAATTTCTCTGAATGGTGTACTGGTATGTACTGTATGAACTATTGGTCCCCTGACCTGTATGTAGGAATGACAGCCTACACCACACTTACCTGTGTGAAGCATTGGTGGCGTTCTACTCCAGTCACACCTTAGCAGAGCATGGAGCAGAAATAGGGACAGGCTTCCCACTCCCAAGACTTAGCACAAACATTTATTTTTCAATTTATTATGGTTGGTCTAGCTTCCTGGTGCCCATCCTGTGGCCCAGGGACCACATGTAGCCCTTTGGCACTTTTTGTGCAGCTCTTGGGGCTCCTGCAAACACAAATCTGTGTTTCCCTATTGCCCTGTTTATAGAAGGGGGTTCTGGCAGTCTTAGGTAACATGTTTCCAGTATATGACTGTCTCCTGAGGCATGTCTCCAAAAATTCCTATAGCATGTTTACAGTTTCTGACCATCTCATATATTATGTCCACAGTCCTTGACCATCTCATATATTATGTCCACAGTCTCTTATCATCTTATATATTGCTGTATGTCCACAGTTTCTGGCCATCTCTGATAAATAATTTTCACTGACTTTTATGTACGACCCTATGGTGATTCAAGGGGTCACATTTGCCCCCCACCCCTCCATACCAAGAAAGTTGACTACCACTGGTCTAGCGTCACTACCGTAGCCAGGGACTGCTGCAAAATAGCTGTCTGGTGGTGGTGAGGGGTGTTATAGGTTAGGAGTTGCAGTGGTTGCAATAGAGCCCCTATCTATAGGATCTATATAGCCATAGTTAAACACTCTCTGTCTATCACCAGTACTGTAGGCAAGGCTAATTCATTTTCACAGGACAATTAACATGTAGAGTTCAGTGCAACAGGTGCACTTTAATGGTGGCCTCACCAGCTGCAGATACTCCACTTGCCATCATTTCTCCAGGTACAGTATGTGAAGCACATTACTTACTCTCCTTCCTCCCATGTGAAGGCTATGGTGATTGGCTCCTCAGGCACCAACTGTTGACTTGGACCTACCTTCCTGTCTTCACTCCCAGCCACCTAATAGAGAAGCGGTTAGTAAAGCAAAAGTGAGCATGTGCAGCTGGTGAGGTTGCAATTGCAGTGAGTCTGTTGCTCTGCCCTGCATGAACAAAGCTAAGGTTCCCTTGAGGGCCCATTTACATCTGCATGGTGCATCAGTTCATGCATATTATATAGTGCCTTAACATGCCTTGCTTTACAGTGATACTAAAGTCTGTTTTTTTTTTTTCTTTTAAAATTATAAGCATGTCATACTTGCCTGCTCTGTGAAATGGTTTTGCACAGAACAGCTTGGATCCTCCTCTTCTCGGGTCTCTCTTCGGGGCTCCTGGCCCCACCCTCCTGTTGAATGCCCCTACAGCAAGCAGCTTGCTATGGCGGCACCCAAGCCGCAGCTCTGTGTGTTCATTCAGAACACTATTTAACCCTGCGCACTGCAGGCCAGCCTTGCCGAGCAAAGTTGTGATTAGGCTTCTGGTGTAGCGTCCTGTTGTATGTTTGTCTCTGACTTTCGTGTACCAACCTCGGTGTGTCCTTCTGACCATTCCTGTCTGCTAGTAACCCTGACCTTGGCGTGACTTCCTGACCATCCCTGTCTGCTAGTTGGCCCGACCTTGGCTTGTTCTCCTGACTATCCTGTGTTTAACCCAGTACTGCTGCTTCCGCTCTGTCCACCAGAGCCAGTCCATGAGCATGAGCTGAGGGACCCCAGGGACCCGGGGGCCACGACCTGGAGTCAGCTGCAGCCAAATCCATCCTCACTATCAGAGGCTCTGGTGAAAACCTGCTAGCTCTTAGATCCCACGCCCTGGGGAATCTTACACTCTAGCTTCCTGTTTGGTCCATGTCGGTGTTCAGGTGGAGCTGCTTTCCTTAACCACCCAGAGCTCCATCCACAGTAGTCAGCCGAAGGGTCCACAACCTTAGCGGTGTGCTCCTAACCCCAGTGGGGTGCATTTGTCACCTGGTCTCAGGTGACCTGACAGGGAGCCAATGGCGCTGCTGCTTTGTCTCAGTCAATCAGGAGGGAGAGGCACTCACGCCATCACTGGATAGAGATGGGGCCCAAATACGTATTAGGGGTCTGAGGGTGGCTGCTACACACAGAAGGTTTTTTATCTTCATGCATAAAATGCATGAAGATAAAAAACCTTCTGCCTTTACAACCACTTTAAGACAGCCCATCCATTGAAAGGGCTGCCTAATGCACAAATAAGGTGCATGGATTATTTTTAGCAATGCAGCACCCCACACAGCATGGTAGTGTTTTAGGGTGTACTACAAGGAAAGTGGTGGTGATAGGGGTTTTGGGGGACCATTTAAAGTGACTGCCACTGCATTGCAATGTCTGGTAGTAAAGCTTTGAGCGATATGACACACACAACAGTGTAAATCCGACAGCTCAATAAAACAAATAAAAAATGTAGAGGTAAGTGGTTGTAGTTAGTCATTTTTCATTAGCTTCTTTTTTTAAATAATACAAAAAATAATAATTTTATTAAACTCCATAACTAATATAACAACAATAATGACATTGTGAAGTTGGAAATGAAGACTCCCATTGGCTGGTACGTTGGTACACACATCAGTTACTAGGTTTTTGTGGTCAGCACTTATGGGGATTTCCACTGACAGATTTTTCCCTAGGCTTGGCAAACACAAACAGGGACCTTTGTGGTTTATTTTGTGGAGTCTCTGAGTTTCAGAGATACATTTTTCTGTATTTTCAAAGAACCCAGATGGGAAAAACTGTTTATTACTGAATTATAGACAAAGCAGGTATATGTAAAAAAAAAAATATACATAAAAGTTTATTAATATGTTATCATATTCGGGTTTAGGCTGCCATATAAAATGCAGAAACATGGCCTGTGGTCTCCCTGCAACTGATCTCTTCTTGTTACTGACTTGGTGAGAACGTGCGGCAAACATGCAGTTAAAAACTGCACAGAGCTCAAAAAGATACAAGCTTCTTGCCACATTTGTTGCATGTAGGTCAGCCCACTAAAATGCACATATGCACAAAGTCTGACAAAGATGAACATATGCATGACATCTGACGTTGCGCTACAGTAATGTGAACGTGGACTTACCATACCTTGTTCTGCATTGTGTCTCAGCATGGTGGCACCATCTTGACCAGGGTATAAAAGATGCTTTGTTCTCCTAACTGCTGGATCAACACTCCATCACTAACCTTTTCTTAAGCAAAAATACATGAAATCGAAGATGGAGTTTAATGGCCATAGCAGCCTTTTATTAACAACCATAAAAATAACATATCAACATATAAACATATGAATCTATAAACATATACAACATATAAACATCCAGAACAGTCTGACAAATAGGAGTCACAAGGTCCTTGTGGGCATCTACTTCTAGTACCTGTGTAACCACTGCAAATGTTTAGGCCTCTAGCCGCAACAAACACCGACTCGGAGAAAAACTACTCGCAGATACCACCAACCATAATAATGGGAGCCATACTGTGAACAGGTCCCAACTGTAATAATGGGAGCCATACCGAGGATGAGACCCAGCCATAATAATGGGAGCCCTACCGAGGACTAGGGATGGGCCGAACACCCCCCTGTTCGGTTCGCATCCAGAACATGAGAACAGGCAAAAAATTTGTTCGAACAGGCGAACACCGTTAAAGTCTATGGGACACGAACATGAAAAATCAAAAGTGCTAATTTTAAAGGTTATTATGCAAGTTATTGTCATAAAAAGTATTTGGGGACCTGGGTCCTGCCCCAGGGGACATGTATCAATGCAAAAAAAAGTTTTAAAAACAGCCGTTTTTTTCGGGTTTTATTTTAATAATGCTTAAAGTGAAACAATAAAAGTGAAATATTCCTTTAAATTTCGTACCTGGGGCGTGTCTATAGTATGCCTGTTTCCCGTGTTTATAACAGACGGAAAGCAAAATGACATTTCTTAAGGAAAAATAAGTCATTTAAAAGTGCTAGCGCTAGTGCCGGCTATTGATGAATTGTCGGTCCCAACAATACACATAACAGTAATTGAAAGTCATTGAAAAATAAAAAAAAAAATGCGTGGGGGTCCCTCAAAATTCCACTACCAGGCCCTTCAGGTCTGGTATGGATATTAAGGGGAACTCCGTTCCAAAAATTTAATAAAAAATGACGTGGGGTTCCCCCCAAAAATCGAAGGGTCTGGTATGGATTTTAAGGGGAACTCTATGCCAAATTTTTTAATAAATGGCGTGGGATTCCCCCAAAAATCCACACCAGGCCCTTATCCAAACACACAACCTGGCAGGCCGCAGGAAAAGAGGGGGGATGAGAGAGCGCCCCCCCTCCTGAACCGTACCAGGCCACATGCCCTCAACATGGGGAGGATGTCCCCATGTTGATGGGGAAAAGGGCCTCATCCCCACAACCCTTGCCCGGAGGTTGTGGGGGTCTGCGGGCGGGGGGCTTATCGGAATCTGGAAGCCCCCTTTAACAAAGGGGACACCCAGATCCCGCCCCCCCATGTGAATTGGTAAGGGGTACATTGTACCCCTACCATTTCACAAAAAGAAAGTGTCAAAATGTTAAAAAAACCACAGGAGATGGCTTGGGACAAGTCCTTTATTAAAAAAAAAAAAAAATGAAGGAAGGAGCGAGGAACACACACAGGATCCTGCCTCCACCAGAGGCACCCAGCCAATGACACAGCTCTAGCTTGACAGCTCCTATGTAGCTGAGGGCGGGGCCACCTGTCATGTGACCCTGCCCCCCTCTGACAAGGGGAAACGCCAGGGTTTCCCAGTGACGTGTACGAGTGACCCCGCCCCCCTCTGATGCAACGCAGGATTCCCGTTGCATTTGTCCTACGGAGGACAAGTCCCAACTGTAATAATGGAAGCCGTACCAAGGATGAGACCCAACCATAATAATGGGAGCCGTACCGAGGATGGGTCCCAACCAGTGGCGGCTGGTGCTCAAAATTTTTGCGGGGCACAAACAAACTGAAAAATTAAACTGTCAGTAATACAGGACTGTAAATAGCCAATTTTGTATCATTACTGCTAGATAAAATATTGGAAATGTTAAAGGGGTTGTAAAGGTAATTTTTTTTTTTTTTTTAAATAACAAACATATCATACTTACCTTCACTGTGCAGCTCGTTCTGCACAGAGTGGCCCCGAACCTGGTCTTCTGGGGTCCCTCGGCGGCTGTTTCAGCTCCTCCCCGCAAGCATTTACCACCTTAATGCGAGCTCCCTCGCATGGTGGTGAGTGCTTGCGGGCGCGCTCCCGTGATACAGCCGGCGGCTATAGCCGCTCGCTGTATCACTCGGCCCCGCCCCCCGGCACGCCGCGTCATCGGATGTGATTGACAGCAGCGCGAGCCAATGGCTGCGCTGCTTTCAATCCATCCACTGCAGCCAATCAGCGACCAGGCTGAGCTGCAATGAGGACGAGCAGTGAAGATTCGAGGCGTCAGGTAAGTAAAACGGGGGGGCTGGGGGCGGCGGTACTGTCAAAAGTTTTTTCACCTTAATGCATAGAATGCATTAAGGTGAAAAAATTTTTATCTTTACAACCCCTTTAATGTTAAAATCAACTGTTAAAGAATGCAATAACCATGAATCAGTCATTTTTTTAAAATCAGTAAACAAGCTTTATTGTACAACACTCACTGTGCCCATCAAATGCAGCCTCATCGTGCCCATTAAATGCAGCCTTACTGTGTACATCATACGCAGCCTCACTGTGCCCATCAAATGCAGCTTCACTGTGCACATCATATGCAGCCTCACTGTGCCCATCAAATGCAACCTCACTGTGCACATCATGTGCAGCCTCACTATGCCCATCATATGCAGCCTCACTATGCCCATCATATGCAGCCTCACTGTGCCCATCAATTGCAACCTCACTGTGTCCATCAAATGCAGGCTCACTGTGCCCATCAATTGCATAAGAGATTAGTGTCTTTACGGCGTTGGCATGGTACCATCCACACAGCAATTCATAGCTGTGGGGTGGCATGCTTATATGTCGAAATTAATTCTCATAAATCCACAATATTTTTAAACGTCAGTGTCATAGTCTGAGAAGAGATTTGTCTCCTCTGACAAGCTAATTTTTAAAATGTATTTGGGCAGCACCACATCCTAAGATGTATCGCGTGTTCTGTATCTGCAAGAGAAGCGATGGCGCCATACAAAATTAATCAGCATAAAAAATTAACAGACCGGCCAAGGAAATCCCTCTGAAAAGGCGGCTCATTCTGGATAGTGAACAATCTGATAGGGCTTTCTGACTCGTTCATGCATTTGGTTTAACAGCTAGATGAGTTATGAGACCTCACAGACATGAAAAAGACTACATGGAAAGGATATCCTATCAATTGGGGCTCATCTTGTTAGAACCTTTCGCTTCTTTAAGGGAGGATGTACTGACATTCATTTTGCTGCATTTTACAGTGCAGGGAAGGCACATTGACGTAACAGAAATCATTCGTTTAGCACAGGGGGTCATGGCCAGTGTGCAGACCCCAATAGTACTGAGATCTCATAAATAAAGTTCCTGACAGATATAAGAAACTGTCAGGTGGTGTATCATTCCAGCATCCTCCTAAAGGTGAAACATTCGTTTGGGGTTGACCGACCCTTTAAAGCAGTGATCTTCAAACTGCGTCCCGGGGACCAGATGCAGACCTTTGCTGGCCCCTGAGACACAATTTTATCCACGGATACCAATAATGGGGCATAAATCCTCCCCACTGAGACCAGTGAAGGGGCACAATTCCTCACAATGACACCAACAATTCTGACAGCAATGATGGGGCACATTTCCACACAATGACACAAACAATTTGACCCAATGACACCAATGATGGGGCACGATTCCTCCCACTGACACCATTGATGGGGCACAATTCTTTCCAATTACACCAACAATTGGGCCGAATAACAACAATGATGAGCCACAATTATTTATCCCACTGACACCAAAAAATGGGGTACAATTCTGCCCAATGACACCTATGATGGGGCATTGTTTTTTCCTGCTAATGTCAGGACCTTTTCTACCCCCAGTGGCCACAGTCCGGCCCCCTTAAACTCTGAAGGACAGTAAACTGGCCCCTTATTTAGAAAGTTTAAAGACCCCTGCTTTAAAACAAACCTGTGCTTTGACCATTCAGGCAAGGGCTGGGTGGAAATACTATCAATGGTGCAGTTACACTATAAAGTCTAAATGTGACTTTTTAAAATATTTTTTCTTTCCTCTGTACCACATTTTTGTGATTGTATTAGATTTGTAAATTAGCCTCTAGAGCAGTGATGGCCATCTTTTTGAGCCCAAACTCCAACAGAAAACCAATTTTTTTATTTCAAAGTGCCACCACTAAATTAAACCTGCCAGCTGCTCTGTACAGAGTATGGGACTGATCACCCCTCTGAGTGAGCCCTAAGGGACCAAAAACGTACGATTCTGCCCAAATAAGACCCTTTTGTGCTTTTTCAAATGACGGAACGCTCAGGTGTGGGCGGGGCCATTGACAGTAATGGGCTCTTCATCATGAGCGTTGGTGCCTTTTTATAATTCACGCAATCAATATACTATATATATATGGACCATGGGACCTGGATTTGGTAATTACCTGTTGGTAAATAGAAGTGGTTTCTACTGTTCTCCCAATGGTGTTCTCCAAGGCAAAGCGCTGTGGATACAGCCTGCCTGGGGACCTAATTGTGGCGCCGCATGCGCGCGGCTCAGATTACCGTACATGCATCTGGGACCAACCAAGCCTGGAGCATATGGCACCACCCAGACATGCATTCCAAGCCCACCGGCACATGTGCACGGCTTCACCAATCCATGGGCAGAACCCCCTCAGAAGGGAAGCTCTATCCGTCACCGATGACGCCATCTGATAAGCCCCACGTGGGCCATTCATGGGGGCCCCTCCCTGTGCGACCCCACAGCGGAGACACTCCCCGATCCCCAGGAAAACAGACAAGAAAAGGCAATATAACCACGGCCTTGTGCAGGGCAAAATCATTTGACATTATGCACTGATCCATAAGGAGGAACACATTGATGTGCAGAGATACAGAAGGATATAGAAAAATTCAGAGGTTTGGCTGTGGGGGGGGGGGGGGGTAGCAATCCGGCGACTTAGCTTGTGTGCTCACAGAGAGGACTCTGCGTGCCAGCTGTGGCATGTGTGCAATAGGTTTGCCATCGCTGCTCTAGGGGGGGCTCTGTATTTCACTGCAGTCACGCCACCTATTGCGTGTACTGTTTTAAAAAGTCAGCTGACTCAAAGGCTTTACCTATGAAGAAAGAGCAGTAAAGCAAAGCCACTGTGCAGCAAAGAAGGAAGCAGAGTCTGTGCACATGACAGCAGATATAGCCCCCGCCATGTACATAAATAATTAGAAATTTTGCAAGAAAACAAGTTTTACATTTTTTTTTAGCACACATTGGTAGCCCCCATACCGATTTTAAGGCCAATAAATAGAATATAAGCCAGCCAAGTGGGGACTTGCAAAATGAACAAGTCAGTTCCCATAGACTGCTATGGTATTTGTTTTATATTTTTGCCCATGTTAGGCTCTTTGTTTGCCCCCCTGGACCAGGGGGTGTTTGTCCCATCTGTAATTTTGTAGCATGCTGGATGATGTGCTTAATTTTGGACAGTGGGGTGGCTTATTTTGTGCTAGCTGCATTTGGGTTGTTCTGAGCATGCTCAGGGGGCTTGTTTTTTTTTTGCTGTGGCTTTTGGTATGTGAAATGCATTTGTGTTGGTCTGGGCATACTCAGGGACTTTGTTTTTTTGTGCTTTTTGTGTGTGAACAGTGTGTGTGTGTGTTTGAGGGAAAACAAGCGAGTGTTAGAACCCCTGCTTGTCCAAGATACCTAATAGTGCATTTTACCTATTGGGAAAACTATTTAGATTGACATGTGTGTCCCCAAGGAAAGACATTGGTAGGGTTTTACCCTCACTTCCTGTTTGGCTATGTGACAGGAAGTGAATAAATTTGAAGGAGAAACTGGCAAAAATTTGGGAGGTGCCTTCACCCTATCAGAGGGTCAGACATCCCCAAAAACTGACAAGACTTCTAATCCCTCTGCACTCTATCCCCAAGCAAAAATAAGAAAGGATTTCATTTAGTTGAACTTTACAAAGATACATTCCTAAGTTCAACTGTGATGCATGTCAATTGCCCATTTAGACCTTGTTTAATAAAAAACACCAGTTGCCTTTCATTAGAAACATTTGTCAGTCCAGTCCTGGAAATCTGCATCTGCTTTACTATTAATTTCCATATAAATTGGGTTCCTGCAGCTAGATGCGCGTCTGCTGTGTATGTGAGATGCGCAACTGCTGTGTGCGCGGAGGTATTTACCGTGGCGCATATCTGGTACCCGGAAGCAGTGGTCAGCACACAGGAATGACATCATGCCCCTCCAGGAAGTTGCTTGTACTGCTGCTAATTTCTTCCCACCACCATGCCCCGCTCACTGTTCTCTGAGGAAGTGATGATTCTTATTTGCAAATTAAGATCATTTTTGATTTATTTTTACATGGGGTGGTGTTTGTGTGGGTCATGTGTGTATGTCTAAATGATTTGGCCTCAAAACACACAACTACTTCCTGTGTACAGATTCACTTCCGGGCCAATGTATATTGCTTCCTGCTTCAGTGTGTGTGTATATATAGATATATCTATACATACCGCCTAACTTTCTGAGATGGGAATAGGGGACACCTATCAGTAAAAGTATGCAGGCATAGGACACACCCCCTTGCCACGCCCCCTTAAAGGAGAATTGTACAAAAAAACAAGATTGTTTAAACCCACAAGTGCTTTTTTTTTTACCACTACTATTCCTTCATATTGGCTTTTGGAATTTACAAATGCAGCAATTTAGAAATCAGATGAAAGGTTTAGCACTGGGAAACACTTTTTGATAGATAAAAAGTGCATTTTATATACATTTATATAGATCAGACCAAAATGAGGGACAAATGAGGAGGAATGAGGGACAGAGGGACATTGCTCCAAATCAGGGAAAGTCCCTTCAAATCAGGGACAGTTGAGAGGTATGTCTATATATATATATATATATATATATATATATATATATATATATATATACAGGGCTTTTTTATATATATATAGGTGCAGCAACTCACCCTCCCAGCCCAAATCCCCACCCACCCGGTGTGCTTGCAGGACAGGAAAAAAAAGTCCTGCAAGCAGCATCTTTGGGGCGGTGGAAGAGCGGTGTATACACTGCTCCTCCACCGCCCCTGTCTATTGAAATGAATGGGCCTTAAAAGTGCTAAGCGGTCGATTTTAATCCTTTTTTAACCCCTTCTTGGGGGTTAAAAGTGCCCCGCTAGTGGCACTAAAGCGCTGCTCTAACAGTGATAAAGTCCTGCTAGCTTTAGCACTTTACCACTAACGCCTCCAATGCCCCAGTGTGAAAGGAGTCTTATGCCCCGTACACACGGTCGGACTTTGTTCGGACATTCCGACAACAAAATCCTAGGATTTTTTCCGACGGATGTTGGTTCAAACTTGTCTTGCATACACACGGTCACACAAAGTTGTCGGAAAACCCGATCGTTCTAAACGCGGTGACGTAAAACACGTACGTCGGGACTATAAACGGGGCAGTGGCCAATAGCTTTCATCTCTTTATTTATTCTGAGCATGCGTGGCACTTTGTCCGTCGGATTTGTGTACACACGATCGGAATTTCCGACAACGGATTTTGTTGTTGGAAAATTTTATCTCCTGCTCTCCAACTTTGTGTGTCGGAAAATCCGATGGAAAATGTCCGATGGAGCCCACACACGGTCGGAATTTCCTACAACACGCTCCGATCGGACATTTTCCATCGGAAAATCCGACCGTGTGTACAGGGCATTACTGTTCCCCAGCAAATTTCCCTGGTCTTCCCCCTCAAGTATCCCTCCAAAAGTAACCATAAAATCCTCACTTCTGCTTATCTCTTTGCTTACCTCTGTGTCCCCCATCCACACCTGACCTCTGCAACCCTCATCCACAGCTCACCTCTTCTTTCCCTTTCCACAGCTCCACTCTGAACCCCTATCCACAACTCACTTTTGTCCCCCCATCAACATCTCACCTCTGCACCCCTCTAACTACAGCTTACACCCCCAGTCCACAACTCACCTCTGCACCTCCATCCATATTATCACTGCTCCCCTTCTGGATCCCCATCTAAAGCTCACCCCAATCTACAGCTCTCACCTTTGCCACCCACCTCTGAACCCCGATCTTCCCCTACAGCTCTCACCTGTACACAACCTCCCCCACCCTCCACGGCTCTCATTTTACACAACCTGCCTGCTGCCCTCTGCAGCTCTTACCTCTGTACAAAGCTCCCTTCCCAGTTCTCCTCTCTGGACAAATTTCCACCCCCTCCTCGCTGCACAATCACCCCCCTTCCCTTCTTCCACAGTTATCCTATCGATGTGAACTCAGTCTCTGAAGTGCCCCCCCCCCCCCCCCATTTTTCATTCAGAACTCCCTCACCTCTTCCACTGCTGATCCAGTGCTCCAGTCCATGTGTTATGCGCAGGCTTTTCAGACGATCGAGAACTGTAGCTGGGGCGGAGTTTCAGGGATCCTCTGCTCTCTGCTCCCTGCTCTGTGCTACAATGTGAGAAGAGGCGGGGACGGAAGCTGCTGCTTGAATCAACACAGGCAGCTGTAAGATTTCAAAATGCCCTGGGTGTGCAGCGCTAGTCTGAGATACATGACAGGTCAGAGCAGAGAGGGCTGCCTGTCATAGGTGCCGGAACTGCGTTCCGATGAGTTCCGGCAGAAAAAAAGCCCTGTGTATATATATATATATCTATAGATGTAGGTTCTTGTGTCCATCAGCAGAGAAGTTGGGTAGAGGCCACACTCCCAATTCTGGAGGCATAATTATGGTCTTGCACAGGGGTCTTCAAACTACAGCCCTGCAGTTGTTCAGGAACTACAATTCCCATCATGCCTAGTCATGTCTGTGAATGTCAGAGTTTTACAATGCCGCATGGGATGTGTAATTCCGCAACAGCTGGAATGATGTAGTTTGAAGATTCCTGATCACTCTAGCATGACTTGAAAAAAAGGTGTTTTTTCATGTGCCTTGTATAATGCTCAAGAAATATCGTTAGGAAAATACCCAAAAAGTGGGTCATGGCACATATACATTCCAAATTTGGCACTTAAGATGGTCATGCACTATGCAATCTGATTGGCTAATCTCTGTACAACTCGATATTTAATCTAAATTTAAAATCTAAATCTAATTTATTTATTAACTGATTGCAGTGTATGGTCACCTTTAAAGATCAAGATCTGAAAATATTACTGGTAATTTATTGGGTTTAGAAACACTTCTCTGTTCTTTGTAAAGTATTGAAAGATTTGGATAAAAAAAGAAAAAAACAAATTTCAAAGATATATTGAGATTAGCATCAAAAGGGTTAATTAACTGAGTACACCTACTAATTGCCCAACAAGACACATCCAATGAGATGAAATTAACAAATTGTATTGGGCATGCACTATTATCAATGAGAAAACCGCAGTTACCCTAGCGACAGTTGCAGTTTACATAATATGTGGGTATTTATTATCGTTATTTGCGCTTCAATGTGCGCCGGTTCACACGTTCAATTAATGACTTTTCCGGCACACCAATTAATACATGAACTGGTGCAGTGCCTTCTTCTTAGTATATCACCCCCATAGTGTCCCTCTGTATACAAGGTCTTTTTCCGTTTATAATGATTGTATGGCTATAAACTTCCTTAACACAAGCATTGTGCCAGCTGAAGTAAGCTCTGCGCCATCCCCAATTCTATCTGCAAACATCAACGGGCTTCACAGCTGCTAAGTGCCCACATTCATACATAATAATCAGCTGGCACAGCCCCCAACCTTTCCTCTGACAACATAAAGGCCACTGTGCCTTATTAATCATCTTAAGTCCTTTACTACCCTAATTGGCAATCCTTTTAAATGAATTTAATTTTTCCCCATGCAGTTCAACTGTGTTTCCTCTACTGTTAGAGAGGATGTTCAGGGGTGTTAAGATAAAAGCTTTGACCATGTGACAGGTCCCAGTAAAAATAAGAGCAAGAAAAAAATACTGTATGCAACATAAATGTGCTTGTATCACACTATTACCTTCCAAATGTCCAATACTAGCCTCAAATTGCGTAAAAGCAAGTGTCAAAGGGGGTCAACTACAATCATGAAACCCATATGGAAAAAGGACCCAGCATTCCTGGACAACAATCACAACTTCCCCTAATAGAAAAGCAAAAGGCGAGGGGCGCATGCGCGAGATCCCAGGTTATGGCTGTCTAGTCCCTGTGCTCCGCGCCACCGGACAGTACATCCCCGGCTGATAGGGCACTACTCCCCCGCAGACACGTTCTATCGGGCCCCTGGGACAGCGGACACCGCCAGGCATCCGCGGGTATGTACCGCTCACAGAAGAACAAAACCAAGCTTCATAAACAGAACAAAGCTTTTCCTGCAGTGGGAAAAGGCAAGATGGCGCCCGAACCGCCTGAGCCTGATGACACCACGAGACTTTCTGCAGCAGGTCCAGCTTTCCCTTCAGACAGCCTGCAGCAATTCCCCTCAGACCTGGTAAGCCCTGACCTGCATAACTCAGATGCAATGCTAGCCAAGTTCCGCTCCATTGTGAGAGATGAAATTTCCATAGCCTCTCGCAAGCTCTCCTCTGACCTCATGCGAGGCCTTAAAGAGCTAGGCCACCGCAAAAATCAGCTTGAACAACGGATGGCTTTAACCACCACAGTGCTAGAGGGCCATGAGGATGAGGTTGACAAACTTAATGCTGAGCTTGAAAGCTTACGTGACAAGCTGGAGGACTCTGAAAACAGGGCCCGCAGGGATAATCTTAGAATACATGGGATTCCGGAGGTCATTACCGACTTGCAAGGCACAGCCACTGCTTTCTTTCAGGAATTGGCACCTGAGACCCCATTGGAATGCCTGGACCGCATTCATAGATCCCTTGCACCTAAACTTACAGATGGCCTTCCCAGAGATGTCATTTTAAAGTTCCACTTTTACCGCACTAAAGAGAGACTCTTACAAGTGCCGAGGGAACGTCCAGATCTCTCATTTTAAAACCATTCTATCCAGCTGTTTGTGGATCTATCACCAGTCATGATCACAAAAAGAAGGAACTTGAAACCATATCTCCAAACCCAAGGTATTAAATACAGGTGGGGGCAGTGCGTATCTAAGGTATGGCAGATATGGCAAGTGCCATGGGCGCCATATGAAGGGGGCGCTCCTGAGTGGCTGGGCAGTAAGGCACTTAACATAGGGTGATCAGATGTACAGTCCCCAAACTAAGCACACTGTCCTACCCCGGCTTAAATTTGTCCCTGGCAGGGGCGGCGCCAGCCGCATGTCTTGCACAAAATGTAAAGCTCAATACACTTGTCAGCACCGTACATCCTGTGAATGGAAAAGCCGGAACTGTTCTTTCAGTGCCAGAACTGTTAGGGCTGAACGCTGTGTAAATTAAGGGGGTTCTGAATACTCTTTCTCCTAGACAGGTGAGTCAGAGAAGATGGTGAATCGAGGCTGATAATATGTGTATAGTGCACCAGTAACATAGACACACTATCAGGGTCAGCCATGTGTGTTTTCAGTGGGTAGTGCATCCACCTCTATCACTCAGGTATAAGCACTGTGGGTCTTCTTTTCTATGCTTATTGAAGTGGTGGGCTCCCACCAGACGTTTTTATTGGGATTGTTAATCAGAGCATTTATTTTAGAGCTGCCTATTTTATTCTCATTAGTATTAAAATAGTATCCCTGTGTGTATTTCTTTCCTGTTTCATTTGGTTTGTGTATAAGATGTGCAGTGGTTTCCCTAATGTGGAACTGAACCCCAAAACAGGAAAGGAATATATCAGTTTACCAATTATTAAAGCAAAAATAAAGTTCCACTGTAACTCAGTGTGAGCAGGCAGGCATTGATTGCAGAAAGACAGGAAATGTGTCTTCTGCAATAAACGACACCTACCTACCCGATCACAGCAATCTCTGAAATATAGGATGAGCTGCGCAAGCCTACTGCGGCTGGCCTGATCCTGTGTGCTGGGATGACTAGCTCCCACGCATGCGAAGTAGTGACGTGATTCCAAACTGGCTACTGAAGAGGCCCAAAAACTGGCACAGAGGAGATTATGCCAGCACCAGAGGGACCGTTGGAAACGTGAGTATTACTTCCTCCATCCTAGGATGGACATGGATCAGTGTGCCAGTGCCATAGACCTGTCATCAATGCACACGAAGTGTCACCCCAGGATACAACTCCCACGGTGCACCATTGTCTCAGGCTGCAGCCTCTGTCTATGCATCAGTGACCTCAATAAAGTTGCACAGGAAGACATCCCGTTGCCATAGGGATGCTGTGCATGGCATGTTGCTGCAGACAGCCGGGAGAGAAAGAGGACTACACCGGGCGCCATGTTGGTTGTGGTAAAAGGGAAAAAAGAGAGGAGAGCTTCTGGTGGAGAGGTCACAGCCGGTCTGAATGCGTGGTGACGGTGTCCATGCTGTGGTAGGAGGAATGTTCGGGGGGCATTGAAGGTGTCAGAGGCAGGCTGGTGTGCATGGATGGCTCTACTTAAAGGGGATCTCCAGGGAAATGTAAACAAACATATCCAGTGCTATGTTTAATCCAACTGGTGCTTTTTTTTTTTTTTTTTCTTGTTAAGGTTATCTGAAAGATGGGTTTCAAATGTTTTGACAGGGGCGCAGTTTCAGTGCTTGCCATAGGCGCCATTTTCACTAGATACGCCTCTGGGTGGGGGTTCCACTTTAGGCTTTCCTTTTCCCACGAGGTCGTCAAGTTCAAGCATCCTCCTTGCCTGATTTGAGACACCACTTTCAGGACCTACAACTGGATCTCCCTCCAGTTCAAGATGAATTGTCGTCCTTGTCCTCCCGCCCACGGTGGATACAGCCTCTCAAACAAACCATTGCAAGCATCCCAACAAGGCTCCCAGGCCCTCCGTTCTCTTCAAGCTCAATGCTTCCAGGATGTCCCTAATGGATGAGAAACTGAACTTTCCTGAACCCAGGGTTTTCACTTTAACATGGGCCTGAGTTATTTCTCCAGCTTTTTCTCCATCGTAGCCCACTTTGGCTATGCTTACTGAGGTTGATTCCATCTTCCCAGAGTCACTGAGAGGCTTCTTAGAGCCACATTGCTGGTATGAAACTTTTATGTATTTTTTTTTGTTTACTATTTTAATGTACACATGATTGTTGCCTTACATTAAATGTGGCTGATGATGCCAAGTGTGGGTTTGCCACCCTGGGTCGCCCAATTTGATAGATGGCGTCCGGGGGAGGGTGGCCTACAGTTGAGGAGTTGGCTGATGTCTCAGATTCATTCTTGGCCAGTTGTTACTCATTCAGGTTAAACGTCCACTACGTGCCCATTTCGGGCTATGGACTGTGACCTTATTCCTTATGGCCATCATGGTTGATCTCTGACCTACCAGATAATGCACATTCTCACTGGATGATATGGTTTACCACAACAGTTACCTAATAGGTAGTTGATACCAGCACCTGAGTTGCTCAATTTCTATGCTAGCTACCTCTTACGGGCCCTCCCTGGCCTCGCCCGGGGAGCCTGGAATGGGTCTAACCAATCTTTCGTTTGAGCTAGAAATGACGTTTTCTCTTTAAATTGTGTCTACTATATTACGTTATATTAAGTGCTCATTTTTATGCATTTTTTTTTTTTATGCTTTAAATGGTTAAGTAGGCCGAATGAGTCCGGTGGACCACTTTGCCCCCACAGTGTCAGCACTTGCTTAGGACTATGGTCCTAGCCAACCATGACCTCTTGGTGGGCCCCCAGACCCACGATTGGTTGTACTATTGCTTTATCCAAAAAAATTTTCCCAAGATTTCCTCTGCCTTATTGTACTTCTCTTTCTTTCTCTCTTTTACTACCTCCCTCTTCTTTCCCCACAATCTCCTGACAGAAAGGAGATCTGTCTGTTTACATTGACAGATCTCCATTCTGTCTCTCTCAGGAGCGATCGCGGGTACCCGGCAGACATTGCAGGCGCGCGGTATCGGCTCCATCGTTGCGCGCCCCATCGTTGCGCGGCCGACATACAGCTACGGCGATTTGCCCAGAGGAGAGAACCTCTACAAGTGTTTATACAAATGATTATGTGTATAAAGTGGAAAACTCTTCATAAGGACTGAAGATTTACACTGAGATTGTGTTACAAGATGTTCCATGCAAAATGGAAGTAGATTCAGGGTGTGCATATTCCTTGATTTCAGAAGAAATGTTTACCACATTATGGCCTCACAATGCTCCTTCAATAGCACCCTGTGATATGCAGTTGGTAGACTACAACAAACAAGTTGTGGAAGTTGAGGGTGCTTGCTTTGTTCTAGTGAAATATGGAAATTTCAGAGGATGCTTACGCTTAATAATTACTAAGGGACAAAGAGCAAGTTTGCTGGGTAGAGAGTGGTTTGAACCCCTTAGAATTTCATTATCTGGAGTTCATAATGTATCTCCAGTTACTCTACAGAATGTGATAGAGGACTTTAGTGCAGTTTTTGAAGAAGGCCTTGGCATGTACTGTATAAAGGCCCTCCTGTTTCTTTCAAATTAGACCCTACACTCTAAGTGGTATACCCCAATAGTTCTGGTATTAAAGCCAAATGGTGACGATGGTGAATGATGTACAATCAACAAAGCACCAGCTGTACATGAAATTCTGACTACGTTAGCAAAAGGGAAGGTATTTGCCAAACTGGATATGGCACAAGCTTACCAACAATTACCTTGGCATGTACTGTATAAAGGCCCTCCTGTTTCTTTCAAATTAGACCCTACAGTAACTCCAATTTGTTTAAAACCATGCAAAGTCGCATTAGCTCTCAGACCAAAAATTGATGCTGAGATTACACGTTGTGTAACACACCCTAAGTGGTGTACCTCAATAGTTCCAGTATTGAAGCCAAATGGTGACGTTAAAATTTGTGCTGACTATAAATGTACAATCAATAGATCCCTGCAGGAACATCCCTTTCAAATTCCAGCTGTACATGAAATTGTACATGAAGTACATGTGTTTGAGCCTGACAGCGCTGTCTCTGCTGGGCCTCTTTGGATACCGGCAAAGGTGCTTGTGGCTACAGGACCTTTGTCATACAAAGTACAAATTACTGAGGGTAGAATATTACAAAGGCGCGTTGATCAGATCCGAGAAAGAAGTGGTGAATTTGTACCTGCTGCTGGTTCTAGTGGTACCGGGATTCCAATGATGCCAGATCATGGTGAACCATTGGTTGATACAGGAAATGATGTTGCAGAGCCAGTTTCTCTCAGTCCCTCTGACACAACACAAGAAGAAGAATTGCACCCAACTGAGGGTCCCAGGGAACTGTCTCAAACAGTGGTCCTTAGGTGTCCGAGGAGAAATATTCACCCTCCCAGTTATCTCAAAGACTTTGAGGTCTAGGGGGAAGGAGTGTTATATATTAGTGTGTTATACTGCTCTCCATCCAGTAGGGGGAAGCATTGCAAATATGTTAACTTGTGCAAATTTCTGGTAGAACTATGTATTTCTTTAGCATCTATGGTTCCTGTATTCCTGTGTGTGATTAAGTAAAGAAGTCATGTGAATGCCTGTCCATGTCTATGCTTCAAATTCATTTTAAATACACAAAAGTCACTCTGTGTGTTGAAGTGCAGATTTCACAGATAAAATGGGTACCGTGGAGTGAGCCGCGTGTACTGGAGTGCAGATCTTAATGGTAGTATGGATAGTGGGGTGTGAGCCGCGTGTACTGGAGTGCAGATCTTACTGGTAGTATGGATAGTGGGGTGTGAGCCGCGTGTACTGGAGTGCAGATCTTACTGGTAGTATGGATAGTGGGGTGTGAGCCGCGTGTACTGGAGTGCAGATCTTACTGGTAGTATGGATAGTGGGGTGTGAGCCGCGTGTACTGGAGTGCAGATCTTACTGGTAGTATGGATAGTGGAGAGTGAGCCGCGTGTACTGGAGTGCAGATCTTACTGGTAGTATGGATAGTGGAGAGTGAGCCGCGTGTACTGGAGTGCAGATCTTACTGGTAGTATGGATAGTGGAGAGTGAGCCGCGTGTACTGGAGTGCAGATCTTACTGGTAGTATGGATAGTGGGGAGTGAGCCGCGTGTACTGGAGTGCAGATCTTACTGGTAGTATGGATAGTGGGGAGTGAGCTGTGTGTACTGGAGTGCAGATCTTACTGGTAGTATGGATAGTGGAGAGTGAGCCGCGTGTACTGGAGTGCAGATCTTACTGGTAGTATGGATAGTGGGGAGTGAGCTGTGTGTACTGGAGTGCAGATCTTACTGGTAGTATGTGTAGCAATAACTCTCGGTGGAGCTGCTGGTTTAATGCGGGCTGTTACCTTCACTTCCGCCACCTCTGTTTCACCGGCACCAGGTCTAGGGTTCTGTTGAGTTTAGCTCCGGACAATGTAGGCACCAAACACTTGAGTATCTTTTCCAATGCTTTAATGAACAGGTAATAAAGGAAGTAGCAGGAAAGAGGTAGAAGGAAAGTTTCATGGAAGCTCAAATACCTTTTCTTAGTATTCTTTAGTACATTATCAAGAATTGAACACTTGTAGTTGAATGCACTCCCCTTGTGGGATTCAATCTTTGCCCGCCTGGATAGGCCTCTCTCACTTGCCTAGCAGCCAGTACGCAGCACGAACAAAAGTCTCTGCCACAGACTTGTTTGGAACAAAACCTGTACGATCCTCTGCCACAGGATGTAATGGTTTACGATGAATGTCAGACACAGCACTTGAACCTTTAAGCCAACCCGGCAGTACTATGCAGTAAGATTACTTCAGGATACGTCCTCCAACTGAGTCACCAGGCCCCTCTCCAGACCAGCACTCTGCATGATCCTTAAATGATGGGTCCTCCCCTGGGATCTCCTCAGTTGTCCAGCTTCTTCACTCAGGATAGACAGCCCAGGACCATTCCTCTGCCGCTGTGGTAGGCCCCAGACAGGCTTCTGGGCCCACCCACACACTGCAGCGATGCGGGCCTCCGGGACGGAGGACCACGTGGTGGTATTCCTAATGCATACCTGTCGGCCAGGAGGGCCAGCAGGTGGCTGAAAACGAACCCTAAAAACATGCCGTCTGTCCCATAAATACCCTCTCCCAGAATGCAACTCGGAGGACCACCTCCACCGAGTTGTCTCCGGGACAGAGGAGCACTCATACGCTTCAACACGTTGCCTTTCCAACACCTGCCGATGGTGACGACACCCACTGGCGCAGTATGAAACTACACGCAACTCAGCCAAGCTGGAACAGAGGCAAATCTAACTTCACCTAACAAGTAACCCACTAGATTTACCTATCAGCGGTAGATTAAAAATCTACCAGCGCTACATATGGATATTGGGAAGTGAGCCGCGTGTACTGGAGTGCAGATCTTACTGGTAGTATGGATAGTGGGGAGTGAGCTGTGTGTACTGAAGTGCAAGTCTTACTGGTAGTATGGATAGTGGGGAGTGAGCTGCGTGTACTAAAGTGCAGATCTTATTGGTAGTATGGATAGTGGGGAGTGAGCCGCGTGTACTAAAGTGCAGATCTTATTGGTAGTTTGGATAGTGGGGTGTGAGCTGCGTGTACTGGAGTGCAGATCTCACTGGTAGTATGGATAGTGGGGTGTGAGCCGGGTCTACTGGAGTGCAGATCTTACTGGTAGTATGGATAGTGGGCAGTGAGCTGTGTGTGCTGGAGTGCAGATCTCACTGGTAGTATGTGTATAGATTTCTTGAGGGATATTGTTGATAAATATTACTGTCCCATTTAAGGTAATCTAAACCACATTCTTAGCGTCCATTAAGTAGTTGACACAGGGTGACTTACACATAGGAAGGACACGGGGAGCTCAAACAAAGGTTTCCCAGTCCTCTCAAAAAGTCCCTGTCCCGGCTAGGTCTCTCACAGTATGGATAGTGGGGAGTGAGCTTTGTGTGCTACTTGTACTGAAGTGCAAATCTTACTGGTAGTATGAATAGTGGAAAGTGAGCTGTGTGTACTGGAGTGCAAATCTTACTGGTAGTATGGATAGTGGGGCGTGAGCTTTGAGTAGGGCAGTGCAGATCTCACTGGTGTGTGCAGCCTATAGCATTAGGGTGTACACCTTAGATCACAAACACACATGCGTGTATATCAGCAGAGCAGTGGACGGTGTCAGTAGAGCAGAGATTGGTGTCAGTAGGGAAGTGAATGGTGTCAGTAGTTTTTTATTTTCAATATTTTTTACAATATTATTTTTTCTTTCTTTTTACCATGTTTTTAGGAGCCCCGTTGAGAGGCTTTAATGACATATGAAGGGTCTAAACATACCCCTGATGTCCCACTGAGACAGAGAAAGGGAGTGAGGACATAGATTCCCTAGTCTGTTTATTTGCAGCCTCAGCTGCACTGGACGGTGAACAAATGGGAAGTGCTCTGTGCTGAGCGTCTTCCTGTTCATTCACAAACTGAAACATAGTAAACACAGCTTACTATGCTTCAGTTAAGAATGAACACAGGAGCACCAGTACAGATGACTCACTGTGTTCATTAAGAAAAGGAAGGGGCCTGTAAATTAAATATTTCCCCTGCTCTCCATCCTGAAACATCCCCTGCAGCAGGAGAGGAGGGAAGGTAGCAACACTGCAGGGGGGAGATGGTGGGGGGGGCCAGAGGGCAGGGGGAATTGGCACCATACAGGGTCATTAGGGTGTGTCCAGGCGCAGCTGGCACACCCTGTGCGCATGCCTTTGATAGCAGTGGGGAAAGAGCTGTGTATACCCTGAGGCTGTTCTTACTCGTTTCTCTTCCAATTTTTTATTGTGTATGGAAAATAAAGCACCTTTTGGAAATGTAAGTACTATGGCAGAGGTTTGTACCTCCATCCTAATATTATCTCAATGCTGCCTTTAAATTTGTTTGTCTTTATCGTGAAATTGATTCAGCACAGATTCTAATTTTGAAACAATTTTCAGCCAGTGGACAAATGTTTATCTTCTGTATAATAGTGCTAAATCCAATAAAGGTGATTTTATTTCCTTGGAAACCTATATTAGTTTTCCCCATTAGCATTTTCTTTTTTTTCTGTTAGACGTTCACATGCAGATTAACCACCTTCCGTGGAGGTGAAAATCATAACAAGATTTAATAACGTTCACACTGCTGCAATGCTGTTGGCTAATTATTGTTCTTTGGCTGGAAATTTCTCACCGTACTTCATTCTAATATGTTATGTAAGTTGTTTTCCAGATACTGGAAGCAGATTACCACTGGCCCAAGGTAAAAATTGTCTGCTTGAAAATCCACAAAAAGTACAAAAGTTTCTTTTTATGCCACTGAAAAAACATTCCAAATTATAAACTATTTCTGCAGCTTTGTATAGTACAGACTAAACCCACTGCTGGTTATTATTGATATTTGTGGTCCCATTGTGGAAATTTCCTTTCATTTGCCATCCTACTATTAACAGTGGCATGGTTGTGGGCTGACTTTCTTGTTTCTGCTTGTTGGGGAGTGTTGGGCTGTATCGTCTTGTTCTTGAAGCCCTCTTTTGATGGCGTTATGAGAAATAGGAAAAAGGAGAAAACCCCTAAAGGTGGGACTTTTAACTTCTTCAGATCCGCGCTATAGTCGAATGACGGCTACAGAGCGGACCTACTTTGCCGGGAGGGCGTCAATAGACGTCCTCCCGTGCCCGCGCGGCCTGTGTGCCCCCTGCAGGGCGCGCACGATGCTCTCTGTGATGAGCGAGTCTATGACACTCGGTTGATCACAGATCGGAGTAAAGGGTCGATCCCAACCCCTTACCACATGATCAGCTGTCAGCCAATGACAGCTGATCATGTGATGTAAACAGAGCCAGTAATCGGCTATTTTTTCTCCTCGCGAAAAGAAGGCGATCACCGGCGACTCTCAGAGGGACATCAGTCCCGATCAAGGAGAGCTGCCGCCAGCTAATCTGTGCCCACCTGTGCCACCTGCCAGTGCCACCTACCAGTGCACAACAGTGCTGCCTGCCAGTACCCACCAGCGCCAACTACCAGTGCCTACAGTGCCACCCATCAGTGCCCACAGTGCCATCTATCAGTGTCACCAATCAGTGCCCCATCAACAGTGCTGCCCAACAGTGTCACCTACCAGTGCCCATCAGTGTCACCTACCAGTGCCCATCAGTGCCATCTACCAGTGGTACCTATCAGTAACACCTATCAGTGCCCTTCAGTGCCCATCAGTGTCATCCATCAGTGCCACTCATCAGGGCCCATCAGTGCCATCTTATCAGTGGCTATCAGTGCCGCCTTATCTGTGCCCATTTGTGCCGCCTTATCTGTCCGCATCAGTGCCACGTTATCTGTGCCCACCACTGCAGCCTATCAGTGCTGCCTCATCAGTATATATCAATGAAGGAGAAAAATTACCTGTTTGCAAAATTTTATATCAAACTATGAAAAATGATTTTTTTTTCACAACTTTCCATCTTTTTTTGTTTATTTAGCAAAAAATAAAAACCCCAGCTGTGATTAAAAGAAAGCTCTATTTATGTGAAAATTTAATTTGGGTATAGTGTTGTATGACCGTGCAATTGTCATTCAAGTGCCTCAACGCTGAAAGCTGAAAATTGGCCTGGCCAGGAGGGGGGTTTAAGTGCCCAGTAAGCAAGTGGCACTACCAAAAACCAAAAGTATAAATAAAAGAATTGTTTATTACTAAATAGTTTTAGGCATAGTACTGAACATGATCATGAATAAAAGAAAAACAGAATAAAAAATAAGTATAGATACAATATCCCAACCCGACGCATTTCAGAGCTGATTGACATCTCTTTCATCAGGGGTTAACAGGATATATATGGTCTATGGGATTCAAATACAAACAATTACTAGTAAATAAATACATCCACTTGATCACAAACATATATGAGAAGAACATATATAATTAAACAACTCACATCTAATTCAGTTGTATTTGCATGAAAAATCCATGTTCATATTTAAAAACACTGTGTCAGAGACTAATACTCACCGAGGCCGAGATGCCGAGAGCGGCTTACCCTTGCGACCACGCGCACCCAGACCCCCGAAGTGGGTACAGAGAGCTGGGGGCACGCGGAGGCACGGGCTTCCGGAAGGCAGGAGGTCCGTAGATAGATATCTGGTGCACTGGGATCCGTACGGGACTGGTGATCCGGATCAGGTATCAGGCAGAGGCAGGTCTGTAATGCTGGCAGGGATCAGGGTATTAGGCAATCAGAATAAGCAAGTCCGTTATGCAGGCAGAGGTCAGGGTATCAGGCAATCAGAATAAGCAAGTCTGTTATGCAGGCAGAGGTCAGGGTATCAGGCAAACAGAATAAGCAAGTCCGTTATGCAGGCAGAGGTCAGGGTATCAGGCAATCAGAATAAGCAAGTCCGTTATGCAGGCAGAGGTCAGGGTATCAGGCAATCAGAATAAGCAAGTCCGTTATGCAGGCAGAGGTCAGGGTATCAGGCAATCAGAATAAGCAAGTCCGTTATGCAGGCAGAGGTCAGGGTATCAGGCAATCAGAGTAGTGGTTTAAACAGGCCAGGGGGTTCGGTACACTTTCAGCAGGCAGACAGGTAAAGGTTTCACAGGAGACAGAACAGGGGAGAGCTGACGACGAACCAGCAACCCGACTGGGTGCTGGCGCCGTCAGAAATAGTCTCCCCCCCGGCGAGCGCGTCAGTGTGACGCGCTACCGGGTACCCGCACGGGCGACGGCGCGCACACGGGGACCGCCGTGCACCCGCACGCGCCGCACCATCAGGCCGCGGACGGGTGTGCGGCGAAGCGCCAGTCCGCCGCGCATGCGCACCGGAGCTCGGCGAGCGGAGACGCTCCCGATCTCCTGACACACTGTCACATGAGGTCCCTGATGATTCTTCCCGCATCATGGCTGCCTACAGGTGCATATTTGCATAGAAAAACCCATTAGATGGGGAAAAAGCAAAGGAGGTCAACCAAATGGAGGGACTACATCCAACCCAAAGGAAATTGGGGGGAGGGGTATAGGAAATCCCTGATGGAAAAAGCCATGGACACTGGGGCCTAAGAGAGGAATCCTAGAAAAAAGAGCAAAAAGCTATAGAAATACATTATATACAGGGAGTACATGAACAGCCATGCAGACATATGACTGTATGTTAATAATTGCATACCTAGCACATAAAGTTACCTCGAGACCACGGGATCAGGGCCTGAGAAGGATAAAGTTCAAAAGTGTACTGAAAAAAGAACCCAAAGATTTGGGATGACTTATGGCCCGTACACACGGTTGGATTTTCCGATGGAAAATGTCCGATCGGAGCGCGTTGTCGGAAATTCCCACTGTGTGTGGGCTCCATCGGACATTTTCCATCGGATTTTCCGACACACAAAGTTGGAGAGCAGGAGATAAAATTTTCCGTCAACAAAATCCGTTGTCGGAAATTCCGATCGTGTGTACACAAATCCGACGGACAAAGTGCCACGCATGCTCAGAATAAATAAAGAGATGAAAGCTATTGGCCACTGCCCCGTTTATAGTCCCGACGTACGTGTTTTACATCACCGCGTTTAGAACGATCGGATTTTCCGACAACTTTGTGTGACCGTGTGTATGCAAGACAAGTTTGAGCCAACATCCGTCTGAAAAAATCCTAGGATTTTGTTGTCGGAATGTCCGAACAAAGTCCGACCGTGTGTACGCCCTATAAGACTACTATAGAAGACAAACAGGATAAGCCACTGTGCTGTGTAATAAAGTCCTAGGAATTAGAGTATATCCCATGCAAGAGGGATCAAAATTGCTTAGTAGCAGTGGGAAAAAGATAATCAAATTCCCCTAATCCAGTAAGATTCTAGAGTATAACTATGTATGCCTTATTACAAACAAGGAAGGCATAAAACAAAAATCAAGCCATAATAAGAATAGATATTAACAGGAATAATATAAAATGGACATGCTGCATGTCAGATTCAGGTAGAAACTTTCCCTCAAAACTGGCATTTCAACAGATATCTAGCATGGTAGTTGGAGCTAATGTAAAGAAGTACTTACTGAGGTTAGCTGGAACAATAAATGCACAGCACCGACTTGTCTTCTGAATGGCCCTGTAGCCAGTGGAACAGAGCCGAGGAATAAAAAACACTGCTCATTATGATAGGTGGCAGCTGTGTGCAGCCGAAACGAGGCAGGACTCCTGGAAGCCCTTGCGGATCGCCTCCACGCCGCTGATGCGTGGCATGACATCACGCGCAAGTGCCACATAGGCCACATAGCGGTCGCCACGGAAATGGGAGGGGTGGCAGATAGAACCTGTCATAAGACAGCCACTACCGAGACCGCCCATAGGAGGAGCCTTAGCCGTGCTGGGCTTACGGGGCTGATTCCAATAAAAAAATGAACTAAAAGATATAGCGAAAGAAAAAAATATTGGTATCCCACGCATGACCAACAAAGGTAGTCATGAGGATTGTGGATAACCAATGTAAAATATATACCTGTATACATGTAGATATCAGCAGCCAGAGCAAATCACAGCCAGGGGGACAGGACATCATGTGACAATGTGTAGTACATCGAGATATGCAGCATTTCGTCAGTAAAGACAACAAGACAACAAAACAGGCAAAATTTAGCAAAAGATACATTAATATGTAGCAAAAAAAATCAAAAAATGAATTAAGATAAATAAATAATAAATTAATAATAAATAGGTGAATGAGCAAAGTAAATAAAGAAGAAAAATAAGAAAAATAAAGGAAAGAATAGACATAATTATAAAGAAGCAAAGGGACGGAGAGTTAAAAAGAGAATGATAGAAAGGAGATCAACTGCAGAACCCTAAAAAAAATCCAGCTAGGGGGCTACTTTTCCATCCCCCCGGAGGCGAACCCCTTGAGGAGAGGCTTGAAACATACCGCCTCGTTGAGTACCAGGGGGGTGTGTAGCCTTCAAAGTGTATATCCAGCATAGCTCCAGCTGGTGGAGATCTTCGTTCCAGTCTCCTCCCCTGGAGCTAGCATGGATATGATCCAAAATTAGAAACTTAATCTTGGGAAATTTTCCCTGATGGACAATAGTTGTATGTCTACCCAAAGGTGGATCGGGATTACAGGTCTGCATGTTTTTAATATGTCAGTAACCTCTTTTCCAAAACTCGAGCTTAGTCTTACCAACATAAAAGCAACCGCAGTCACACCTCAATATATAGATCACCCCAAATGTCCTGCAGTTCGCAAAATGTTTGGGTCGAAAGACTCTGCCATCCGGTAAGATTGATTTCTTGTCGGTATACATATACCTGCAATAGCCACATAAACTACACATGAAAGTACCTCTGTATTTACAATGTTCCATACCCGAGTCACGTTTCAAATTCACTTTTTACTAGCAATCGATGTAGCTCTCTTGAATGTAAAGTGGGGAACTTCTGGGATCAATCAACCCAGATATGAATCCATTGTTAACACATGCCAAAATTTGGAAACAATTTTCAAAATCTCGACATGTTGGTTACAATATTTTGTGATAATTCTCAAAGACTTGTCCTGACTGGGTTTTTTTTGGGAATACAGAAGATCGTGTCGGGTGTGTGATGTGGCACAACTAAAAGCTTACTTGAGGGAGGTATGGGAATAACCCCTCTGCACCAATCTATCACGCAACTTATCGGCCTCAACTGTAAAGGTGTCATCATTGGTACAGTTGCATCTCACTCTGAGATAGTGACTGTAGGGGATAGATCTTACTAGAGTTTGAGGGTGGAAGCTTGAGGCGTACAGTATGGTGTTGCCTGCTGTGGCCTTACGGTACAGACCACTGCAGAGGGTGTCGTCAACCCCTCTGGACACCTCCACATTGAGAAAAGAGATACGATCAGCATTGGAAGACATAGTAAATGTCAAATTGAAGTCATTTTGGGAAAAACAAACTTGTTGACTCTGAGCTCACACTTTGTTTTCAAAACTATCCAAGATTTTGGAAAATAAGTCGTTGATGTTCTGGCATATCACATCATTTGATGATTACATCAAAGAGGATATGAATCCTCTAGGCTTACAAGTCCAAATCTTCCCTACCCTGGAGGGCTTGGACTCTGCCTTCATATTGGAATGGGAAAAAATTCTACATACCTGTTCCAATGATATGATGCAATTACTCATCACTGAATACAGGAAGCGATCTGAGGATATAAACATTATCCGTATGCAGCTACAGACTCACAAAACCCATAAATCATTTTTAGAGAGGGAAAGTACATTTAAAAAACATCTGGAGAGCTTCAATAAGGAAGTGTTGATCAAAAAGGATAATACATTGGTAAGGGACAGGAATGATTTCAAAGAGAACAAGGCATACAGATGGAATCCTAACCAACCATATAGAAATAGATTTGCGCACAAAAAGGAACACTATTCAGCTATTTCGCAATCTTCTTCGAGTTTATCCTTTGTTTCATTACAGGTGTCCTCTAAAAACAAGAAGACATTGCGCACCAATCGGAAAGACACCGGTGACCTCTCACAAGGACAAATAACAAATAAGTCAAATGTGGATATCATGCCACATAATTTCAGTGACGCTTCACTTGGGTGTTCTTCTGCGGTACCTGCGGTACCTACGGTATCAGGTAAGGTGCCAACTTCGGTGTTGGTTTCATCTGTTTCTTTGCCTACACACTCAGGGGGCAGGCTCTATGTCCCACCCCAATACCAGATCACAGACTGCACAAGGTATGGACAGATCTGACTCTTCCCCTTTTGTGGAAGCACTTTTAACCAGCACAAAGCCAACACATTTATTTTAGATGTTGAACCAAGGAGGGATCCCTCTGCACCCATTCGATGCTGAGGAATCCCAACAGATTCTAATTATAGTCAATCTTTCCTCCCACACACTCTCCATAGATGAATCCCAGATTCTTCACAAGGGCCTCAGTTTTTGTCCTAAAGAAAATTTGGACAAATTTGAATTTGTTAAGAATCTTCAGAGGAAGCAAACGCTAGCTCAGCCCAAGATCCCATTGTTGGATCTAAATTAAAGAAGAAATCAGACAAGTTTCCGGCCCCCAGTTCAAATCCCAATATCTTCTTTTTTGAAGCTAGTGAATGGAGAAATTGATAAATTGAATATTCATTCTCCTAGACTGACGAATTTAAATGACCGGGACAGGCAGGCTTTCAAACGTCTCACCGACAATACCTTTATTACCATCAAGCCAGCGGACAATGGAGGGAATATTTTCCTGATGGACAATACTAAATATATAGCCATGTGTAACAAAATCTTGAGAAATATAAATTGGTATCGTAAAATTACAACCAATATAGTGGAAAAATGTAATCAAGAATACTATCAACGAATTGATTTTGCATACCTCAATAATACCGTCACAAAAAACACATGGGAATATATCAGATCCAATTTTCCGATTTTTCCTACCTTTTATTCCCTTCCCAAAATCCATAAGGATACGGATGCCCTCAACCCTTCTGGAAGACCGATCATATCGGCTGGAGGATCGATCAGCGAGAATGCAAGTCAACTTGTCGATGAGCATTTAAAACCACACGTTACATGTTTGCAATCCTACATGAAGGATACGATTCATTTTCTCCAGATCATTGATAACCTAACGATTCCTGGGAACGCTCATCTTGTGACTATCGATGTGGAAGCTCTTTACAGCTCCCCCATGACAAGGGTTTGCTGTAAAACACATTATCTTCCAAATTGGGGATCAGGATTGGGGCTACAATGAATTTATCTTGCCCCTTCTTGACCATATCTTACACCACAATGTTTTCACTTTCAATTGCTCCCACTACCTCCAGGTGCAGGGGGTGGCAACATGGACATGTTGTGCCCCGTCATATGCCAGCCTGTACCTGGGGGAGTGGGAGCACATGTTTCTCACCGATGAGGCCTTGTCGATATACACTGACCATTTTATATTATGGTTTAGGTATATAGACAATGTTTTTGCTGTGTGGGATGGCCCTCTGTAGTTGTTGTCTCAGTGTCTGGAGGGAATGAACAGGAATGACTTAAATTTGACATTTACTAGTGCTGATTGTATCTCTTTTCTCGACGTGGAGGTGTCCAGGGGGGTTGACGGCACCCTAGCTGGTAAAAGATCTATCCCCTACAGTCAGTATCTCAGAGTGAGACGCAACTGTACCAATGATGACACCTTTACAGTTGAGGCTGACAAGTTGCATGATAGATTGCTGCAGAGGGGTTATTCCCATACCTCCCTAAAGAAAGCTTTTAGACGTGCCACATCACACACTGGCACGATCTTCTGTATTCCCCCGAAAAACCCCAGTAAGGACAATTCTTTGAGAATTATCACAAAATATTGTAACCAACATGTCGAGATTAGGAAAATTGTTAACAATGGATTCATCTCTGGGTCGATTGATCCCAGAATTTCCCCTCTGTACATTCAAGAGAGCTACATCAATTGCTACTAAATTAGTAAAAAGTGAATTTAAAGGTGACTCGGGTATGGAACATTGTAAATGCAGAGGTACTTTCATGTGTGGTTCCTGTGGCTATTGCGTGTATATGTATACCAACAAGAAACCAATCTTACCGACCCAAACCCAAACATTTTGCAAACTGCAGGACATTTGGGGTGATCTATATGTTGAGATTTGACTGTGGTTGCTTTTATGTCGGTGTCAGAAACCATGAAATCAGACCGAGACAGAAGTACAGTTAAATCAAACTTGTTTAATAATAAAAGTAAAAAGAACAAACATAGTCAAAACATAGCCAGAGTTCAGAAACCGGAACAGATAGTCAGCCAAGCCAAAAGTCAGGGATCAAAGTAGTGGAACAGCAAGCAGGATCTGGAGCCAGAAGGGATGTCAGCAAAGCTAGTTTTTAAACAGGAACGCAGGAGATGTTTCTTGTGATGTTGACCAAGGTGAAGGCAGAGACCCTCTGGACTGGATGGCTTAAGTAGGCAGGACTGACGAGCAGGATATGAACAACAGCTGAGTAACTGTGTAGAGAGATGGGAGCTGGCAATTAGACGACAGCTGAGCGGCCAGCTCAGAGAAGAAAGGGCTGAGCCTAGCCCTGACAGTTGGTAAGACTAAGCTCAAGTTTTGGAAACAAGCTTACCAACATATTAAAAACATACAGACATCCCGATATACCTTTGAGTAGATAGACAACTATTGTCCATCAGGGAAAATTTCCCAGGATTAAGTTTCTAATTTTGGATCGTATCCATCCTAGCTCCAGGGGAGGAAACTGGAACAAAGATCTCCTCAAGCTGGAGCTACGCTGGATATACACTTTGAAGGCTACACACCCCCCTGGTACTCAAGGCGGTTTGTTTCAAGCCTTTCCTCGAGGGGTTCGCCTCTGGGGGGGTGGAAAAGTAGCCCCCTATCTGGATTTTTTTTGGGGTTCTGCAGTTGATCTCCTTTTTATCATTCTTTCTTTTTATCTGTCCGTCCCTTTGCTTCTTTATTATTATGTTTATTTTTTCCTTTATTTTTCTTATTTTTCTTCTTTTTTAAATTTTCACGGTCACCTATTTATTATTTATTTATCTTATTTGATTTTTTTATTTTTTTGCTACATATTCAAGTATCTTTTGCTCAATTTTGCCTGTTTTGTTGTCTTGTTGTCTTTATTTACCTCATGCTGTATATCTCGATGTACACATTGTCACATGATGTCCTGTCCCACTGGCTGTGATTTACTATGGCTCCTGATATCTACATGTATACAAGTATATATTTTACATTGGTTACCCACAATCCTCATGACTACCTTTGTTGGTCACGTGTGGGACACCAATTTTTTTTTCTTACTCTATCTTTTATTTAATTTTTTATTGGAATTAGCCCCGTACGCCCGGCACGGCTAAGAAGCCCCCTGTCAGGTTCCATATGCCACTCCTCCTGTCTCCGTGGCAACTGCTATGCGGCCTCCCGGAGACACCTCCGTGTCAGTGGGATGTTCATGCGTGACGTCACTACGCAGCACGTGACGTCATGCCGCGGAGGCGTGCCGTGAGGGCAGCTCATGGGGCCTTCCAAGGAGTCCTGGCTCATTCCGACTGCACACAGCTGTGACCTATCTATCAGGTGGGTGGCACGACAGAAATTAGCAGGGTTATTTATACCTCGGCTCTGTTCCACTGGCTACAGGGCCATTCAGAAGACAAGTCAGTGCTTTGCATTTAGGGTTCCAGCTTAACCTTAGTAAATACTCCTTTACATTAGCTCCAACTACCATGCTAGATATCTGTTGAAATGCCAGTTTTAAGGGAACGTTTCTACCTGAAACTGACATGCAGCATGTCCATTTTATATTATTACTTTTAATATCCATTCTTATTATGGCTTGATTTTTGTTTTATGCCTTCCTTGTTTGTATTATGGCATACATAGTTATACTCTGGAATCTTACTGGATTAAGGGAATATTATTATCTTTTTCCCACTAATACTAAGCAATTTTGATCCCTCTTGTAAGGGATATACACTAATTTCTAGCACTTTATTATACAACACAGTGGCTTACCCTGTCTGTCTTCTATAGTAATGTTAGTCATCCCAAATCTTTGGGTTCTTTTTTCAGCACACTTTTGAACTTCATCCTTCTCAGGCCCTGATCCCGTGGTCTCGAGGTGACCTTATATGCTAGGCATGTATTTATTAACATACAGCCGTATGTCTACATGGCTGTTAATGTACTCCCTGTATCTAGTGTATTTATATTCCTTTTTGCTCTTTTTTCCAGGACTTCGCTCTTAGGCCTCAGTGTCCGTGGCTTTTTCCATCAGAGATTTTCCTATACCCCTCCCCCCCAATTTCCTTTGGGTTGGATGTAGTTCCTCCATTTGATGCGGGAAGAATCATCGGGGACCTCATGTGACAGTGTTTTCAAATATGAACATGGATTTTTCATGCATATACAACTGAATTAGATGCGAGTTGTTGAATATATACGTTCTTCTCATATATGTATGTGATCAAGTGGATGTATTTATTTACTAGTAATTGTTTGTATTTGAATCCCATAGACCATATATATCCTGTTAACTCCTGATGAAAGAGACAACAATCAGCTCTGAAACGCGTTGGGTTAGAATATTGTATCGATACTCATTTTGTATTCTGTTTTTCTTTTATTTATGATCATGTTCAGTACTTTGTCTAAAATTATTTTGTAATAAACAATTTTTATTTATACTTTTTGATTTTTGGTAGTGCCTTAAAAGTCCCACCCTTAGGGGTTTTCTCCTTTTTTCTGTTTCCATAGGATGTGGCACACTGGGAATTTTGTTTCATCAGAATCCTTTCTCATTTGTGTTATGAGAAATGGCCCTTCACAAACAGAAGGTTGGCAGCGCCTCCAACTGGCACATGGCCTCTGTAATCAGAGGTTATTCACTTCCTGGGAAGTTAATCAGTAATCTAAAGAAAGTAATTGGGATCAGAAAAACTACTGCAACCAGCGTATAACATTAACCATAAGCATATACTCTAGATCATGAGTGCTTAACCTTTGGCCCTCCAGCTGTTGCAGAGCTACAAGTCCCATCATGCCTCTGCCTTTGGGAGTCGTGCTTGTAACTGTCAGCCTTGTAATCCTCATGGGACTTGTAGTTTTGCAACAGCTGGAGGGCCACAGGTTGAGCACCCATGCTCTAGATGAACACCAGTATGGCAGTAATTCAAGCTTTATGTAAGAAAATATTAATAATAGTACATGCATCCAATGTACAAACAGATATTATTGGCAAAGGGCTCAACAAGATTCCTGGTGGAATTGTGTACATATACCCAGGTATATATAGGTATTAATAGAGATACCTCCAGATGAATGTTGCAGCAAAGTCCACTTGCAGGGGTTTCTGAGGATGATCATGATGCAGCATTCGTCTTTGTGTCAAGACAAGATCAGTGGCTGAAGACAAGTATCAGTGGTGATGGGGAGATTCTCCAACTGTTGTTTAACCAGCCTGGAATGCAGCTTCTCACATGCAGAAACTGAGAAGATGCACTGAAACACAGAGTTAGCCTATGTACTCTGCACTAGTCCCTCCCTAGTAGTTTTTATTAGAACATGCAACTGGACCTCTAAATACTAGAAGTGGGCATCAGATACCTAACCTTGCTCTAGTCTATGCTGGCTATTGAGCCTCAAGCTAAAACTAGCTATAGCATCCCAGAGCGGAAGAGACAGGGTTAACTAAAATAGAAAGAGCTGCATTAAAACTCCATTGCAATAAATAGGTTCAGCTACTAATATACTGGAAGGTGACCACTACACACATGCAATAGCATAGACCTAGCTATCTGGCATTGTGCATGTGAGATAATAACAATAGAACAGCAATACTCTGTCTGTCACAAGGATTCAGAAACACAATCAGGATGCTATGGGTGTGACGAACGCGGGTGTCAGATCCCTGCCCTCCTCGCTAACTCGCGACAAAGGACCGGCCAACCTCACACCACGCTGTCACTTATGTAACAATGCCACTCTCAGCTGCGCCCAGCACAAAGATTTTCCAGCTTGCAGGACCACAATCTAGGTGCGAGCAGCCTGAGAGCGATTGTCACTGGGCTAATTACACAATTAACCCTTTAACTGCCACCACCCCCGTTTAAAAGACCGAGCCGGGGGAGACTCGTAATTTTGCAATACCAATTATAATTTTAGAATAAGCGTCTGCCACACACACTGCCACCACAGACAGGTCTGCTCAGAGTCTTACTCTACAACAGTAGCGCCCTTCAAGAGGCAGGTTCGTTTATAGCTTGCATTAGGAGCTTTAGAGACAAGGTTAACACTTTTCAACATAAGGGTTTATTATGAAAAGGTCAAAGTTGATGCAAATAAAATATTTACAGAAGAAAGATGTTTCAAAATATAAAGACAATATACAGCCACAAAGCAATAAGGTAGAATTGGGAAGAAAGAATACTTGCAATTAATGTCCAAGGGTTGATCAGAGTTCGATCGATGAGCTAGGTAATCGGTTCTCGACTTGGCAGATGTTACTTCTTGGATGGTAAAAGGAGAACTGACCATTGTCTTGGCATCTCCTTTTGTCTGTCAAATCAAAGGGGGTGTTGACAGCGACCAGTAACCAATCATCTGGCCAGCTGGTTTTAGGGGTTGGTTGCGGGGAGGTGTCTACACTCATGACCACATCCCAGGTGATTTTGGTAATACATACTCATATATCTGCATCTATAGTGTTTACAGACTTCAAATATCCATATTATTATTCAACTTGAGATTTCCTTCAAAACAAGTCTAAACATGCCATATCTATAACGTATAGCCTGCTTTGGAGGAATAAGTGGTCCCAGGGGTTTCCCAAATGACCTGACATAGGGGTGTCTGGACTTGAAATGTTCCATATTATCTGAGGAAGCTAAATGTGTCCAGATTATGGCTGTGCTATTACTAAGTCAGAAGTTATGAAACATGCTGAAATTTCATACTTATTCTATTGAGGTGTATTCAGACATTTTTACGACCGAGGCCTGTTAGGTCTCTGAATGGGGAGGGTGACAGTTTTACGACAGGCCTGAACTGTTTTCTCTGTTGAGATAACCTTTTCTGTTGAACTTAAAAAGCTTTGAATTCCTAAGGTGGGGAAGATGGAGTTCAGAGTTCTCTGTGAGGTTACATGGTTAGCAAAACTGTCATGGCTACTTCCACACAAGATGGCAGCTAGCTACAGCTTGTCATGTCCCGTACTTGATATCGTTACAATGGGCAGCTGCAGTTAAACTAGTGAAACATGGAAATACTTGCATAATAGTTTTTTTTCTGGTCTGGACTTAGCAGCATGGACAGGACATGTGGCTGAGACTTTCTCTCTATCCACTTTCTCCTTCTTGGGTTTTTCAAGGTCAGCCTCCAAGAGACAGGATGTGATAATACATAATTATACATAACACTGTGATATCAGTAGCCAACTGTAGAAAAAGGGCTAATATGCTTTATCCACCACTTACAAGCCTTCATACACCCCTCACATTTTTGTAAATATTTTATTATATCTTTTCATGTGACAACACTGAAGAAATGACACTTTGCTACAATGTAAAGTAAAGAGTGTACAGCTTGTATAACAGTGTACATTTTCTGTCCCCTCAAAATAACTCAACACACAGCCATTAAGGTCTAAACCGCTGGCAACAAAAGTGAGTACACCCCTAGGTGAAAATGTAAAAATTGGGCCCAATTAGTCATTTTCCCTCCCTGATGTCATGTGACTAGTTAGTGTTACAAGTTCTCAGGTGTGAATGGGGAGCGGATGTGTTAAATTTGGTGTTATCGCTCTCGCTCTCTCATACTGGTCACTGGAAGTTCAAGATGGTACCCTATGGCAAAGAACTCTCTGAGGATCTGAAAATAAGAATTGTTGCTCTACATAAAGCTGGCCTAGGCTATAAGAAGATTGCCAAGACCCTGAAACTGAGCTGCAGCACGGTGGCCAAGACCATACAGCAGTTTAACAGGACAGGTTCCACTCAGAACAGGCCTCGCCATAGTCGACCAAAGAAGTTGAGTGCACATGCTCAGCGTCATATTCAGAGGTTGTCTTTGGGAAATAGATTTATGAGTGCTTCCAGCATTGCTGCAGAGGTTGAAGGGGTTGGGGGTCAGCCTGTCAGTGCTCAGACCATATGCTGCACACTGCATCAAATTGGTCTGCATGGCTGTCGTCCCAGAAGAAAGCCTCTTCTAAAGGTGATGCACAAGAAAGACTGCAAACAGTTTGCTGAAGACAAGCACACTAAAGACATGGGTTACTGGAACCATGTCCTGTGGTCTGATGAGACAAATAGATAAGATAAGATAAACTTATTTGGTTCAGATGGTGTCAAGCGTGTGTGGCGGCAACGAGGTGAGGAATACAAAGACAAGTTTGTCTTGCCTACAGTCAAGCATGGTGGTGGGAGTGTCATGGTCTGGGGCTGAATGAGTGCTGCCGGCACTGGTGAGATACAGTTTATTGAGGGAACCATGAATGCCAACATGTACTGTGACATACTGAAGCAGAGCATGATCCCCTCCCTTTGGAGACTGGGCTGCAGGGTAGTATTCCAACATGATAATGACCCCAAACACACCTCCAAGATGACCACTGCCTTGCTAAAAAGCTATGGGTAAAGGTGATGAACTGGCCAAGCATGTCTCCAGACCGAAACCCTACTGAACATCTGTGGGGCATCCTCAAAGTGAAGGTGGAGGAGTGCAAGGTCTCTAACATCCACCAGCTCCGTGATATTGTCATGGAGGAGCAGAAAAGGACTCCAGTAGCAACCTGTGAAGCTCTGGTGAACTCCATGCCCAAGAGGGTTAAGGCAGTGCTGGAAAATAATGGTGGCCACACAAAATATTGACACTTTGGACCCAATTTGGACATTTTCACTTAGGGGTGTACTCACTTTTTTTGCCAGTGGTTTAGACATTAATGGCTGTGTGTTGAGTTATTTTGAGGGGACAGCAAATTTACACTGTTATACAAGCTGTACACTCACTACTTTACATTGTAGCAAAGTGTCATTTCTTCAGTGTTGTCACATGAAAAGATAGAATAAAATATTAAAAAAATGTGAGGGTGTACTCACTTTTGTGAGATAGTGTATTGTTAAAAATGGCTGCTCCCATATACATATATATTTACAAAATTGCCATAGTAGTTTTTTTTTTATATTTATAAACATGGGGAAAATTGTTTGCATTGAAAAAATTTACATAACATAACTGGAAAAGAAAAATTCCATTTCAGTTGCATCCTAATTATTTTAAGTGTTGACACTAGAGGCTAGACGTGATTTTTTTTAATGATCATGATTTAAGCTAAAATTATATCTCCTTTTATCATAATAAAATAAAAATATCTTAAGTAATCGAGGATGAGTACTTTAAACCGCATTTATTCCAGCACTTTCACGTCTTTATAAATTTACAAGAAACTCAGAAAACATCAAGCGAGCAAGAAAAAAAAAAAAACCAGTCTTTATTTTCTCAATTTATCCTTTCCTTGCATATCATTATCATAAAAGGATGTTTACTTCTTATCCAAGAGAGAGAAAAGGTTACAAATCACATTTTTTATTCATCCCTAAGGGCTCTAATCCGCCATCCTAAATATCTCTCTCCTCAGTAACATTAGAATTATCTCCCTCGGGATCAAACTTTCTCCAGTTAAAATAACAGAACATGAGAAAGGTTTTTTGCTTTTATAGTTCAGCAGGCTGGGTTGGTGGTGGGATCCAGTCCATCTAACAGGTCCTCCTACAGCAGTGGTGTCACTACTGGTTGAAGGTGACAATGTCACCACAGTTGTGCTTTGGCAGCTAATGAATACAGTATAAATATTGCTTGTTAGCATGCTTACAGATACGTTGTTCCGTATCAATAGCCATGGCCCTGGTCAATGAAATTTGTCATCTATTAACAAAATACATTCACGTGGCCAATAGGGAAGGAAAAATTATGTTGATTTTAGGGTATTTTAAGAGCTTTAAATTAGAGGTTTTTTTTATTTGTGTTCTAAGTTTTTCTTAATTTTTTGTTTTTGTTTTTTTATAGACAAAATGAAATAACGGAGTCAAGTAGCAACTTCAGAAATTTTAAGAGATAATGCACAATTTTTTTGCCCTTTATGGGTGTATTTTATTGAATTTAGATTTTTTTTTCTAATATATAACATTACACCCTCTATGTTCTTTGAGGAGGAGGAGGTATATAAGAGGCTTGGATTACCATCTTTGTTTTTGTTAATGCAGAGGGGGTATATAAGAGGATAGAGTTGGGTGAATGGTTCGGGACGAGCAAAAGTTCGGCCCGTTCAAATTTGCAGAGCGTTCGGCAGGTGTGCGCTCCACCAAACGTCCTGCAATGCACTGCGCCCTGCACAGTTTGCCCAATCAGGACGCAGTGAATAGCTGGTTGTTAAGGAGCAGGCCGGGAACCTGTCAAAGGGCCCTTCAGGTGAACCGAACAGGGGGGTGTTTGGCCCATCTATAGAGATGGACTGCATTAAAGTGAATAGGGTAGAGGACACAATATTTAGGACACTTTCGGAAGGCTTTCTTGCTTCCTCAGCATAGAGCCTGTAATATCACCCCCTCTCCTACAGTTACCGTCATTCAACCCACTTCCCGTGAGCCCAGACTATCTTGGAAAAACCTTTTGTGCAGCCTAGGCTAACTCTGCTAGTGCACTCAATGGAGCTCCTATTCTTTGAGTTGAGTGCAGAAGTAAGGACCCCCCACCATTGCTGCCAATAGCAGAGAGGAGGAAAAACCTGTCAAATTAACAGAGTTGCCAGATAAACTCAACATGGGCTTTTGGAGGGGACTAGGGGCTAGCCTTCTACCTACTGATTATGGCTCATGGAAGAGACTAGGGATTTAGTCTGCTTCTCCCAGTCAGAGCATGGAAAAGAGCTCAGTTCAGCCTCTGATCCCATGGAGAGAGCAAATCATTCTCTAATGATGGGCAGCAACGTGATAAATGCTGAGAGTGAGGCTTGCATTCATTTTCTGAATAAAGACAATAAAGCTTCCCATCTGGAGTGGATGGGAAAGTGTAATATTAATCTTGTACAGGTTAATGGTCAGAGAAAATATGGTGGCCATCCTGCAGACTGTGTTAGAGAGGTTTCTCGAAACACCTGACAGACAGCATGTATAATGTACATTGTGTATCTGGCCGAACTGTCTGGGTGGACACTGACCTGAGTCACCTAGGCTTGTGTAGGTGACTAGTAGGCTTACTGTCAGGAAAGGTTCCCTCCGCTGGTAATATCGATCATTTGGCGTGCAGTACTGAGGTCCAAAAGCAGGTGTCTCCTGGCAGTTTGGAACTGTCAGGAGAGCCTTTCCCTGCTGGTATTATGTGATCTTTAGGCCGCAGTACTGGCGTCCACCAGCGGGTGGTTCCTGGCAGTGTGGGGCCGACATTACCTCTTGCAATCAGGCATCATCTGAGTCTGATTGAGATGTGTATAAATACCCGGCAAGTGCACAAACACCTTGCCCTGGTATTGTCCTTGTGCCCTGACCTGCGGCCTGTTTATCTGTGATCCTGATCCTGATCCCGAACCCTGAACCCTGATTCCTGATACCTGTATCCTGAACTTGTTTGTATCTGTTCCCGTATCCCTGGATCCTTACCCTACAGCCTGATTCCTTCCATCGTGTTCCCTGTCTGTTTACTCCTGGCCTCCCCATCTGCTGATCTCCTGTTTATGATCCTGGCCTGGCTTGACTACAATTCTGGTACTCCCTTTTGCTATATATACTGGTTGGTTTATTATCACTGTTTGATTGTTCAGTTTGTTCACTCTGTATTGGTGGTGTGTTCACATTTATATGTATTTACTTTAATAAACTTACTTACTTTCACCTATTTATGTCTGGTTCACTCTGTAACAGTCACACAGTTCTGGTCACAGAATACCAGAGCCATCCCTGACCAGAAGTGGTCATTTGATTCAATTTGGTTGCAAACATGAATGCCGATGAGGTTATTTATTTTTCTCTGCTGGCATCTGAAAGTGATGATTATTGCCGCCAGGCTTTGAAAGGATGGTCTAGTGACCAGTTGTTTGCAACTATCCGTTTGGCTCACTCCCTGGTCGATCAGGGTTATATATTATTTGGGGAGCTGCAGCCTTTGATCAAGATCTGTACTGAGCTGGCCCTGCCCTGTATTCCAAAGGGCCATGATGATTTCACTCCTCCTTTTAATGTGAATCAGGTTGTATCCCTAGTGTGGCTTTTTGAAGATGATCCCATCAATATTTGTGAGCACTACTCAGCCTGTTCCCCACAGGTGATTACTGAGTGCATTGTGTCTGCTCAGTCTTTTGTTAGGCAGGGAGTCTTAAAACTACAGTTTGTACAACCTATACGTTCATCATGGTCTGACATGGTGCAATCAACCCCAGCCAAACAAATCACCTCTGCCATCAGACATCCGCCTACCCAAATGTATGTTTCCCCACTCACATATGTCAACCTCAGTTGCAGCCCAGTACACGCTGCTCCCAACCAAATACTCATATCCGGTCTCTGCTCCCTGTACCTATCCTGCATTCAACCTACCTGCCTCTTCTCAGCTGCCTACAAACCCACAAGATCTTCCCCTAGCTACTGTTACCTCTTCTCTGCCATATCCCAATCCTCCTTTCCAGTCTGCTACACCCCTTACTTACAGTCCTGCAGTCACCTACAGAGCTTCAGTGGCTAAGCCAAAGAAAAAACAATTTTTCCCAAACCAAAATGATCCTGCCATTAACCCAACCTGCCTCCACACCCACCAATCTGTCCCATCTTGAAGTTCCGGTGCCAGTATCCCAGCCTGAAGTGCCAGAGTTCCAGCCCAAGGTGCCAAAGTTCCAGCCCGAGGTGCCAGAGTTCCAACCCGAGGTGCCAGTGTTCCAGCCCGAGGTGCCAGTGTTCCAGTCCGAAGAACCAGAGCCAGCGTTCCAGCCTGAAGTGCCAGAGCCAGTGTTCCAGCCTGTAGAGCCAGAGCCAGCGTTCCAGTCTGAAGAGCCAGAGCCAGCGTTCCAGTCTGAAGAGCCAGAGCCAGCGTTCCAGTCTGAAGAGCCAGAGTCAGCGTTCCAGTCTGAAGAGCCAGAGCCAACATTCCAGCCCAAAGAACCAGAGCCAGCATTCCAGCCTGAAGTCCCGGTGTCTGTTTCCCTGTCTGAGGTTGCGATTCCCGTTTCCTGGTCTGAGGCTGCGTTGCCCGTTTCCCGGCCTGCGGAGCCTGCTGCCCAGCCTGATGTGTTCCTGTCTGCTGCCCAGCCTGATGTGTTCCTCTCTGCTGCCCAGTCTGATGAGTCTCTGTCTGCTGCCCAGCCTGATGTGTCCCTATCTGCTGCCCAGCCTAATGAGCCTCTGTCTGCTACCCAGATTGATGAGCCTCTGTCTACTGCCCAGCCTGATGTGCCACTGTCTGCTGCTCAGCCTGATGTGCCACTGTCTGCTGCCCAGCTTGAAATGCCCGTGCCTGCTGCCCAGCTTGAAGTGCCCGTACCTGCTGCCCAGCTTGATTTTTTTGGTGGTATTGCCCAACCTGATGTGACTTTGCCTGCTGCCCAGCTTGATGCCATCGACTTTCCCCAGCAACGGCTAGTTGGAGCGTCCGGAGGTCGCTCCTTCGGGGGGAGGTACCGTCAGGAAAGGTTCTCTCCGCTGGTAATATCTATCATTTGGCATGCAGTACTGAGGTCCACCAGCAGGTGTCTCCTGGCAGTTTGGAACCATCAGGAGAGCCTTTCCCTGCTGGTATTATGTGATATTTGGGCCGCAGTACTGGTGTCCACCAGCGGGTGGTTCCTGGCAGTGTGGGGCCGACATTACCAAAAATATTTTTTAATAAAGGAATTGTCCCAAGTTGTGTCTTGTGATTTTTTTATATTTTGACACATTTTTGTGAAATGGTACGGGTACAATGTACCCATTACCATTTCAAACACGGGGGGCCAGGTTCTGGGGGTCCCCTTGTTAAAGGGGGCTTCCAGATTCTGATAAGCCCCCACCCGCAGACCCCCACAACCACCGGGCAAGGGTTGTGGGGATGAGGCCCTTGTCCCCATCAACATGGGGACAAATTGCTTTGGGGGCCTACCCCAAAGCACCCTCCCCATGTTGATGGCATGTGGCCTGGTAAGGTTCAGGAGGGGGGGCGCTCTCTTGTCCCCCCCTTTTTTCCTGTGGCCTGCCAGGTTGCGTGCTCGGATAAGGGTCTGGTATGGATTTTTGGGAGGACCCCTACGCCATTCTTTAAACAAAAAATTGGCGCAGGGTTCCCCCTAATATCTATACCAGACCTGAAGGGCCTTATATGGAATTTGGGGGGACCTCCACGCAATTTTTTTTTTATTTTGGTTCGGGGTTCCCCTTAATATTCATACCAGACCCAAAGGGCCTGGTAATGGACTGGGAGATCCCATGCCATTTTTTTTCAATGACTTTTATCTGTATAGCCGGGACCCGACAATTCATTATAGCCGCAAGTAGTTTTAAATGACTTTTTTCCTTTAGAAATGTTATTTTGAGCAGGGAATGTTTTAAACAGGGGAAAAATGTGCCACTTTACAGGCATACTATAGACACACCCCCAGGTACGAAATTTAAAGGTATATTTCACTTTTATTGTTTGACTTTAAGCATTATTAAAATCACTGCTCCTGAAAAAACGGACGTTTTTAAAACTTTTTTTTGCATTGATACATGTCCCCTGGGGATGGACCCAGGTCCCCAAACACTTTTTATGACAATACCATGCATATAAGCCTTTAAAATTAGCACTTTTGATTTCTCCTATAGACTTTTAAAGGGTGTTCCGCCGCTTTTGAATTTGCAGCGAACACTCCAAATTGTTCACTATTCGGCAAACAGGCAAATACCCGATGTTCGAGTCGAACATACGTTCGACTCGAACATCGGGCTCATCCCTAATTCTAACATGGTTTCTAGTATTGCCAACCTTGCCTGTACTGTAATTGGCACACTTTTGCTAGTTTTTAGTATATATTTAACCGCTTCAGCCCGGAAGATTATATCCCCTTCCTGACCAGAGCACTTTTTGCAATTTGGCACTGCGCCGCTTTAACTGACAATTGCGTGGTCGTGCGACATTGCACCCAAACAAAATTGATGTCCTTTTTTTCCCACAAATAGAGCTTTCTTTTGGTGGTATTTGATCACCTGTGAGGATTTATTTTTTGCACTATAAACAAAGAAAGAGCGACAATTTTGGAAAAAACGCAATATTTTTTACTTTTTGCTATCATAAATATCCTCCAAAAATATATAATTTTTTTTTTCCTCAGTTTAGGCCGATATGTATTCTTCTACATATTTTTTGGTAAAAAAAAAAATCGCAATAGGCGTATATTGATTGGTTTGCGCAAAAGTTATAGCGTCTACAAAATAGGGAGTAGTTTTATGGCATTTTTATTATTCATTTTTTTGTTATTAGTAATGGCGGTGATCTGCGATTTTTATCGGGGCTGCGACATTATGGCGGACCCATCGGCCACTTTTGACACTATTTTGGGACCATTGTCATTTATACAGCGATCAGTGCTATAAAAATGCACTGATTACTGTGTAAATGACACTGGCAGGGAAGGAGTTAACCATTAGGGGGTGATGAAGTGGTTAAGTGTGTCCTAGGGAGTGATTCTAACTGTGGGGGGGGTGGGCTTCCAGTCACATGACAGCGATCACTGCTCCCGATGACAAGGAGCAGTGATCTCTGTCAAGACACAAGGCAGAACGGGGAAATGCCTTGTTTACATAGGCACTTCCTCGTTCTGTGGCTCTGTGACACGATCCCCGGGAGACTGGCGGACATAGAGTCAGGCACGGTCATGCAGTACGCGGCGGGCGTGCACGCGCGCCTGCTATCCCTGCCTCTTGAAGGGGACGTACAGGTAAGCCCATTTGCCCACCGCTGCCATTGTGCCGATGTATATCAGCGTGCAGCGGTTGCCAAGTGTAATGTGTAGGTTTACATTTTTTTTTTAATTAAATAAAATTGGCTCAAGACCATTAAAATTTTCAATGTCGAGGTGGCGGTGTGCGCAATATGATGGATTGAATCGTTTCAACATAAAAAAGATTGGGTATAATATTCAAAGCTGCTCCGGTTTTCATATACAGAGTTCTGTCCCTGTACTTATCTATCCCTGCCATTACAAATGTTTCCTCCAACCTTATGTGACTGTCAGCTTCCACCGTCACAGCAAGACGAACCATTACTCTCAAGTGGCGCGTCAACTAGAGAAGAGGTTATCTCTTCTCCACATGTCCTGGCCCCTGACAGGTAAAAGCTAATCACAGCTCAGCAGGCCCCAAGGTGAATCTTTACTCTTCAGGTTAGTGTCTTCTAAGTAAGAGCTTCTCTCCATAGGCCTCAGAGACTGGAATGCGGTCTATGGCGGTTCCACAAGCCTTTTGTAACTGTAACTAATTAACTGTCACACGGCAGGCCTCGGCCCCGGCACAAGGAGCCTCATTATATCTATAAAGCCACTGTGAGCTCTCTTAAATCTTGCAATCACCTTAGAACAGATGCATCGTCTATAAGACTCGACTGGCCTGAGATAATGAGAAATGGTTTCAGTGTGTTGGAAGGGACATGTTTCTTAATTTCACCAGCGGGTTCTATAGATGAGATAAGTTATATGAATATATATATTATATAGATGAGATAAGAGTAAGCACTGTCTATGACGCACACAAAGTTTTTATGGAAAAATTCTCCAGTTATGGCTGGCCTTATACCCATCACTTACTCATTATGAAAAGAACAGTAAGAATTTGCAGTGATTTGTTTTCCAATTCCTAGTTTTAAAAGAAGACATCTAAACAAAGGGTGGGTATAGAGATATTAAAGGAGACCTTTGAACTTTCCTGGTCCAGGTGAATGGTGCTTTAAAGGCTTCAAGCATGTCTTTCAAAGGTGTCTGAAATTTTTGCACATGCTCTGTAACAGTCAGTTTATACACACTGCTTTGTTACAATCTGAAGCTTGTGTGTACAGGATCTTTATATTGTATCTCTAGCGGAAACTTTTTTCTAACTTTTGTAGAGTAAAGCAAGGATCTCTAAACTACATGCTGCTGCAAGATTTTATCTGGCCCTGATGTAAGGGGCCTCTAATGTATATAGCACCCTCCTAATTAGGTTGCTAAGAAAGCTAGGCAAATGTAGTTCTTTTTGGCTTCACTGTAACTAGTAGAGCAGTGTGTGATTGCTTTAGACTGTTCTGGGCTCTGCAGGTTTGATTGCTCTCCCCGGTCTTCTGGAGGATTCCAGAATATTGAGGGTTGGAAGGATGCAAACCAGCAGTCAGAATATTGATGTGGTCTCAGCCACTCTCTGAGGGAGGGTACCCAGTAGGAGGCTGCGGAGTGTATAAATAGCCTGTGGCTTGAGGCAGCCCTGTTCTTGTCAGGAGGAGAGGTTCCCAGCCTGAAGGGCTTCTACCATTCTGTGCAGCCCAGCTGAAATTTCTACTTATGCTCATCAAGGTCCCAGCTGTGGATTTCACTGGGGATCCGGTCTAGTAAACTCATGGAGGAATTGTCTGTCTGATACTGGAGGGAGGCGTCAAAGTATCCAGGGACATTGTGAGCACAGACCTGAAGGGAAGATCCTAGTGACTGTTGCTGTTGATATCCATAGCATATCTTTACTAGTGCTTGCCTAGCCTGGGACATTGTTGAAGGTGTGCCAGTGCTGTTTATTTTCTGGGATTTTGTTGGAGAGACTGTTCTGAATAGTATTACAGTGTAGAGTAGACATTTTGCAATTTGTTTCAGTCCGAATATAAATTCAGATGGATTTTTGGTTATGCACAGATTTGGATATATTCAAATCTCCAAATTAAAATAACGAATTTAGTTTTGTTTTGTATATTCATTTTCTAACGAATTCCAAATTTTCAGAACAATGCGAATCGGTCAAAAATTGATTGATGATGCAAAGTCTATTTGTAGAATAGCTGGTTGCTAAGGAGCAGGCTGGCAAACTGGCTGCCTCGTCCTTAACAACAGATGACTTATCAGCTGTCAGCAGGCTTCCCCGCTTACAGCAGAATGTAAACAAAACAATTGCCAGAAAAAAATTAGAAAAGAAAACTGTGTGGGGGTCCCTCCTAATCCATACCATGCCCTTCAGATCTGGTATAGATTTTGAGAGGGACCCCGCGCAAAAAAGGGAAAAAAAATGTAGCGTGGTCCCCCTCCCCAAAATCCATACCAGACCCTTATCTGAGCATTCAGCCAGGAGAGGGGGGGGGACAAGCGAGTGCCCCCCTTTCTGAACCATACCAGGCCACATGCCTTCAACATGGGGGGGTGCTCATGTTGATGAGGACATAGGCATCTTCCCACAACCCTGGCCCGGTGGTTGTAGGAGTGCGGGGGTGACTTATTGGAATCTGGAAGCCCCCTTTAACTAAGGGGTGGGACCACTTGATGTCACAAGGTGGCAGGATCACCCTGTGACATCATCATGTGGCCCCGCCCCTTAGGTATTTAGACTGTTAGACGACCAGAGCCTTTGTCGGGCGCAGAGCTCTTTTTTTTTTTTTTTTTTTTTTTTTTTAGGTCGGTGGGTGGCCGAAACCAAACTAATTCGGAAACGAATAAACAAACCGAAATCAGCAACATAACAAATCTATCTGAAACAAAACAAAATTTTCTGTTCTCACATGTCTAGTGAAGGTTGTCCTCAAGTCATAGCTTAGTTTTCATGGAATATCCCACAGCTCCCTATGCCCTAACCAAGTTAATCAACAATACATTTCAAAAAGCCAACCCCTAGACTGTTTACTGAGCCACGAGTGACTGTTGTTGTGTGCCTGGCTGCTTTTGCACTAATTGGGGAAAGGAACCTGAAAGTCAGCATCCCTTTCGGGGGAAATGCTACAGATGTAAGGGGGCGTCTCATGTTTGGGTGGACTTTGATGTGTTTATTTGGAATTTCTTTGCTTTGTTTTACTTAAGTTTTTTCCTTGTTGTTCTAAATCATATCATGCTGTTTACGAGAAAAACTTTAAAGGGGTTGTAAACCTTCGTGTTTTTTCACCTTAATGCATCCTTTTTTAAATTTACCTCTACAATCACTTTAAATAAACCATTCATTCATTTAATCTTCATTTGTTTATTTTGTTTTTTATTAATTTTGTTTTTTTAGCCTGTATAATATTTGTAAAAAGGAACTTTCATTTAATAGTAAGTTTTTTTTTTATCGTCACTTTTACTGTATTACATCCTGCAGGTCCACCACACAATTGTGTATTTTTTTAAAGGCTGCTCTTTAAGCTGCAATAAAAGATCCAGTATTTTTAAAAGAAAATGCTTTCATTAATATAGGCCACCCATAACAGTGTCCAGCTATCCATGTCTTCTTTTTACCAATAGCTTGAAAACTTGGCTTTGAAAAAAGAGGCAGCAAGCCAATTCATTTATTGAAGGAGATCCTTCTAAGCTCCGGTGTTTCTCTTAGCATTGGTTTCGCTTGAGTTTTCTGTTCACGTAAAACAAACCTTGAAGCTCTCTTCATTTATTCTTGCCAACGTCTGTTAATACTATTTGGAATTTCATCGAACTCAGCAAAGAGCCTTATCTCAGAGATGTCTATATTGTGAAAAAAGTAAGTTATCTGACGTGATCAGTGGAGCGTGATGGCGAAAAATAAGAAGGCAGAGCATCGTATAGATTGAAGTGAAGCTTATTAGTGTTCCTATAAGGCTTGTCTTGTAAAACAAATAGACACAGAATGTAGTCTTCTATCATTCCATTACTGCTCTACAAATAAATGACAGCCATGAGAAAAGTGTAAACGTGCCTTCAGACTAACTAGGCTATGCACGTACATCTGACCATTATCAGGAACCGCTATTATCAGGTGGGACTACAAACCCATAATTCACTGAACGTTCCTGTTTACATGAAAAGAGAGGGAATAGGAGAGGAAATTAGTGGTTCTTATCTCATGGCAATATAATGGGAATCAAGTTTTCTAGCTCACCCAATAAATTCTTACTACCGATGGTGGCCAGCTTTTAGAGCTGGTGTCCTCCTGTAAACGTGAGATTGTGCTCTGATCTAAACAGATGGAATGGGTCTGGGTCTGTGCAACTGCAAATAACACAGCCGCACTGACACTGCATCTTCCAGCATGTATAAATCTTTATTGTACTTAAAAAGCACACAGCCCCACCAGGACCTCCCTCCATGACCATGGTCTGTGCAGAAATCTAGAATATATATAATAAAGCCGGCCATAGACCGTTTGAATCTCGGCCAGTTCAAGCAGGAACTGTATGGAAATTTCGAACCATGTACAGTATGGGCAGGCTGAATGTACCCAAGTTGATCAATCAATCAACTTGGGTACAGCCAACCTACCGGATTTTACACACTAGTGGCTATAACACATTTCTATTGTACAGTCAGAGACAGGCTCATGCTATGAGTAAGGCTTCAGCTGAAATGTGTTAGTGTGTTACTGCTGTATTCTGTCATGTAGCCAATAAAGAATTTATGCAATGGATGTTTCAGAGTAGCCGGCTTCTTTTAAAAAAGGTACGTCTCCCAAAGACTGAAACTTGCTTACCTTAAGTTTTCCTGAATGGCGTACCAAAAAAAACCCACAATTAATAGAAATTGCTCACCTTAGACTTCTGGCCACTTTCTGTAGACAAGGGTGACATCACGTGGGTCATCTTCTTGGATCCCGGGAATGCTGAGAAATCAATGGGGAGTCACTCCAGTAATGTGCAGGAATCTCTTCTTGCAGCTTTCCCAGGATCCCATGAAAAGGTCATCTTAGATTGTAAGCTCCTTTAGGGTAGGGACTGATGTGAATGTACAATGTATATGTAAAGCGCTGCGTAAATTGACGGCGCTATATAAGTACCTGAAATAAATAAAAATAAAAAATAAAAGGTCCAATGATATCAACTTTGTCTAGGTTAGCTTGCTGGTAGTTGGTTGCATGGGTAAGTATTTTTTACTTTTTTTTCCCAATGCTACATGGAGGGTTCAAAGTCAACAAGAATATCAGATCTCTTTAGTTTGTGATACAAACTCTGCCTTTGGTCAGAACAAGTTTTGACTCAAATAGCACCAATGTTTCTTTAACTCCTCAAGTACAAGCTAATAAATTAAAGTAATTGTTGTATTAATAATGGTGAATTTCCATTGTTCCAATTGTTATTGTCTTCGCAAATATTTTCATCTGTCCAACATGTTGCTCTATAGTTATAGTTAACATCAGCTCAATGCTACATTTAGTTTTGTTTTTCCTTTGATTTTCCTGAATAGTAAAACTGACAATGGCATCATTCGGCAGAAGACAACAATCACATTATATGTTTGAATCGCTGTTTACAAGGACTTGGCAAGTTCTCATGGTCAAACATTGGGTTATGTTTTGTGCATACGGTAAGTGTTTTCTGAAGGCTTTGAGTCTATTTGTATCAGCTCTCTAAAGATACTTAAAACTCAACTATTGTATGGCGGTACGACTGAGCCTGTGGCAGAATATATAAAGAAAGCCTTATTACACTAGGGGTTCCGCATTGAGCTGACCTGTTTCTTCAAAGGCAGAAAAAAAATGCACAATTTGAACAAAGCAAATAATGTGAATTCCTCCTCCACGGGTACCATCTCTGAAAACAGCCTTCATTGAAATCAAAGATAGACAAATGTTTTAGAGAAAGAAAAAAAAATTGTTGTTTGTTAAGGCTCAAATGCAGACAAAACCTTTTTATTTTATTTCTTTTTTTTATGTTTTCGATAGACTGCACAAAGGTTATAGCCTCTGTCATCCTAATACTGTTGTCTGTGTCTTGAAGCGAGCAAATTTAGGCAAAAAGTTTGCCCCCTCACTGACTCCCAGGAGGTGGCAACAGAAAGAATTTCTCCTTATAGACTTGTAGCTCCGAAGCCATTAATGTATTCCATTGTCATTAGGTATTCTCCTCATAGATTTTTAGCTCAGGAGCCATTAATGTATACCATCTTTAGTAGGTATTTCTCCCTATAGACTTGGAGCTCCAGAGCCATCAATGTGTATCATTTTCAGCAGGTATTTATCCTTATAGACTTGTAGCTTCAGAGCCATTGATGTATGCCCTTTTCATTAGGTATTTCTTCTTATAGCTCCAGAACTATTAATGTATGCCTTTGTCAATGTGAATTTCTACTTATAACCTCGTAGCTCCAGAGCCATTGATGTATGCCTTTGTTATTAGGTACTCCCCTCATAGACTTGTAGCTCTAGAGTCATTGATATATCTAATTTCTTTTTTTTTTCTTTTTTTTTTTTTTACTTGGAAATAATTATTTATTAATATAAAACACATTTTACAAGTCAATCGGGTACATATAGCCATAGAAGGTCAGATACATATTGTAACATCACAATTAAATATGCAGGAATATTACAGGGCATACATTCACATATATTCAGATATGCTGTAAGTTATGGGGCAGATTATTCCAACTTATAAATATACCGTGTTTTTGGTGTAGGGGAACGCTGCACTGAATTTGGAACCATTATACACAGGTCTCCCCCGTCCTCCAACCATCTGTCCCAGATCTTTGAATATTTTTGTGCGGATCCCCTGTGTGCGTAGATAAGTTTCTTAAATGGCAGGGTGTCATTAACTGCTTTTTCCCACAACTGTAATGTGGGGGGCATAGTCTGCATCCATCTTTGCGCTATCACTTTGCGTGCTAAGAATAATGTTTCAAAAATGAAAATGGTGTGGTATTTATCCACCTCTACATCTGGCAATAGTCCCAAAATACATAACTTAGGGTCCAGCAACACAGGGGATCCCATATTATCATGGAGGAAATGGACAACCTGCATCCAATATGTCTGAACATGTGTGCAGCTCCATATGAGATGGTAAAACAAGCTTGGGTCAGCTCTGCACAGGTGACACGTCGGGTCCGACATGTGTTGGAACTTTGCCAATCTCACCGGGGTCAGATAGGCTTTGTGTACTATATATAGTTGTGTCAGTCAGTCGGACAGCTTAGGGGACACCGTCTTGGTTCCCTCTAAAATCTCGGCCCAGTCAGTGTCATCTATAAGTCCTACGTCCTGTTCCCATACCGTTTTGGCCTTGTGTAAAACAGCAGCTGCGCCTCATTGTCTAATTGTGTAGATATATCTAATTTCAGTCAGTATTTCTACTTTGTCATGTACTTGTATGAGGAACTCGAGATGATGAGAGTGGCCTTTTGCACAATTCCCGTCCAAGCAACCATTAAGGTTAAGACAGAGACTGCTAGGGCAATGGAAGGACGCAGGTGCAAGGAAACTGGAAACCGCAGACTTGAATGGGAATGCTGTTATCAGGTAAGCAGAAGCAGTGAGGACACCCCAACTTCACCAATACCAGTAGAGAGCAGGGCAAGGTCACAAGCCCAGGTTCAGTAACAGCTGAAAAGGAAAGCACCAAATCACAAGCAGGACCAAGGTCAGAGATAAGCAACATCCAGGCAGCAATGTTAGCAAAATCTTGGTCAAGCATCCAGGGCAAGGCATCTGTAACACAGGTGGACAGCAGACATAAACAGGCAGGGGCAATCCAGAGGTGGGTCAGATGGAAGTAGGATCAATAACAAGCAGTCATGCAGATTCAGTATCAAGGATTACATAGGTACAAGCTGAAAGAACATCTGGCAATGATGCCATGCAAGACCCAGGTTTAAATTGGCCAATAGCACCAGTATTCGACAGTACCAAAAAACATGTTTATGAGCATGAGCCTTCAGTCGACCTCTCAGACAACTGATGCGATGTTCTTGACATCCCTATAGACTTGTAGCTCTACAGCCATTGATGTATGCCATTTGCAATAGGTGTTTTTCCTTATAGACTTGTAGCTTCCAGGCCAATGATGTATGCCATTTTCAGTAGGTATTTCTTCTTATAGACTTGTAGTTCTGGAGAAAATGGCATTGATTTATTCCATTTTCAATACATATTAGTATTTTTAAGTGTGGGCCTCTGCTCTATAATATTGAATACAGAACTAAAGTCACTGTGTTATCCATACTTGCGGTTGCCTTTTTAAAGGGCTCTTGTAGACAGGTGATGCTTTTTGCACTTGAGAGTAGTGCTGTTTAATTGCATGCATTTCATCTCTAAATTTAACAAAAGCTGCATCAGACCTGCAATAAAAACCCATTTCAATTGGAATGGTTGCAACCAAGGAACACAACACAAAGTGCAGCCTCCAATCTGTCATTCTCACTATACTATTGAGGTAATAGGGAACCTGCAGACTTGCGTTTGGTGGGTGCTATATGCCTTTATGGTGCTTTAGTTTACAAACACCACTTTTTTTACTAGACTGTTATCTTGCTTTATATTTTTCAGATATTTATTCTATGAATCTTTCCTACTGTCATGTTGCACTTTCTTAGATTAAACCCCTTACCCTCTTCATGTGATTGCATATCAATAGCGTGTGAGTTATTGCTCACTCAGCGAGCTCTTCCTTTAGACGAAGTCCCTGAGAAAACATTCGATAACCGCTTGAACTGGTAACACAAAGTATTAATAAGCATTTTTTCAGTAGAGCATGACGAACCATTATTTTGTTACCTAGAAGGCATCGTTCTTCTCTGCTGAGAGAGGACACATCTAATTTTACACATTGGGGTAAAAGAGCATGTTGTTAAAGCTGGTGCTGCTAAGATAATCAATACAATCTATTCTTCTCATCATGGATTTTCTGTCTGGAGCATCTGACAGGCATCACAAGCACATTTCAAGTATCCCATTGTAACACCAGTGTGTTCAAGGTATATACAGTATCTCACAAAAGTGAGTACACCCCACACATTTTTGTAAATATTTGATATCTTTTCATGTGACAACACTGAAGAAATGACACTTTGCTACAATGTAAAGTAGTGAGTGTACAGCTTGTATAACAGTGTAAATTTTCTGTCCCCTCAAAATAACTCAAGACACAACCATTAATGTCTAAACCACTGGCAACAAAACTGAGTACACCCCTAAGGGTCGGTTCACACTAGGACGACTTGTCAGGCGACTTAGCCGCCTGACAAGTAGCGTCCCGTTCTGTACAATGGAACCGTTCTAATCGGAGCGACGCAAGTCGCTCCGACTTAGAAAAAGGTTCCTGTACTACTTTGGGGGCGACTTGAGGTGACTTGCATAGACTTCTATATAGAAGTCGTTTTGCAAGTCGCCGCCCCTGTCGTGTCCAGGTCGCCTGAGGCAGTCGCGCTGCAAGTCGCGCTGCCTCAGTGTGAACCGGGGCTTAGTGAAAATGTCCAAATTGGGCCCAAAGTGTCAATATTTTCTGTGGCCACTATTATTTTCCAGCACTGCCTTAACCCTCTTGGGCATGGGGTTCACCAGAGCTTTACAGGTTGCCACTGGAATCCTTTTCCACTCCTCCATGATGACATCACAGAGCTGGTGGATGTTAGAGACCTTGCGCTCCTCCACCTTCCATTTAAGGGTGCCCCACAGATGCTCAATAGGGTTTAGGTCTGGAGACATGCTTGGCCAGTCCATCACCTTTACCATTAGCTTCCTTAGCAAGGCAGTGGTCGTCTTGAAGGTGTGTTTGGGGTCATTATCATGTTGTAATACTGCCCTGTGGCCCAGTCTCTGAAGGGAGGGGAACATGCTCTGCTTCAGTATGTCACAGTACATGTTGGCATTCATGGTTCCCTCAATGAAGTGTAGCTTCCCAGTGCCGAGAGCATTCATGCAGCCCCAGACCAAGACACTCCCACCACCATGCTTGACTGTAGGCAAGACACACTTGTCTTTGTACTCCTCCCCTGGTTGCCACCACACATGCTTGACACCATTTGAACCAAATAAGTTTATCTTGGTCTCATCAGACCACAGGACATTATTACAGTAATCCATGTCCTTAGTCTGCTTGTCTTCAGCCGTTTGAAGGCTTTATTGTGCATCATATTTAGAAGAGGCTTCCTTCTGGGACGACAGCCATGCAGACCAATTTGATGCAGTGTGTGGCGTATGGTCTGAGCACTGACAGGCTGATCCCCCCCCCCTTCAACCTCTGCAGCAATGCTGGCAGCACTCATACGTCTATTTCCCAAAGACAACCTCTGGATTTGACGCTGAGCACATGCACTCAGCTTCTTTGGTCGACCATAGTGAGGCCTGTTCTGAGTGGAACCTGTCCTGTAAAACCACTGTATGGTCTTGGCAACCATGCTGCAGCTCAGTTTCAGGGTCTTGGCAATCTTCTTATAGCCTAGGCCATCTTTATATAGAGCAACAATTAATTTTTTCAGATCCTCAGAGAGTTCTTTGCCATGAGGTGCCACGTTGAACTTCCAGTGACCAGTATGACACAGTGAGAGAGATAACACCAAATTTAACACACCTGTTCCTCATTCACACCTGAGACCTTGTAACACTAACGAGACACATGACGCCGGGGAGGGAAAATGGCTAATTGGGCCCAATTTGGACATTTTCACTTAGGGGTGTACTCACTTTTGTTCCCAGCAGTTTAGACATTAATGGCTGTGTGTTGAGTTATTTTTAGGGGACAGCAAATTTACACTGTTACACAAGCTCAACACTCACTACTTTACATTGTAGCAAAGTGTCATTTCTTCAGTGTTGTCACACGAAAAAATATAATAAAATATTTACAAAAATGTGAAGGGTGTACTCACTTTTGTGAGATACTGTAGACAAGGGCTTTCCTCTGAGCTGGTCATGGCATTAAACACAGCATATCCCGGTATAGATCACCAGGAAAAAGGGGTCACAATGGTAACAAATGGATCATACTAGAGTGTATCTGGTCATGACATTAGACTGTAGTGCAGCTCTGTATTCATTAATAGATCTTTAAATGTATTTTTAAGGCATGTGGTGTAAGTACCTGAATTTGACTTGTGTAGCACCCCTAGGCAGTATTGGAGAACTCCAGGTAGTTTGATGGAATCATATTTCATCTCAGGGTGGAATTCTTGACTCTTTGCAGGGTAGAAAAAAATGGGCGCTGTTTACTTTGAGAGGCTATGGCACACAATACCTGAAAAGCAACTAAAAATGACAACTACCAACTACTTATCTACTGTCAATACAGTGCCATCTTAAGAGCATTATAGGCCCCCGGGCAATACAGTGCACTGGGGCCCTGTCTACACAATGATGCACGATTGACCATCAAATGCAGCTTTACTGTGCCCGTGAATGCAGCTTGAAGCCAGAAGGGTCTTGAAGCCAGAACCAGCACTTTGTGCTCTTCAGACTGTATAGCAGATTTAAGGCACACATATCCCCTTGGATGAGCCACAAGTCCTGCATTGTCCTCCAGCAGCAGCTTCTACCCAGCTCATCAGGGCACTCTTCAGCAGTGAATTTTCACACTGGTGCTCCAAGCTGGAACTCCCAAGCCTCTCCTTTGGCAAAGGCCCTGCCAGACAGCAGGTTTGGCAGGCACTGACCCCAAACACACAGCTCCTCTCTTGGCGGCAGCCCAGACTATCCTGGAGACTATCCTAAAGATTATTATTATTATACAGGATTTATATAGCGCCAACAGTTTGCGAGGGATCAGAGGGCCCTGCTCGTTAGAGCTTACAATCTAGAAGGGAGGGTCAAGTGGAACAAAAGGTAATAACTGTGGGGGGTGAGCTGATGGAGAAAATGAAAATACAGTTGTTAGGTGTGGGTAGGGTAGGCTTCTCTGAAGAGAAGGGTTTTCAGGGATCGTCTAAAAGCTAATAGAGTAGGAGATGAGCAGACAGATTGGGGTAGGGCATTCCATAGGATTGGAGAGGCTTTGGAAAAGTCCTAGAGGCGAGCATGGGAGGAGGTGACAAGGGAGCTAGAGAGCAGGAGGTCTTGAGAGGAACGAAGAGAACGAGTAGATTGGTATTTAGAGACTAGGCTAGTAATGTAGCTAGGGGCTAAATTGTGGATGGCTTTGTAAGTAGTTGTTAGTATTTTGAATCTAATTTGTTGGGTGAGCGGAAGTCAGTGGAGGGATTGACAGAGAGGGGTAGCAGACACAGAGCGATTGGTAAGGTGGATGAGTCTGGCAGCAGCATTAGTGATGGATTGAAGAGGTGATAGACTATGTAGAGGCAAGCCAATGAGAAGGGAGTTGCAGTAGTCGAGGCGAGAGATGACCAGCGAGTGAATTAAGAGCTTTGTTTTGTCATTGGTTAGAAAGAGGTGTATTTTGGAGATGTTGCGGAGGTTGAGGCGGCAAGATTTGGACAGTGATTGGACGTGGTGCTTAAAGGAGAGTTCAGAGTCCAGGACTACCCCTAGAACCTTGGCATGTGGGGATGGGCTTATAGTTGTGCCATCAATTTTGACAGAGAGATCAGGTTTTGGATAGATTGAGTTTGAGGAAGTGGTGTGACATCAAGACGATATATCTGATAGTAAATTAGTGATATGTGAGGAGATAGAGGGAGTGAGCTGAGGGGTAGTGAAATAGATTTGGGTGTCGTCAGTGTAGAGGTGGTATTGGAAGCCATGGGAGGCTATCAGCTGACCCAGAGAGGAGTTGCAGATTGAAAATAGGAGAGGTCCAAGAACAGAACCTTGGGGGACCCCAACAGAGAAAGGAAGAGGAGAGGAGGAAGTAGAGTTGTAAGAAACGCTAGAGGTGCGGTTGTATAAGTAGGAAGAGAACCAGCGAAGAGTATAGTCACGGACACCAAAGGTGTGGAGTTTTTTGAGGAGGAGGGGTTGGTCAACCGTATCAAAGGCAGCAAAAAGGTCCAGGAGTAGAAGTACAGAATAGTGTCAATTGGTTTTGGCTGTTAGTAGATCCTTTGTTAGTTTTAGGAGAGCATGTTCTGTGGAGTGTTGAGGACAAACTCCAGACTGAAGGGGATCAAGAAGGCTATTATCAGCAAGGTGGATGCTCAGTCGGTTGTAGACCAGACATTCAAGAAGTTGGGATAAGAAGGGGAGCAAGGAGATGGGGCGTAGGTTATTAAGATTGGATGGGTCCAGTGAGGGCTTTTTAAGTATGGGGCTGACAAGTGCATGTTTTAGAGAGTTGGGGAAGATGTCAGAAGAGAGGGAGAGATTGAAAATGTGGGTTAGAAAGTGTAGCATAGAGCCAGAGGGAGAACGTAGTATTTGCGAGGGAACAGGTTCCAGAGGGCAGGTGGTAAGGTGGACGTTAGCAAGTAGTTTAGCAACCTCGTCTATAGTGGTGGGTTTGAAAGAGGGAAGTAATGATTGTACCTGTGGGCATGAAGTGTAAAGCGTGAAGAGTAGAGATCTCCTCGCGAATTGTATCAGTCTTCTGTTTGAAGTGATTGGCGATCTCCTGGGCAGTGAGTGAGTTGGCGGATGGAGGCAGTGGAGAACGAAGTAGAGAGTTGAAGGTAGAGAAGAGTGGCCTTTAATTGTACGTTTAGCTTTGTCATTCTCCACTATGGCTGTTCTGGGTTTTCTTTGGAGTGGTGGTCCGAGGCTAAAGATTAGTCTCTTGGATAGTGAGTTGACAAATTGTCAGCTATCACAGAATTGTGATTGTCGGTACAATACACAGATCAGACAACACAAGTTGTAATTTCCAATGACAATAAGCTTGAATGATACTAACGGAAACACAGCTTACTAGCTCATTTAGTCCTAATGGGAATTATCTCTCTAACAGAAACTTTCCCAGAAACCGCTTGATGGGTACAACACTGAGCCTTTAGCATCCCATCTGATGGTGCTGCAAGTTACATTTTACAGCACCCAACAGTTTCCCTCATCTTGCCACTGACACAAAAGTAGGTTAAGCCTTTTGTAATAGAGGTAACAGTTATCCTACTTGGGTCCACTGCCATTATCAATCATGTATGTGGTACCGTATTCACCCTGGGCACTATGAGAAGGGGGGGTGCGCTGAAAGTTTATCTTAGAAAATGACTGATGTTATCAAAGTGGTGGCCTGAGCAATTACTACATAAAGCAACTAGAGTGTGCAAGCTCCTGTTCCAGCTCCAGCTCTCCAGCTTTCGCTAAAGAGGAATGCCGGCGGTGGACCCCAGAAGAGGAGGATTAAGGCAAAACCATTGCATAGAGCTGGTAAACATGACATGTTTGTTAACCTTTCATTTTTTAATACAATAACAATCACTTTAATTGCCTTGTTGGGATAATATATAAAGAGCATTCAAAGAGCTTAAATGCTTACCTCTATACTGTATATATCTATTTTAATATGGTGCTCCAGGTATCCTTTAAGGCTGGTCACAGTTTTGAAGGCCTAAACACTTGACCATGTGATATCTGCTTAAGGAAAGGATCACAGATCAGATAAACCATCCCCCAAGAGATCTCATGCTGAGCACCAGGGCAGAAAAAATAACTGACCCCCCCGCCCCCCAGAGATCACATGACCGAGCGCCAAAGCTCACTCATGTGATGTACCCTTTGGAAGCCCAATGGGCCTAGGCCTAGAAGCACGCATGGAGATGAAGACTAGACACCGCAACACTACTAAGCAGAATAAAGAAGACATAGGGCCCAGCGTGTCAGGTGGCCAATGTTTTAGACACTCAGTCTCCCTGGAGGTAAGCTTTAAATAATAAAGGGTTAGTCCATCCAAATATTTTTTTTTACATGCTGTAGAGTAAAAACCCTCTTGTGAAAAAAAAAAGATGTACCCTTTAATAAATGACACGTGCAGTAACATGATCTAGCAGATTCTTTAGCATATAAACTTATACATTTTTAATATAACCGATTGTTTCTTTCTCTTCCAAACTAGTACATATTCTCACCGCCAGGTTGGAGATGAAAACAAAATCTCTGTATTGAGAATTTTGGGCTTCGGGGCAGGATGTTCCCGGAGCTGCAGATGTTGTCAGAGCTCTGTGTTCTGCTCCATTAATTCAAATGCTGTATCTCCCAGCAAAGGATTTATCCAGGTCCTGTGCCAGAATAGAGGCTTAGCCCTTAACCCTTTCCTGTCAGTGACACATTCTCTTCCTAGCCTACTATGTGGGACATCTGCAGTTAGGATCTGTGAGTGTGTGGGGACATGTGTTTGAAATTGTGTTTTAGTTCAAAAAAGAAGAGGAAAAAATATGCTCTGGCAATACCTTTTTAGGACCCCCCATAGAAAGCTTGTATTTGCCCCATAGGTTGCAATTTTCATCAATAGACCTTGTAAGGGACTATATACAAGATTTTAGTAATGAAAATGGTATCATTAGCAGTTATCAGCATGGATTCATGAAGAATCGTTCTTGCCAAACCAATCTATTAATCTTCTATACGGAGGTGAGCTGCCATCTGGATAAAGGAAGGCCCGTAGACGTGGTGTATCTGGACTTTGCAAAAGCATTTGACACAGTTCCCCATAAACGTTTACAGTACAAAGTAAGGTCCGTTGGCATGGACCATAGGGTGAGTACATAGATTGAAAACTGGCTACAAGGGCGAGTTCAGAGGGTGGTGATAAATGGGGAGTACTCGGAATGGTCAGGGGTGGGTAGTGGGGTTCCCCAGGGTTCTGTGCTGGGACCAATCCTGTTTAATTTGTTCATAAATGACCTGGAGGATGGGGTAAACAGTTCAATCTCTGTATTTGCGGATGATACTAAGTTAAGCAGGGCAATAACTTCTCCGCAGGATGTGGAAACCTTGCAAGAAGATCTGAACAAATTAATGGGGTGGGCAACTATATGGCAAATGAGGTTTAATGTAGAAAAATGTAAAATAATGCATTTGGGTGGCAAAAATATGAATGCAATCTATACACTGGGGGGAGAACCTCTGGGGGAATCTAGGATGGAAAAGGACCTGGGGGTCCTAGTAGATGATAGGCTCAGCAATGGCATGCAATGCCAAGCTGCTGCTAATAAAGCAAACAGAATATTGGCATGCATTAAAAGGGGGATCAACTCCAGAGATAAAACGATAATTCTCCCGCTTTACAAGACTCTGGTCCGGCCGCACCTGGAGTATGCTGTCCAGTTCTGGGCACCAGTCCTCAGGAAGGATGTACTGGAAATGGAGCGAGTACAAAGAAGGGCAACAAAGCTAATAAAGGGTCTGGAGGATATTAGTTATGAGGAAAGGTTGCGAGCACTGAACTTATTCCCTCTGGAGAAGAGACGCTTGAGAGGGGATATGATTTCAATTTAAAAATACCGTACTGGTGACCCCACAATAGGGATAAAACTTTTTTGCGGAAGGGAGTTTAACAAGACACGTGGCCACTCACTAAAATTAGAGGACAAGAGGTTTAACTACTAGGGTTCTTTACTGTAAGAGCGGCAAGGATGTGGAATTCCCTTCCACAGGTGGTGGTCTCAGCGGGGGGCATTGATAGTTTAAAAAAACTATTAGATAAGCACCCGAACTACCACAACATACAGGGATATACAATGTAATACTGACATATAATCACACACATAGGTTGAACTTGATGGACTTGTCTTTTTTCAACCTCGCCTACTATGCAACTATGTAACATGGGTCGATGAATGTGAACTAGCACTCTTTCAAACAATGGCTGACCTGAGTACCTGTGCTGATGTGCATTAAAATGCATGCATCTTAAGGCCATTTTATGGATTCCAATGGAACAAGCCTAAATTTTTACTAACGGTAACATATTTGTCTCAGTAGTTCTTTCTGAGATTGGTGTCTGCAGTGCTGCAAGTGGTTGAGGGAGGGGCCCAAAAGATCAATGATTAATATATTTTGTCTCCCAGCTGCAGCCTTGTTTCACTGGACCAGAAACCAATGTATGCATGAGGAGGCGGCAGAGAGGAATGGGTGGAGTTCTGTAGTTCAGCAGGCAGGGCTGACAATGCTGCGTAGTTACAGTAGAGTAGGGGCACTTGTATTTACCCCCTTGGAAGTTTTATTGTTAATGTCATTCTTATTTACTTCAACTTTGAAGAGATCTGTTTGACTTTGACAAGTGTCTGAAAACAAATGTGGAACTAAGCCTAAAGCCAGGTTTGGCAATTTTACATGTCAGCTCAGCGTGGACCAATTTAAATATGTATACATCTTACCTGTGGAATCCCCCTGGAAGCTGGAAATCCCTATCGATTATCAAAATTATTTGTGCCTAAGCAGTGCCCCGAAAAAGTCACCTTTTTTTAATGCCTCCTGAAAAATGTGTTCATTTTCCTGGTATGTAAATGTGCCTACAGCCTCATAGATGTAAATCTACAGTGTGCGATTTCAGGCACTGCTGTCTATGACTGCTAGTCTCCAGAGATTTTCCGTGAGATTTAGTGATATCACTATTGTACTGCTCTCTGTTATCCTTCCTGGAGGTTCTTACATGAGGAAGCAAATTGTGGTCTCTACTAACATGGCCGCCTCTACACAGAGATGCAGTGCAGAACCTGGCATGGTAGGCCAGTGGTGGGAGAGATCAGCTGCAGGGAGAACACAGACAATACTGGTGACAGGTCCTTTGTCCTCTTCTTGACTATTTTGGGCACAACTTCCACAGTTCTGTTCCATAGTTTAAATTCTCTGTATTTATATGAATCCAAAGTATGACAATCAAGCATGAAACCATCCAAGGAGATAAGTACTTTGTAGGGGAACTGCATTCAAGTGGTTAAAAAGTCAAAATAGTTTTTTTTTTGCCTTAAAGCGAAACGAAACCTATCAATTTAACGGTTTTAAAAAACAATTACATTCCCAGCATGCCGGGATTACTAACTGTCACATTTGCTTTTGCTCTCAACCAAACTGTCAAACCATCAAATGGCTGGCAGTGACGGCTGGTGCTCAAAATTTTTTGGGGGGTGCAAACAAACTGAAAAATTCTGAAAAAAAAAAAATTGCAGCCTCACTGTGCCATCAAACACAGCCACTGTGCCCATCAATTGTAGCCACTGTGCCATCAAACACAGCCACTGTACCTTCAAATGCAGCCACTGTGCTCGTCAAGTGCAGCCACTGTGCCATCAAACCCAGCCACTGTACCATCATTCGCAGCCACTGTGCCCATCAAACGCAGCCACTGTGCCCATCAAACGCAGCCACTGTGCCATCAAACGCAGCCACTGTGCCTTCAAATGCAGCCACTGTGCCCATCAAATGCAGCCACTGTGCCATCAAACCCAGCCACTGTGCCATCATTCGCAGCCACTGTGCCCATAAAATGCAGCCACTGTGCTCATCAAACACAGCCACTCTGCCCATCAAACACAGCCACTGTGTCATCAAATGCAGCCAATGTGCCCATCAAATGCAGCCACTGTACCATCAAACGCAGCCACTGTGCCCATCAAACGCAACCACTGTGCCATCAAATGCAGCCAATGTGCCCATCAAATGCAGCCACTGTGCCCATCAAACGGAGAGGTGTTTCAGTGTTAAGAAACCGAATATTCATTTGCTTTTCTAACACACCTGGGTGGGGTCCGAGCACAATGCTCTGCGCTCCAAGTCCACCTATTTTGAAGCCTATTAGACCCTATGGCTTTAATCAGGTGCAATGCACGAATCTATCCATTAGTCATAGAGGGGGATGGCTGGAGAGAGGGGTTGATGCCCGTGTGCCCTTAATGGACCCACTGCCACTGATGGCTGGTGTCATAAATGATCACATGTGCAGCACCATGGCAGTTGCAGCTCAAACAGAAGCTAAGATAGCAGCTTCATTGGCTGAAAATTATAGCAGGGTTTAGTTCAGCTTTGAAGCATTCTCTGCATTAAAGTGGAACATTACTCAGAAAAATAAGTCCTGCTAGATCACTTCAGGCTGGCCCCTTTTGCAGGTATACAGTAGCTATGCAAAACAATAAAATTCAGTGTCTATACTGTTTAAAATCCAGTAATATGCTGTCTCACCCTACTCTGCACATGCTCAGTCCTTATAGCACACAGCTTGCTAAGGGAGCATTTAGGAGAAGAAGGAGTAGACAGTGCAAGCAGGGACTGCACGGGAAGGAACCACTCTGTGCAATATTGCTGCACAGAGAAGGTAAGTAACATCTTTTTATTTTTATTTTAATCCTTTGGCGCCGGCCGCACGTAAATATGCAGCCTCTCGGCCCCTGGTCCTTGGCGCAGAGGGGCTGCATGTTTGTGTGAATTCCTGTACAAACAGCTGGGCTGAGAGTGAGCGTGCGCATTGCGCACTCCTGACACAGTTACCGGCGCCTAACTGAATGCTCCCAATTGCTGCTTGCGATCGGGAGTTTACAGATCACGTGACTGCCGTGATTGCCTGTCATGTGCTCTCAAGCGCCGCCTCCCGGCGTCCTAAACCTCTTAAAGGGCTGGGAGGCTCCGGCGTGAAAAGGGTAAAGACTAACTCCACTTTTGTTGAGAAAAAAACATTCCCCTCTGGGTGATCTTTGTATATTGCAGGGATTTTAACCGCTCGCCGACAGAATGGCTCCCCTGCGTGAATCACCATGGCCGTACAGCACCCACTTTAAGGGGTATAGGGGCGCACACGCCCACCGCGGTACTGAGAAGCTGATGCGCGTGCCTGCCGGCTGCAATGACCGCCGGGCACCCGCGATCTCTCTTGACAGAGCCAGAACGAGAATCTGTGTGTGTAAACACACAAATCCATGTTCTGGCAGAGGAGAGGAGACAGATCATGTGTTCCTAGTATATATCTCCTCCCCCAGGCAGTCCCATCCCCCCTACAGTTAAGACACGCTGAGGGAGCTCATTTAACCCCTTCATCGCCCCCTAGTGTTAAGCTCTTCCCTGCCAGTGACATTTATACAGTAATCAGTGGCTATTTTTAGCTCTGATCGCTGTATAAATGTCAGTGGTCCCAAAAAAGTGTAAAAAAAGTCCGATCTGTCCTCTGCTATGTCACAATCCTGATAAAAATCGCAGATCACCACCATTACTAGTAAAAAAATAATAATAAAAATGCCATAAATCTATCCCCTATTTTGTAGATGCTATAACTTTTGCGCAAACCAATCAATATACGCTTATTGTTATTTTTTTTTAACAAAAATATATAGAATAATATAATGTATATCGGCCTAAACTAAGGAAGAAATTTGTTTTAGTTTTTTTAATTTGGGGATATTTATTATAGCAAAAAGTAAAAAATAAATTGTGTTTTTTTTTAAATTGGGGCTTTTTTTGTTTATAAAATAAAAACCACAGAGGTGATCAAATACCACCAAAATAAAGCTCTATTTGTGGGGAAAAAAGGACGTCATTTTTGTTTGGTTACAGAGTCGTACGACCGCGCAATTGTCAGTTAAAGCGACACAGTGCCGTATCGCAAAAACTGGGCTGGTCAGGAAGGTGGTAAATCTTTCCGGGGCTAAAGTGGTTAACAAACTTTGTTGCAGATTCCTACCTTTTGCAATTCTGAAGAAATCCCTGTTTGTTTGTCTGTGTCCATGTGCTGAGTGAATGTGAGTGGGAGTTACTTTATAATTAGCAATCAGCTGCATGGTTCTAATGAGAAAAGTGGCAGGGTCTGCTTTCTTTAGATGTAATACCCCTTCTTGTTGCAGGGGATGCCTGAAACCTGACTTGTATGTTAGTGCAGAATTCTGGGAAAATCAGTGAGCCAATCACACAAGCAGGACATGACATTTCTGGGGACGTTCTGTACACCATTTGTGTACCGGATGCCTTTAGATTGCCATATTGCATACAATTTTACAGAAGATTAAATTACAGATACAGATTGAAAAGAAAGGGTCATTTTTAAGAACATTCAATTACAATATGTGTTGCAATTGTATATGCTATATTCATTTTTTTTTAATGTGCAATTTTTTTCCTGTGGAAGTGGAGTTACACTTTAAGGTAAAAACATTTTTAACTTTAGTATCACTTTAAGTTGGACAGTTTGTGTACATAGTAGGAGATAGAACAGGTCCCTGGTGGTAAATTAAGTCCAAATTCTTAATCTTCAGAAGAAGCAGTTCACGCCAAGTTTACTCCTGGCGCATTACAGGGAGCACATCACTCGTTCCGGTCACCATCGATTCCTCGCATTGCAGGATAAAACCAGCTTTGTAAGGTCACAAATGTCCGTTTCCTAGAAGTGCACGGTGAATGTTTCCTATGCTGTAAATTCTGCTGAGACGGCTTTCTGGTGTACAGTAAACTCCAGGCTCTTCCGACTCATCGGATAAAAACGTATGATGTCTGACATTTGCACAGAGCGAAGCTGCATCTGTTTCAATCCGAGGAGAGATCAAAACAGAGGAATCACCTGGGAGGGAGAGGAAAAACAGATCATTACAACTACTGCTCTGTTATCCACTCAAAAGTGGAACTTTTTTTTTATTTTATTTTTTTTTTACCTTTTTGTCAGGTTGTTATTGCTGGCTGCAAAGATTTTCTCTCACTTCCTGTTGATTTACTAATACAGGAAGTCAACTTTTAAAGTGTAAACTGTAACTTCTGTTCTGTCTGGATCTCAATTGGTGAGATTTACCCGCTCTTCCTGTAGTGTCACTGGAACATGAAGTGAGAGAAATGTTGCAAACTTGCAATAAACAGAGGCCTGGAGTAATGCCACAGGTATCGGCGGAGGGCCGGCATGACAGGGGTTAACGGGGCGAAGCAAAAGGGGAAAAGGGGGATAGGCAGCTGGGGGCTGGCAGATTCTCTTATGGCAGAGCCGGTAAGAGGGAGATCTTTCCCATGTTCCTGTTGCAACACAGAACGATAACACTAATGCACATGGGGGGATTAGGGTGTGCCTGGACACACCCGGCACACTCTGTGCGCACGCCTATGGTGTTGGTATGGTGAGGGTTGCACGAACTCAGGTTTAGTGGATATTTGATGGGGTGCAAGGTCCTTGTTAGGTCATATGGGCACCTAAAAGGCATGGTTTAGGGACCCCTTTGAGGTACAGCTCCCAGTTGGTATATGGGTACCTGCTAGTTGTCTCTGAGTCGGAGGCTTTAGCGACTTGAGGCCTGAGAAGTGACTAGCAGGTACAGTTACGGGTTATGCCTATTGGACCTGTGCCCCATTGTTGTGATAAAACTGGATGTATATATAAAAAGGTTATGTTATTATGTTATTATTATGTTAATTATGGAGATTTATATATTTGGTTAATAAAATGGCTGCTATGGCCAATTCACTCCACCTAAGTGTTGTGTGGTCATTAGAGGGAGGGATGGGGTTATTGGATAGCAGGATAAGCCGTAGTTAATACCATAGTCATGGACTACACAAAATCTGGGGCAGCTGTGCATAGTAACCAGCTTCTAAAATTCAGCTTGTTCTGCATAGCTCCCAACTGTCCCTGATTTCGAGGGACTGTCCCTGTTTTGTAACAAAGTCCCTCTATCACTCTTTCCTCCTCATTTGTCCCTCATTTTGGTCTGATCTATATAGTTGTATAAAAAAATGCACTATTTATCTTTTAAAAGGTGTTTCCCAGTGCTAAACCTTTCATCCAATTTCTAAATAGCTGTACATGTCAAAAGCCAATACAAAGGAATAGTAGTTGTAAAAAAAATAAAAACTTGTAGGTTTAACTAACCTTTTTTTGTGTATAATTCTCCTTTAAGGAGGCGCGGCGGGGTGTGTGTCCTATGCCAAAATACTTTTGCTAATAGGTGTCACCCGTTCCCATCTCAAAAAGTGTGTTCAGTTTTGACAATAAAACCTGGAAGCTGATTGGTTACTATGCACAGTTGCACAGATTTTGTGTGCTCCAGTTTTAGTAAATCTCCATCATAGTCTATAAACAAGCAATCATTACAATAAGTGGCAACAAACAGGCAGTCGTGGTAGCTTGTGGGCAACTGGAAACCATTAGAACAGGCAGGCAGTAAACAGGCAACAGTTACAATACACAGGCAACGAATGGGTAATAAATACAATACTCATGCGTCAAATGGGCAATTGTTACAAAAAGCAAGCAACAGACAGGCAAATGTTACAGTATGAGGGCAACAAATAGGCAAGTGTTACAAAATGCAGGAAACAGTTAGACAGTTTTTGCAAAATGCAGGAAACAAATGTGCAATCCTTACAAAATGTGGGTAACAAATTGGCAATTGTTACGTTTAAAAAGGCCAACACATGGGCAATCATTACAAATGGGCAGTCATTACAATATGAGCGAACAAATTGGCTATTGCTACAATAAAAGGGGCAACAAATGGGCAATCATTATACTATGCATCAAACAAATGAGCAGTCGTTACAATAGGCAGGAAACAATTGGGAAATTGCCATGATACATGTGCAAAATATGGGCAATTATTACAATATGCAGGAAACTAATGGGCAATTGTTATAATACGTGGACAATGATTAGGCAATCATTACACTATGCATGAAACAAATCGGCAGTCTTTACAATATGCAGGAAACAAGTAGGCAATGTCGATGAAACATGGGCAAGAAATGGGCAATTGTTACAATAAGTAGCCAACAAACAGGCAAATGTTATAGTACGGGGACACCAAATAGGCAAGTGTTACAATATGCAGGAAACAAATGGGTAATTGCTACGATACATGGGCAAACAAATGGGCAATCATTACAATATACCAGAAACTAATGGGCAATTGTTACATTACATGGGCAATGAATGGACAATCATTACACTATGCATGACACAAATGGGCAATCTATTTGCAGGCAATCACTATGATACACGGGCAACAAATTGGCAATTATTACAAAAAGTAGTCAACAAACAGGCAAATGTTATGTTATGAGGGCAATAAATAGGCCATCATTACAATAGGCAGGAAATAAATGGGCAATCAATAAAATAAGCAGGAAACAAATACTACTGAAATCTGCAGTGTCTTGGAGTGCAATTAAAGATGAATGGAACTGCATTACATATAGAGCTGGTACATTGGCATATGTAAGGGCAACACATGTTGATGGCTGCATTGCCGCAACACACAAGTGTGTATAAGCCATAAATCAACACCCGAGATACAGTGCCTTGAAAAAGTATGCTTGAAATCCAAAGCACTCGCATAGCAAAGCGAGTTTCCCCATAGAAGTCGCTGGAAATTAAGATAATTTGTTCCACATTGACTTCTATTGCATGCAATACCGCATGTGGCCAGATGTGCGGGGGCGCCGGAGAGACTTGGAAATACTCGGAGACCGCTCGGATGCACTCGGAAACCCTCGTAATGGCTCGGAAACACACGGGAGTATTTCTGAGTGTCACCGGCACCCCCGCACCTCTGGCCAAATGTGGTACTGCATACCACAGAGGCTTGAATCCTGCTTGTTTTGCGAGACAACACTCGCAAACCGAGTCAGGATTTTTAAAAAATAACTGCTTGTTTTGCGAAACGCTCGTTAACCGCGTTACTCGCAATCCGAGGTTCCACTGTATATGCAAACTATCTTAAATGCTAAACATCTTGTAATTCAGTTCAGCTAGGCTTGTGATCCTAAAAACCCTACCAGATAGCACAGTTTTGTCCAGGACCTCCAGTTCAATTTTGCAGCGCAACTTAGTCAAGGCTGGTTTGCTGGTTGGATAATAAAGGAGCAGCAGCATGCTTACAAGGTCATTCCCATACTCTCTGCTTTTGTGTAAATGTTCATACACTGGCAGCACTGTGCAAGGAAATAGAGCCATAATTGGCTCAGGGTGTTGCACCTCCCTCTTGCTGTCTGATCGCTGCTGCACTGGGAGGCTACAGGAAGCTAATATTAAAAAAAAACACTCAGGTACTTCTGTGTATTTCCACAATAAAATTGATTTGTTTTAATAAATACATAGCAGTAGGTGTTCATGTGTAGATATGTATAGATTTGTGAAGACCAAATCACAGTGTATGGGTCTCTATTTTGTTACAAACTGGAGTTTTCAATAGACCCCAGACCCCCCCCAGTGTACTAATTCTCATAATCCATCTGAATGTCCATTTTTTTTTATAGCTCCTCAGTTCTGCTTGGTGCACTCCATCAAGATTTCACTTCCTTTGCACAAACAATCAAAGATCCTTAACAGAAAATGAATTGCATTACCATATAAAAGACCCCAATGAGGGGTTTGATGAATGGGCCCATTATTTACATTGCGCTCTCATACATTTTGATCCCACTGATTATTAATGTTTTTATACAGGTCACGTCCTCTTGTTCAGGTGAAGGTATTCACTGGGAATATCTTATTAAATATATCCTGGGACCACAATTCAATTATTCAATGTGCAACGGACTCCATGCATAACTAGTGTTGAAGGTACATAAGCCTTTGTTTCTTGATAAGGACAACAGTGGACAATGCCTGTGCAATGTGGTTTGGCATGGCCGCTTGTAGTCTCCATTGAGAGAACATGTGACACGGTGATAAACAGGAGCACAACCAGTAGACAGGGCCAGCGCCTGGACAAGTACATTCAAGGGACGATCACCAGGTTTTATTTTAATGAAAGCAATTTTTCCCTTGCCATGACTTCTGGCTTGTTCCTAGTTATCCTTGTCTTCTGCCGGTCCTGAGCTCTGGCTAGTTCCTGACCATCCATGTCCTCAACCAGTCCTGATGTCTAGACTGTTCCTTGTGACCTCCACCTGTGGTCTATGGTACTTAGAGCAGGGTGAACCCGGGGGTCGTGACTTGGAGTCAGCATACAGTGAAGACCAAACCACACTGTCTGGCTCTTACCAGGGGTATAGATAAGTGGGAAGATGAAGGGGGGATCCAAAATTTCCCTAGAGTACTTTCAGCTCAGAAGTTAGCACCAATACCGGGTGGCACCTGAGGCACTGCACCAGCAGCTCCTGCCACCTGTCAGAACCTAAAGACAGGAATCGGCAGTTCAGAGAGAGGGAGGTTCTCTTTGGCTCCTCCTCGGCTCCAGTCACATGACACTGCCGAAGGAGGATTTCACCTCATTGAGCTCACTCTGAACTACCTGGTCAGGTGAGTGGATTTCATAGAAGGAGAGCTTCACTGGAGATGGAGGAAATTTTTACTGGGGGGGCTGTATTTGTGTGTGTATGTGTGTGTGTGTGTGTGTGTGGGGGGATTTGTACTGGGGCTGATCTGTACTGTTGCAGGGGTGGGGATCTTTACTGGGAGAAGACCTGTACTGGGGGGGGGGGGGAATCTGCAGATCTGCATTGGGGAAACTGTAGTGGGGGAACTGTATTGTTGGGGAGGGGAGAGCTGTACTGGGGGGAGATCTCTACTTGGAAGAGCTGTACTGGGGGGAGATCTCTACTTGGAAGAGCTGTACTGGGGGAATTCTGTATTGTTGGAAATTGTACTTGGAGATGCTATACTGGGGGGGGGGATTTGTACTGGGTAGAAATCAGTATTGACGGGGAGGTGCACTGGTGGGGATGGTTGATGGTGTGCTGTACTACTGAAGGGGGGTATCTGTACTTTGGGGGGCTGTACTGGTGGGGGAGAGGTCTATACTGGCGAAGTGATCTGTACTGGGGGGGGGGGATCTGTACTGGGGGAGATTTTGGATTGGAGAGGAAGGTTTTTTTTTGTTTTACTGTTTTCTGACCTATACGTTACACTCTCCTGACCCCTGCACCCTGTGCTTTGCAAACCCTTGCACTATGTATGTTATGCATTCCTAACCCATGTGCTCTGTGTGTTACGCACTCCTGACCCCTAGACTCTTACTTGTGGCCCAGTAATTAAATAATATTTTTGGGAAACAGGGGCTGTGCCATACAATGCCTTGAAAAAGTAATTATACTCCTTGAAATTTTCCACATTTTCTCATGTTACAATTAAAAACGTAAATGTATTTTAAAGTGGCACATAATTGTCAAGTGGAAGGAAAATGATAAATGGTTTATCAAATTGTTTTTACAAATATGTGAAAAGTGTGAAGTGCATTTGTATTCAGGCCCCCTGAGTCAATATTTGTAGAACCTCCTTTCACTGCAATTACAGCTGCAAATCTTTTTGGGGATGTCAGACTCTACCAGCTTTGAACATCTAGAGAGTAACATTTTTGTCCATTCTTCTTTGCAAAATAGCTCAAGGCCATTTTAACACATGAATATACTTTGATCTAAACCATTCCATTGCAGCTCTGGCTGCATGTTTAGGGTTGTTGTCCTGCTGGAAGGTAATCCAACCATCCCAATCTCAAGTCTTTTGCAGACTCTAACAGGTTTTCTTCTAAGATTGCTGTGTATTTGGCTCCATCCATCTTCCCATCAACTCTGACCAGCTTGTCCCTGCAGAAGAAAAGCATCCCCACAACATGATGCCGCCACCACCAGGTTTCACAGTGGGGATGGTGTGTTCAGGGTGATGTGCAGTGTTAGTTTTCTGCCACACAGAGCATTTTGCTGTTAGGCCAAAAAGTTCAGTTTTGGTTTCATCTGACCAGAGCACCTTCGTCCACATGCTTGCTGTGTCCCCCACATGGCTTCACGAAAACTGCAAACGGGACTTCTTATGTCTTTCTTTCAACAATGGCTTTCTTCTTGCCGCTCTTCCATAAAGGCCAGATTTGTGGCGTGCATTACTAATAGTTGTCCTGTGGACAACTGAGCTGTGGATCTCTGCAGCTCCTCCAGAGTTACCATGGGCTGGTTCTCTGATTTGTGCTCACCTTGCCTGGCCTGTCAGTTTAGGTGGACGCCCATGTCTTGGTAGGTTTGCAGTTGTGCCATACTCTTTCCATTTTCGGATGATGGATTGAACTGTGATCCATGAGATGTTCAAAGCTTGGGATATTTTTTTTATAACCTAACCTTGCTTTAAACTTCTCTAGAACTTTACCCTGACCTCTCTTGTGTACCTTGGCCTTCATGATGCTGTTTGTTCACTAAGGTTCTCTAACAAACCTCTGAGGGTTTCACAGGACAGTTGTATTTGTATTTATACTGAGACTAAATTACACACAGGTGGACTTTATTTACTAATTAGGTGACTTCTGAAGGCAATTGGTTCCACTAGATTTTAGTTAGGGGTATTAGAGAAAAGGGGGCTAAATACAAATGCACGCCACACTTTTCACATATTTATTTGTAAACTATTTTGAAAGCCATTTATAATTTTCCTTCCACTTCACAATTATGCGCCACTTTGTGTTGGTCTATCACATAAAATCCCAATAAAATAAATTTTCGTTTTTGCTTGCAAGATGACAAAATGTGGAAAATTCCAAGGGGTACGAATACTTTTTCAAGGCACTGTATGTTACTGTGCACAGAGTGAGTAGGCTCAAGTTTTAAGCCCCTCCCTCTGTTAGAGCAATTAGTGCAATTTTTTCACATCCACAAAGGCAGAAAGCATAGCCTTATATTTTTCTGTAGATCCCCAAGGCTGAGCCAACACCCCTCTAGAAAAAAGATATCTAATGCCGCGTACACACGAGCGGACTTTACGGCAGACTTTGCCCGGCGGACGGGATTTGGTCGGACAATTCGATCGTGTGTGGGCTCCAGCGGACTTTGTTTTCTCAAAAGTTGGACGGACTTAGATTTGAAACATGTTTTAAATTAATCCGTTGAAATCGAGTCCGGTCGAAAAGTCCGCCGTCTGTATGCTAGTTCAACGGACAAAAAGCCACGCTAGGGTAGCTGTTGGCTACTGGCTATGAACTTCCTTGTTTTAGTCCGGTCATACGTCATCACGTACGAATTCGACGGACTTTGGTGGATTGTGTGTAGGCAAGTCGGTTCATTCAGAAAGTCCATCGTAAAGTACGTTGAAAAGTCCACCGGGCAAAGTCTGCCGTAAAGTCCGCTCGTGTGTACGCGGCATAAGGCTTGGAGGTCCCATCTCACCCGCTCTCATGTGGGACCCTCTTTCTACTTCAGCAAGTCCTGGACCAACCTATCAGGTCTAGAGTGATCCTAGTCCAGTTTCCAGGACTGCCCTCCTCCAGTGCGCTGCAGTGTGGTTTTATCAGAAGCATCTAGTTCCCCTGCTCCTCATTCCAGTGTAGCACTGCTCCCGCAGGAACTGCTGGAATGCTTGTCCCCTGGACTTTCCACTGATTATCCTGCAGCCAGTTACACAGTATTTCACACAGCCAGGTGCGCACTCTTCCGCTCCTTGTCTCCAATGACCATTCTAGGGGATATGTTTATATGTTTTATTTGGAGAACTTGGATAGGGGAAGGAAATTAGTAGGATACTCCAAATTAACTATTCACAGGTGAGGGCAACTCTCTCTGTAGAACTGTGGAAGCAGATAATGGGCTGAACCATACAGGGTCTGTATGCAAGAATAAGTCCCTCTATAGCAGAAAAGACTCAGTGGACTTTGTCATTCGATTCAAGTCTTCAAAACACTAGCCAGTGTCTCCTTTAGCTCACACATCCAGTATGCTGACTTCTAGGACCAGAGGGAGATTTCAGTCTCAAGGATCCCTTCAGGGTATGTACTCACAAAATGTCCAGGGACATCTGGTAGCCTCCTTCCAACTTACAAGCGACACTCTATACCAGTGACACATGACCAGATCCATAGACATTCTCCCTCAGTCAGTTTGCACAGGGACCCTGGGTTTTAGCTTGCAGGCTTCAGGCCCTCAGATCTGCAATCTGGGGCCGCATTGCCTTCCACGCTGGGGAGAGGCAGCCATCTCTTCCCCACCTGAACCTCTCTCCTCAGAGGCGGGCTGGACGGGAACCCCGAGCCAATGTGCTCTTACAATATAAATACAGTCACCCAGCATGCAACGGGGCATCTCCCCTGCTAATTGGACAGGGCTGTATCTAGATCCATGCTTTCACCTGCTAGGCTTACTCCCACTGTCCAATATGATTCATCAATATTGGATCAGTGTGAAATTCTCCAAGACAGCATGAATCAGCATCAGAGCACAATGAGTAGACCTCGCTCATCAATCACTGCACTCTGTTAAGCAGATAGCACCTAAATTTGCCTGTCTGCTTCTCTGTTAAGCAAAAAAGCAAAAAACTATATACACTCTCTAGCACCTACCTAGGAGGGTGCTACACCAGCATCCGGGGTTTTGGCACTCTCCCGGTCTGTCTGTCCACCTGCAAGGTGATTAATGTGATCAGTCTTTGGGTGGAAACCAAACCTGTTATAAGCCAGCCAAACCCTCACTCGCATGCTTGTGATAGAGAGTGATACGTGTGTTAGTCCTGATCAAGCCCCCTGTCTGTCTGCCCTGCTCTGCTAGATTGGATTTTCCTGTGTATGACCTTGGACTGGATTTTTGACTATTCCTTGAACTCGGCCTACCTTTTACCTGGACTGTCATAGAACCACGCTACCTGTGTGCCATCTGCAAGTACCTGTTTGCTCAGTTCGCGCCTGCCCTGGCGTGGTGGCCAGGCACTATAGCATTGTGTATAAGACCTGGGGACAACCAAGTATCGGTAGGCCTGCTTGCCTTATGGGAAAGGGGACTGCTATAGGTGAAGAACACAGTAGCCAGCTATAGTGTCTGAGCACCTGCGTTGGGGTAGACGTGGCAGGTTCTTCCTCTGGTGAGCTCCCAGGTCTAACCTGTTCCGTGGTGCTCTGCTCTACTGAAAAGCAGCTGCTGGCATTTACTTTTTGGCTGTGCCTACCAACTCTCATTGTGTATGCCTTTACAGTTCAATAAGATGTTCCAAATCGGCATAGTTGGCATTCTGACACCCACCCTCTGCAGCTCCATATTGGTGAACCAAGCTGATGGGACAATAGAAAAGTGGGAGATGCAAGAAGAGGGGGGACATCCTTTAATGCTACCAGAAAGCTTGCAGATAAGGGCACCCCAAGTTTTCGAAGGTCCCACATTTCTTTTGTTTATGACTCTAATAATAGCAGCAATTGAGCACCTAGTTTTTTGTGATTTTTTTTTTTTTGGGAAAATAAATGATTTTTTTTTCGAGAGGCAAAGAGAATACAAAGGTAGTCACTGTAACTATGCCTCTGACAATGTTAGCTGTGCAAAAATGGTTAACACCCAGAATAAATTTGAATATTACTTTTTTTACCAAGGCAGTCTTCACTTTGAAAATAAAGAAACATTTTTTTCCTTTTAAAGTTTTCTCTGAAATTAGCATTACTTTTTGGAGACGGTTGTGTGGTGATAATAGGACGACTTCTTAGTTCAATTGCAAGTAATTTCCAGCAATTTTGCCATCTGTAGAAGATTGGATTGAATTTAATCTTGGTAAAATTAGAGGGCAGGTGGTTGTCACGTGGCAGTTCCTTTTATGCTTCAAAGCATCTTCAATAGAAAAGGGGGAACAGCGCTTGGAAATGGAGATCAATCCTCAATGCAAGCAGCTCACCTGTGGGGTGGTTTTCTTTGTGTGCTTTTTTATGACTTTTTTTTTCTATAGTTTTTGATTTATGTTTTACTTTTATGTTTACTGCTTTGATTTTTTTTTCTGGTAATTACAGGAACAGTAAGAAGTATTTTAAAAACACCCATGCATCCAAAATTGTAGGATACTAATTAAAGATTCCATTCCAGTTTTTTTTTTTTTTTTTTATTCGCATCATAAATGTAGAGATGAAAAAGGCAATTAAAGGGAAACTCTAGGCATGGAACAGTGAACATAGCTTGGCTAACTCTAGTAGCATCCAGTGCTAAGCCTGCAGTCAACTTCTAAAGCCGAAATGAAGCCTCCTTTTTTATTGCTTTAATGCAGTCAGGTCTTTTTTTAATAATTTTTTTACATACTTTTATGCTGCAGTAAGGCTCATTTACACTTGCTTTGGCTTTAACGCACATTAAAGCGTATACAGCTTCAAATGCTTTTTTTTAATATGTTTTTGATGCTTCTGTGATGCCTTTATGAAGCTTTAATGAAAATTGATAAATACCCCGTGTGTGTGTGTCGATTTTCATTGTTTTAAAGGGGCCCAGTAGAACCCCAGCTCAGTAGTACCCCCACTCAAGATCTCCAGCTCATTAGTACCCTTGTTCAGCAGATCCCAAGCTCATTGGTACCCTGGTTCAGCAGATTCCTAGTTTATTAGTACCCATGTTCAGCAGTTCCCTATCTTATAGTACCCTCGTTCAGCAGATCCCCTGCTCAATGCCAGCTCTGCTGATCCCTCACTCAGTAGTAACCCCCAGCTCTGCTGATCCTTTGGTTTTCTGATCCTCCTCTCTCTCTGGTCCCTGCTCACCACCCGCTATATTGCTTCCGTGCCAAGCATGTGTGACATTGCTACTTTCTCCTGCTCCGGTCTCCCTCCTCTGCTGATCTTCTGCCCCTCAGTCCTTTCTCTCAGTCCCCGCTCACTTGTCGCTATAGCATTCCCATGTTGCACACCATGTGTTATCTGCTAGTTGCTTCACTCCAGTCCGGACCCTGCTCACCTTCCTGCTGCTCCATGCTGCACACCAGATGTGACATCTGCACCAGACACTCCCAGAATATATACACATGAACCAAAAGTGACTGCTGATTACATCTTTCCGGTTCACTTTTCCCAGTGCATCCTGGGATATCTCATACCTGCAATACCTGCAAAACATAGCAAAGCTAAAGCTGAATAAAAGCTTTGAAGCACCAAGAATGGGGTATCATTTTTGAAGCGATGCAAAGCAAACAAAATGTGTGAAAAGGACTGTAAGCTAACCATGTTTTTTAGTGACGTGCTTTGATTAGCATTCAGAGTGCATTAACCACTTGCCGACCACCTAACTGGGAAAATATGCCATTACTTTGACGTTAAATACCAGGGCTACGGCTGCAGCTAGATGCCATAACCCTGATATTTTCTTTTCCCTTAGATCCAGTGGATTCCACACAAGATAACTGATCGCTCCCCACATGATAAAAGCCTACCTTCTATAGCAGCGTAGCACCGTCGCTGAAGACGTCAGAGGACGAAGCGCGCACGACGGATCTACGCTTCCCACATCACTTCCTGACAGACTTGTGGGTGGATCAGACATTTGTCCAGCTGACCGCTACTTCCCCCACTTGTATCTGCTTTGCTTACAGTGACTGTGGATACCATACAAGACAGTATCTGAGCATCATCCTCCCCCCAGTGGTCAAGGGAGGAATAGCGCAACACTGTGCTTGGATGTGTTTTTAATTTTTTTAAACTTTTTTATATTTTACTTTGGAACATTCTTTATAAATATAATTTTATAAAATAAATACACCCTTGAGACTTTATCACACTATGGAAGTCTCCTTTTCTTTGACACATGAGGATTAAGATCCACCGGGACATAACTGGAGACATGACAGCAGTGAACAGAAAAGCCCTTGTATAGGACTACAGGCCTGACACCCCTGCAGGGGTTCCTACCTTTGGTGAGTGAGCATTTTGAGGGGGGTCACAGAAGTCACCACCCTACGCTGTACGCACGAAAGTCACCTGGTGAACAACCTGATTGCTGCATACACTGCATGGGACTGTCATTAATATGCTCTGATCTCCATAGTACATGGACTCTGTATTGAAACATAAATATACATGCTATTGATGTATGAAGGAAAAATATATGCTTTTCTTACAGGATATAACACATATGTGCTGATATATGGTTTTTTATGCACAGAGTATGCTGTCTGGAGCTCCTGATTTAGAGACAGTAAACTTACCTATCAGGAACATAGGGGCTGCAGACAGAGGCTTGGTTATAGGTGTTATATACCTCTGGGTAGGCTGCATGTAAGCCTATGCTGATTCTTATCTATATGTTTTAGACAGTTTCTACCTTCACTAATCCGTGATAACATCACAATTCCCCTCCATATAGAAAAACGTTCTCACATACAAGCGGTTTTTGTATATACGTATAAAAAAAACGTTTTTCATATAATGTTTCCTGTACAGGCCTAGCCATACAGGTTTTTGAGGTAGCGCCGTTTTATCCCTATAATATTTAACCAGATCTTCACTAGACAGGACACCCCTAGGAGTGTCTTTGTTTTAAGGGAGGCAGCAACCTATGTGAATTTACCATATAGACTGATCCTAAGCGCGGTTTTTCTGGTGTAATAGGATAACTGTTATGCCCCGTACACACGGTCAGATTTTCCGATGGAAAATGTGTAATAGGACCTTGTTGTCAGAAATTCCGACCGTGTGTGGGCTCCATCACACATTTTCCATTGGAATTTCCGACACACAAAGTTTAAGAGCTTGCTATAAAATTTTCCGACAACAAAATCCGTTGTCAGAAATTCCGATCGTGTGTACACAAATTCGACGCACAAAGTGCCACGCATGCTCAGAATAAATTAAGAGACGAAAGCTATTGGCTACTGCCCCATTTATAGTCCCGACGTACGTGTTTTACGTCACCGCGTTCAGAACGATCGGATTTTCCGACAACTTTGTGTGACCGTGTGTATGCAAGACAAGTTCGAGCCAACATCCGTCAGAAAAAATCCATGGATTTTGTTGTCGGAATGTCCGATCAATGTCCATCCGTGTGTACGGGGCATTAGATGAGGCAGGAGAGGTGCCCCCCCTTCTGCCGCTTACCGGTGGTTCCGGGGCTTACATTACTGATCACTGAGCCCAGGAACCATCCGGCGCCAGCAGTGTTTTCCCATAGAGATAAGCGATGAAAAGATGGCCATCACTCATCCCTACGCGCTTGGAGGACCGGAGCGACTTCAGGTTCTCGGGCAGTGTAAACATGGTTTTTTGTTTTGTTTTTTTTAAAGCAAAAGATAAAAATTTTTTTATCCCAGATCTCTCCATAAAGAGGACATGTTTACATTCCCTGCGATAGTAATAAAAGTGATCAAAGTTTCTTTTTTTTTAAAGGGACAGTGTAAAAATGTACAAAATGTAATAAAATAAATAATAATAATAAAAAAAAACAAAAAACATTTAAGGCACCCTCAAACCCGTGTGCTCGTGTGCAGTAGGGAAAACATACGTAGGTACGCCCTCATATGTAAACAGTGTTTTCACCACACCATGTGAGGTATCGCCACGATCGTTAGAGCCAGAGCAATAATTCTAGCACTAGACCTCCTCTGTAACTGATATGCCCCGTACACACGGTCGGATTTTCCGACGGAAAATGTGTGATAGGACCTTGTTGTCGGAAATTCCGACCATGTGTAGGCTCCATCACACATTTTCCATCGGATTTTCCGACACACAAAGTTTGAGAGCAGAATATAAAATTTTCCGACAACAAAATCCGTTGTCGGAAATTCCGATGGTGTGTACACAAATCCGACGGACAAAGTGCCACGCATGCTCAGAATAAATAAAGAGATGAAAGCTATTGGCCACTGCCCCGTTTATAGTCCCGACGTACGTGTTTTACGTCACCGCGTTTAGAACGATCGGATTTTCCGACAACTTTGTGTGACCGTGTGTATGCAAGACAAGTTTGAGCCAACATCCGTCGGAAAAAATCCATGGATTTTGTTGTCGGAATGTCCGAACAAAGTCCGACCGTGTGTACGGGGCATAACTCTAAACTGGTAACCTGTAGAAATGTTTAAAGTGTCGCCTATGCAGATTTTTGAGTACCATCGTTTGGTATTCCACGAGCGCATGCAATTTTAAAGCATGACATGTTAGGTATCTATTTACTCGGCGTAACATCACCTTTCACAATATATTTTTTTCCAAAAAATTGCATTTGAAAAAACGCTGCGCAAAAACCATGTGACATAAAAAAATTGCAATGACCACCATTTTGTTTTCTAGGGTCTCTGCTAATATAATAATATATTGGGGGTTCTAAGTCATTTTCTAGCAAAAAATACAGATTACAACAAATGTCAGAAAAGGGCTGGGTCCTTAAAAGTGTGTGCAATGCCACAATTTGAAGCAAGTGTAAATGAGCCCTAACGTTAATATGCCCTGTGCTAGCAGTGCGCTGGAGGTCTGGGTCTTCAACACTCCAACATGCCTTCTGCATAGTGCCCCAGTCAGGAGCACTCACACTCTCATAGTAGGACAAGAAGCCAATCAATTGTACTGAAGTGCTTATGTGGTATCATGGAACACGCTGATAGCAGAAAGACCAGAGTGACCAAGGGAAGAGCTTTTCAGGCTGTTAATTCCCCTTCACTGTCCAGTCATAGGCTTGATCAAGGACAACACAAATCATTTGGCAATCAAAACTGCTCCTGTATATGTATTTCATCTGTGTTTGGTTGTATCTGTGTATATGTATGTATCCTGTATATGTTTCATCTGTATGTTTTAGCCCTTAGCCTGGAGTTCAGTTTTAGCTACAGCCGAACATTTCTTTTATGTTTTTGATAGATCGGGGTGGAATTAAAACACCAAAAGTAATACAGTTCAGAAGGATATTTTTTTAATGATTAATACAGATGGACCAATGGGGGTTTCAGGTGTTCACACACTCAACCTTCATCAGTGCTTAAATAAAGTGTGTCACATTATAGTTTTGCCCTGATGAAGGAATACGTTAGCCCCTGACATGAGTTAGCTCATTTGTATTGATCATGTAATAAAATATCCTTCTGGATAGGGATGGGTGAACGGTTCGGGCTTAACACTGGCTGTTCGCATGTTCAACAAACACCCGAATTATTGGGGTGTTGGAACGTTTCTACGGGCTGCCGAACGACCACAATGCACTGCGCTGTCGCAAAATGAATTGAAAGCTCTGATTACCTGAAGCAATGAAAGCTTTGCCCAATTAGGGCACAGAGCACTTTTAGAGCCACGATTGGACGATGTCATGATGACTCTACCCAATCATGGCTCATTGCTGTTAGTCCTGCCCCAAACTATAAAAGTATTCTTTCAAGCAGCCATTATTAGTGTGATATCAGCGAGGAGAGAGATAGAACAGGACTCTGTTCAGTACTACTAGACAGTTAGTGTGCTATTGTGATTCTATTGTCAATGTAGAATATCAGTTTAGTGTGAATCTAGGGATAGTTCAGTCAGTGTGAGTGTAGTTACCACCATTCATCTTTACATTAGTGTGAATCTAGGGATAGTTCAGTCAGTGTGAGTGTAGTGACCGTTTAACACAGTATATTTCATTGCGTTACTGCAAGTTTAACGTAGTATATTTCTGTGCATTACTGCATGTTTGATGCAGTACTATGCAGTGTGTCAGTGCAGTTTTACTGCAGTATATTACAGTGTATCAGTGGAGTGTGTCTGTGTAGTGAGTACTCAAGTTAAAGTGCACAAATACCACTTTCCATTGAATAAAGTGCATCTACGTACAGATTTCCACATCTTTATTACATTTTGTTAATAAGCACCCCCCCCATCGTGTCTGGGAGGACAACAAGGAGACTAGGAGAGGCACACGTTCCCATGGCACTGTGAGGGGGCCAGCAGCATATGTGTCCAAAGGCAAAGGTGGGCGTGGTCATTATTCAGGCAGGGCATCATTTCCTCTGTTAAAGTGGAGGTCCACCCTAAAAAAAAAATTGCATAAAAAAATTCCTAAATAAAATGGAGGAAAAAAAAATAAAATAATTTTTGACTCACCTGACATGGCTGTTGCTAGGCAGTCTTCCTAATCTGCCTCTTCCTACGCTGCGGTGATCTTCAGTCTTCTACTCCCCACGTTGTCTTCTGGGGAATGGGGTGCGGTGTGTTATGGGAACTGTGTGTGTCCCACAACACATCACATCCCATTCACAAAGCGCTGCACCACTCGCGCATGCGCAGTAGGAAACGGGCAGTGAAGCCGTAAGGCTCCACTGCCTATTTCCCTTAGGATGGCGGTGCCGGGACCTGAGAGCCAAGGGACAGGTCGGCCTCGGGCGGCTGACATCGCGGGCACCCAGGACAGGTAAGTGTGCTTATTTAAAGTCAGCAGCTACAATGTTTGTAGCTGCTGACTTTTAATTTTTTTTTTCTCGGCCGGAACCCCGCTTTAAGTGATGTTGCCCATGCTATCCAGCCACAGCATGCAGAGGAGGTGGTGGACTGGCTTACTAAACCATCCTCATCCTCCTCATCCTATGTCACCCAAGCAGAGACTAGTGTGCAGTCCACTGCAGCTGCCAGAGTGGCTAAACCTGCCTCCTTGTCCACAGCTATTCCTGCCATAGCCCCAGCATCAGGAATGGAGAAGTCAGCTGAGTTATTTGAACACAGTGTCAGCCACTTGCTCCTTGACGATGCACAGCCATTACTTGATTCAGATGCTGGTTCTGAGGTTGAGGAAGGCAGGAACATGAGCCTACAGAGAGGGGAGAACACTGGCACACAAATTGGCAATCATGTTCCCCCAGCCGCAGCATATTGCCAAGTTGTCTCCAGTGGTAATAAGGAGAAGGAGATGATGATGATGAGGTCACTGATGCGACTTGGGTGCCAGATAGAGCAGAGATGGAAAGTGAGGGTGAAGCACAACCCCAACGAGGCAGCCATCATGGAAGAGTAGAGAGCAGCCACCCTATTCCATCATTGTGGAGCTGTTATCTCCCAGCCCACAGCTCAGTTGTCTGGGCCTTTTTTAGCACATGTGCAGCCGATTGCACTGTTGCAATTTGCAAACTTTGTCTCAAGCACATCAAGCGTGACAAAAACACCAGCCATTTGGGTACCACATGCTTGACAAGGCATTTAATCTCCCACCACTCAGCCCGTTGGCAAGAGCACCTGAAAGCCACACAAAAGGGGAACAAATCTGTTCCTCCTCCTTACTTCCCCGCTATACCTCATGACCTCTCAGCAGGCTCCATTGACAGGGATGATGGTATAGCGCAGGGTGTCCCAGGTCCTTGCAGCACATCTGCTAGCAGCACACCACCAGCTGTAGACTATAGCCGGCAAATTTCTCTGCCCCATTTGCTGCAGCGAAAAAAAATACAGTCACTGCCACCCACATGGCCAGCGTCTAGATGCAAGCTTGTCAAAGCTGCTGGCTCTATTACTTCTGCCTTTCCGTCTGGTGAATTCGACCCCCTTCCATAAATTTGCAGAATGTGCTGTACCACAATGACAGGTTACCAGTCGCTATTTATTTTCACGTAAGGCCATTTCAGCTCTGCACCATCATATGGAAGGGAATGTTGTGGCATCGTTGGATAAGGCAGTTACCTGTAAAGTCCATGTTACTGCTGACATGTGGTCCAGCAAGCATGGTCAGGGACGATATATTTTTTGTTCACAGGACACTGGGTAATTCCATACAGCTAGTAATGTTGATGCAACATTTTTTAGCTCCTCCTCCTCCATGCCCTCCTCTGCTGAATTGTCCTATGAACCACAAGTACCCCCTAAGCGTTCAAGGGGCTATTCAATGAATCAGGCTAAAAGGTGCCATGCAGTGCTTCAGCTGGTGTGTCAAGGGGACAGGAACCACACTGCAGCAGAGATTCTTGCAGCTCTGCAGGGGCAGGCCCAGATTTGGTTTCATGGCACACCAGCTGGAGCCAGAAATGGTGATGTGCGATAATAACACAAACCTCTTGTTCGCCCTTAGACAGGGAAAGTTGACACATGTGCATTGCCTGGCACATGTCCTCAATTTGGTGGTGCAGCATTTCCTAAATAGGTACCAAGGATTGGAGGATCTGCTAAAGCAGCCAGAAGAGTCTGTAGCCATTTTAGGCGGTCATGCACAGCCAGTGTTCAGTTGGCTGAAATTTAGCCGGAATTCTACCTGCCCGTAAACCGCCTGATTTGTGACATGCCCACCAGGTGGAATTCGACTTTGGCAATGCTGCAGTGGCTGCACATACAGCAGAGGGCCTTCAATGAGTACCTGTGTGAGTAAGGCACAATGACAGACTCAGGCTGTCCCGAGCTCCCCACGCCAATGGCTGCTCATAAAGGATGCATGCGCTGTACTGTTACCATTTGAGGAGGCCACAAGGATGGTGAGCCATGACAATGCATACATCAGTGACACAATCGCTATAATCCTCAGTGACCCAGAGGAGTCTGCTTCTCCTGCTTCTGCAAATTTGCAGTGCATGTACTCCCTCATGCTTCAAAGCCTGCGAAAGTACCCAAGAATACGAGGCATAAAGGAGAAGGATCACTATTGGTTGGCAACCCTCCTTGACCACTGTTACAAGGGAAAGTCTCAGAACTCATTCCGTCCCCACAGAGAGTGCAGAAGATGAAATCTCTTGAGGACACCTTAAAGAGGAGTTTATCTAACCCTTTTACAGACTCTGGTAGGTTACAGTGTCATGGAAAACGTAGTTTTGAGGCTTCTGTTGGTCAAGAGAGGAGCGGTGTAGAAAGCAGCCGCCTAAGTGATGCATTTTACAATTTTTTTAGTCCTTGCTGCCCAGGGCATCACATGGTTGATGATTATCTAGGGGCGAAAACAGAGATGGAGTGCTTTCCAGTCAACAATCCACTGGCTTACTGGGTCATGAGAATAGACCACTGGCCAGAACTTGCCCAATATGCAATTGAGCTGTTGGACTGCCCTGCATCCAGCGTGCTTTCCAAACGGGCATTCAGTGCTGCTGGAGGTTTTGTTACTGATAATAGAACACATCTATCCACAGACTCTGTGGACCGTCTGACATTTATCAAAATGAATCAGTCCTGGATTACCAGCATTTTTGTTTGGGGTTGCTTTTGTCACAGGGGAGCAGCCTCATGGAACCCATTCAGCTTAATAAATAAGACGCTCACAATTTTGGACATTAATTATTAATTCATTTTATTTTCTAGAGCTGCACGATTCTGGATAAAATGAGAATCCAAATTTTTTGCTTAGAAACGTAACATCATCTTTCACATTACACAAAAATTGGGCTAACTTTACTGTTTAGTCTTTTTTAATTAATTGAAGTGTATCTTTTTCCAAAAAATTGCATTTGAAAGACCGCTGTGCAAATACTGTGTGACATAAAAAATTGCAATGACTGCCATTTTATTCTCTAGGGTCTCTGCTAAAAAAAAAAATGTAATATTTGGGGGTTATAAGTAATTTGACGAGCAAAAAATACTGATTTTAACTTGTAAGCAACAAGTGTCAGAAAAAGGCTTAATCTTTGTGTGATTAAACAGACCTCATTTACAGACTGAAGTTCATCCCTTTGATCCAAAAGAACCAAGTGATACAATGTTTTTTTTTATCTCAGGACTGAGCAATGTTGTGATAAACTTTGCCAGCTGCCTTCTTTTTGACAGCTCTGAGCAGAGATAGGCTCTGCACTTGTTACATGAATCGTGGAAATGCCAGATTAATATCGTGAGGGGGGTTGAATCGAGATTGCGATTTTTTAACGGTTAATAGTGCAGCTCTAATATTTTCCTATGTCTCCTGCTAGGAGAGATTTCCCTTTATGTTCTGTCCCAATAGTAAGTGAAGGTAAATCTTCCTGGTAGGGACACAGAAAACAAATGTATAACACACAGGCATATGGTTGTGCCATAACACCTTGGCAATGAAGTATCACCCCCGTTTGGATGATACTAATCTCACATACAGTGACCAGGACATTTTTATCATCTCACTTTATTTACAAAGTTACACCATCATGTAGCAGCAAATTCCAGCATTGATAAAACGGCTTGCAAAGAAAACCGACATTATTTCTTTCATTCAGAAAAGAGTCTGAAAACATTGTTGGTGTTGTGTAAGTATATATAGAGATTATTTATTTCATTAGAAAACTTTGAGTGGTACTAGACAGAATTAATACAATCACATGGTATAGTTAGATTTGGTTTCCACTTAAAAAAAAAATTGTTTTCAGTTTTAAGAATTGTCTTTGTGTTATGGTATTTTTTTTGCAGCCAACTGGGGGGTGGGGGGGTGCTTTTATATGGGACTGCATCCTCTTGTCATATGACTCTGGGCAGATTCATGCTCCATGGTGCATCATGGCTTCCTCTCCAGGCCATTCAGAATATAAGGATATTGGCAAGTATGGGGATTGTAACCCCACAGGATAAATGTCTGGGTATACCCAGTAGCACAGCTGTTTAATTCAAAATGTTAGACAAGAGAGTACTTTTCTGCAAATAAAAATCCTGACATGGTGGTTTATAATCATGAAGGACAGGAAAGTGTGCTGCCTAAAATAGCCTGGTGAACTGTCGTAATTCTCTTAGTCATTTCCTTTGCCTCAAATTGGTTTCGGAAAGGTGGAAGGAAACCAGGAAAAAATCTTCATATTTTACACTTTTTTTTTTTTTTATTTAAGTGAACTCATAGGCAAACCAACAATACTCTTGGGTATCTGTATTTTTAGGAAAAAATACGTCTGTGAAACCACAGACTTTGCCATTCCCAATTGTATACCATCTTGGAACTTTGCCATGTCCACCACTACGTTCCATCACTCCAATGCAGCTGCCCCTTCATTGGTGAAGTGCCCAATAAATTGTGAACTGTTGTGTGTGTGTGTGTGTGTGTGTGTGTGGGGGGGGATGGTCAAGCTCCAGGTCAGAAGATGAGGGTGAAGTAGGGTTACATTCTTGAGAAGTCTGGGGGGTAGAGGAAAAGGTTGTAATGCCTTATTCTTCACTCCTGAGGCTGTGTGTTTTGGATGAGCCATGTCCTTGCCATCCTAATGTATAATGCAAGGCTTTTGGTCCTGCATTGTACCTGCTGCAACAACCAGCTGGAGCGCCTTAGAGAAAAGGCTTCGGGGGACCAGTCACACTGAGGGAGGGAGAAATATGGTAAGTATTACTGCTTTATTATTTGACACATAGACCTAAACAGCATTTACCAAGATTTTTTTTTCTGTTTAGCATTGGGCTTAAAAATGTTTCCAAAGCCAAAAAGTTTTATTTTTTAGGCATGTTGGCTGAATAGAGAAGGGTTGGAACTCCTGTCAGATTTTCATTGCTGTCTATGCATCCGCTAGGGAGATTCACTCTCTATTTATACTGGTCTTTATTGTGTTTGTATTGTCAATGCAACTAATACTGAGAAAAAGTCCAAAACTTTGAGTTGACACCAGAGCAGGAGTAGGGGAAAAAAAAATTCCAATGGGGGGGGGGGGGGCGCATGTTCTGGTGACAACTGTCTAAGAAGGGCACAAACCGCACAAAAAAAAATACTCCATTTAATAAAAAATGTGTAGCCTTTAGTTAGTCTTTGCTGTTGAAGGTACTTAAAGGCACCATGTGGAATATTGTTAGTCTGCCAGCTTTAGGGTACAGGACAGGTTCACTTTGAATTCTATGTACAAGTCATCCCTCATAAATTATTTACAAAGAAATCAGAGCATGTGAACCAAGATGTGAATATGTTTCATTAGAAATCCAGTAAGGCATCTTTCTACAGTCTGGTGAGGTGATGATCTGTGCATGATTGACGGTTTACTATTACAGAAAAAAGCTTACAGAAAAAAGCTTACAAGGGACTTCACAAAGCAAAATATCTGTGAGTGAAGCCCCAGGCGGAAGCAATCATTCTTTGAGTCCCAGGCTGTTTACTACAATCCTATCTGGCTTCATTGTGACACACTTCTCCAGATCCAAAGCATAGGGATAAGAAAACGAAAGGCTTCCACTACCTTTCTTACCGCCTCCTGGAATTAAAAAGAAAACTACAGTTTAGTGCAACCTTTCTCAATTTTTTTTTTACCCCAGGGGAACCCTTTTCAGGCCTCTGGGAACCCATGCTAACACCATTCATTGGGGGTCAGTGGAATCAAGCACCATACATTGGTGGTCAGTGAGAGGAATGTCCCTTTTACAGTGGTGGTCAGAATGCCACCATTACAGGCAGCTAAAAAGGTCATTGATGCCGTGCCACAGACTCCTACAAAACTGGAACTGTGCAAGAACCATCAAATAACAGATCAAAGAACCTCTAGTAACACCTGGAGAAATGCTATGGTTCCTCAGAACCCTGGATGAGACTGGCTGGTTTAGTGGGACCTCAAAAGTGTTAGGTACATTTTGATATTGAAGCACACTGATTTCATTGTAAAATGATTAATTTTGTCATTGGTGAAATTCCTTGAAACAAAATTCTTAGTTACAATCCTTGAACTGCTTAGGTGAAATGTGTTTGAAAAACAATCAATTTATTTTTTTTGATTATTTAGATGATTTAGGATTTTTTTTTTGTGGGTGTTTTGAGGGGAGGTTAATCTTCAATTGGTGTTCTTTGTTGTGTTTTGTTTTCTTTTTTTGGTCCGGGTGATTGTAATTTCACAATGTCACTTTTTCCATTTTCATTTTTTGCTTGTCCATTTTTTCTCTCTAATTAAAAAAATAAATAAAAACATACAATAGTGAGGCTAACTAGGGGCCCTTTTTTCACAAGGGCTGGCCCAAGATAGCTGAAAGGAGGTTCTTTAACCCTCAGGAACCATTTACAGCTCATTGCACCCTTAAAAAAAACACCAAAAATCAATTAACTCCATGGTCCCAACTGATCTAATTGCATTTTTCCAAAGAGGCGATTTTCCTCTAAAAGCACAACAAATTCAGAGAGAAATCACCTGGTCTCTCCTTGGCAGAAACTAAGTAAAAAATCAACCCAGCCATGCTATATAAAAAGATTGAAGCTAAATAGACTGACAAAATTGATACCTGTCTACCTGGCAACCCTGGAGCTCCCAGCTTCTACCCATCAGATTTGAACAAGATCTCCTGGCTCTTTAGGAGGGAGTATGTCCATTGGACACATCTACTCTATTTCTATTCTTTTCTCCGCAAGGCTTCCGGCCCCCATTTCCCATTTACTCAAAATGTTTAGGCGCATCTATCTTTTCTCTTTATCCCCCGATCCTACCCTTCCAAACTCTTTATTGTATAATTTTTCATCAAAGCATGTACATACTATTTCATAATAATTCCATTATCAATTCTTCTTACATACACCATTCACTACAACATAATACAGTTACCACATTATATTCATTAATTTCTCACAGGTTGACATCCCACCTACCATTTAATCACATTTTCTTCTTTTCAATTTATCATTCCTGTTCTATCTAAAGTGATAGGGGAAGTACGCCACATTTCCCATATTTGATAGTACTTTTTGGGTACTCCTCGGTGTTCATACAAAATTTTCTCATTGGGTATTATCTGATTTAACTGCTTTAAGCCATTGATTTATAGTTAGTGCTAGTGGTTGCATCCATCTTAACAATATTTGTTTATGTGCTAGGAATATTGTTTCTTGTAACATCATTTTTTTTCACTCCGACCACTCTTCCACCTCCATTAATCCCATATGACAAACTCCCGGTGTATAGGGTACCTGTTTACCAGTCATATTAGATAGTATTCCTATCACTTGTTTCCAATAATCGACAATTTCAGGGCATGACCACATCAGATGTATAAAATCTGCCTTGAGTTAATGACACCTTACACATTCCGATTAGGTCATTCGTCCCATTTTATACAGTCTTTGAGGGGTAAGGTATGTTTGATGTATGATATATAGCTGAATCAACGTATTATTGATGACGGGAGAGGCTCTCAGATGTGAGGCACAAATCTTACACCATTTCTACTCTACTGTCAAATCCGGGAGGACATCCTGCCACTTATCTCTTATCTTTAATGGGGCACCAAATATCTTAGCCCTCAGTAACTGAGAGTATAATACAGATATTAAGCATTTCGGCCCCTGTGATCGTAGTATTCCTATTAATGGATACTTAGATATTTTTGGATCTTGTCTCCCAAACTGAGCATGGGCCATATGTCTTAATTGCAAATATTTATAAAAAAAAAACCTATGGGGTAAATCATATTATTGTCTTAGATAATCAAATGTCTGTAATGTCTCATGATCGTATATCAGATTCAATGTAAGTATTCATCTTGCTTTCCAAAACTCACTATCAGGGAATATCTTCATTTGTTCTAAGGAGGGGTTATTCCACATTGGGGTCTCTAAAGGGATATCTCTGAAACCCATACATTTTTTACCCTCTTCCCATGTCATAGTTATGCAGTAATGCCTGTCTGTCAGCTTACCTCTCCTCCATGTGTTCACCTTTAGAGGCCAGCCACTCTCACCTGGCTGCTTAAATAATCTTCCCTTAGCATAGCTCCACCCCAGCCTCTAAATAGGAACACTATATTAACCTGTGCATTGCAAGCCAACCTCGCTGATCAATATTGTAATTTGGCATCCGTGTGCTCATTGCTCTTTGTCCTACGTCTGATACTGTTTACCGATCTTGGCTTGTTCTTAACTATTCCTGCTTGATTGTGACCCTGACCTTTTGGCGTGTTCTCTGTTTATTCCTGTGTGCTAGTCGCCCTGAACTTTGGCTTATCTCCTTACTATCCCTTGTTGTCCTGGACTGCTGCTTCCTCTCTGTCCTCCTGTAGCCTACTGTGAGCGTGAGCTGGGAGACCCTAGGGGCCGTGACCTGGAGCCAGTTGCAGAGCAGTCCATCCTCACCACTAGAGGCTCTGGTGAACACCTGCTGGCTCTTAGACTCTGCGCCCTGGGGAATCTTATGCTCTAGCTCCCAGTGGGATCTGTGTTGTTGCTCTAGTGGACCTGCCTTCCTGAACCACCCAGTGTTCCATCCGCAGCAGTCAGCCGTAGGGTGCACTACCTTATGGTGCACTCCAGACCCCAATGGGGTGCATCTGTCACCTGGAGTCAGGTGACCTGACATCCATACTGCTTTAGGTAATATCACTATAGGTATCTTCACTTTAGGTAAATATTTAGCTTTAGCTTCTAGTCCTGCCATTAAGTCCTCCACCTGCAATATTTCCAAAAGATGACTCTCCACCCCCACTCTTTGTTCTGGTGTCACCCATGCCCTTAAGTATTTCAGTTGCCCCGCTAAGTAATACAAATAAATGTCTGGAAGTGCCTTTCCAGCATCCATTTTGGCCTTTGCAGTGTTGTTAATTTCCAGTTTATATCTATATTTAGCCCAAATAAATCTTATAAAATGAGAGTGTAGCTTTTGAAACAGAAGCTTAGGGATAATAACTGGGGAATGGGAAAAATATATACCGTATCTCACAAAAGTGAGTACACCCCTCACATTTTTGTAAATATTTCATTATAGCTTTTCATTTGACAACACTGAAAAAATGACACTTTGCTACAATGTAAAGTAGAAGGTGTACAGCTTGTATAACAGTGTACATTTGTTGTCCCCTCAAAATAACTTGACACACAGCCATGCCTAAACCGCTGGCAACAAAAGGGAGTACACCCTAAGTGAAAATGTCCAAAATATGCCCAAAGTGTCAATATTTTGCGTGACCACCACTATTTTCCAGCACTGCCTTAACCCACTTGGGCATGGAGTTCACCAGAGCTTCACAGGTTGCTCCTGGAGTCCTCTTCCACTCCTCCATGAAGACATTACAGAGCTGGTGGATGTTAGAGACCTTGTGCTCCTCCACCTTCCATCTGAGGAAGGGGTTTAGGTCTGGAGACATGCTTGGCCACTTCATCACCTTTACCCTTAGCTTTTTTAGCAAGGCAGTGGTTGTCTTAGAGGTGTGTTTGGGGTCGTTATCATGTTGGAATACTGCCCTGCAGCCCAGTCTCCGAAGGGAGGGGATCATGCTCTGCTTCAGTATGTCACAGTACATGTTGGCATTCATGGTTCCGTCAATGAACTGTAGCTCCCCAGTACTGGCAGCCCTCATGCAGCCCCAGACCATGACACTCCCAGCACCATGCTTGACTGTAGGCAAGACACACTTGTCTTTGTACTCCTCACCTGGTTGCCGCCACACACACTTGACACCATCTGAACCAAATACGTTTATTTTGGTCTCATCAGACCACAAGACATGGTTCCAGTAATCCATGTCTTTAGTTTGCTTGTCTTCAGCAAACTGTTTGCGGGCTTTCTTGTGCATCATCTTTAGAAGAGGCTTCCTTCTGGGATGACAGCCATGCACACCAATTTGATGCAGTGTGCGGCGTATGGTCTGAGCACTGATAGGCTGACCCCCCACCCCTTCAACCTCTGCATCAATACTGACAGCACTCATACGTCTATTTCCCAAAGACAACATCTGGATATGACGCTGAGCACGTGCACTCAACTTCTTTGGTCGACCACTCTGAGGCCTGTTCTGAGTGGAACCTGTCCTGTTAAACTGCTGTATACTTTTGGACACCGTGCTGCAGCTCAGTTTCAGGATTCTGGCAAACTTCTTATAGCCTATGCCGTCTTTATGTAGAGCAACAATTATTTTTTTCAGATCCTCAGAGAGTTCTTTGCCATGAGGTGCCATGTTGAACTTCCAATGACCAGTATGAGAGAGTGAAAGTGATAACATCAAATTTAACACACTTGCTCCCCATTCACACTTGAGACCTTGTAACACTAACAAGTCATATGACACCGGGGAGGGAAAATGGCTAATTGGGCCCGATTTGGACATTTCCACTTAGGGGTGTACTCACTTTTGTTGCCAGCGATTTAGACATTAATGGCTGTTTGTTGAGTTATTTTGAGGGGACAGCAAATTTACACTGTTATACAAGCTGTACAGTCTCTACGTTACATTGTAGCAAAGTGTAATTTCTTCAGTGTTGTCACATGAAAAGATATATTAAAATATTTACAAAAATGTGAGGGGTGTACTCACTTTTGTGAGATATTGTATATGCATTTTGGTATTAGAACCATCTTGATTAGCCTGATTCTCCCTGCTACTGATATTGGCAATCTTTCCCATATTGTTAGCTTTTTCTTAATTTAATTCTACTAAAGGGTTCACGTTGGCTACAGTATATTCCTTGGGTTGGAGGGTACTTTGTATTTCTAGGCACTTAAATGAATCTACCACTTTAAGAGGCGAATGGGACCTGTCCTCTTCTAGATCTTGTTTTAGAGGGATCAATACAGACTTCTTCCAGTTAATTCTAAAGCCTGAGTAGTCCCCAAAATGATCTATTATTCGCATTGCTTTTCCTAATGTACTCTTTGTATCTTCCATATATAAAATAATGTCGTCTGCTCGTATCCCTACATGTTCTGTCCTTCCTCCAATAGTAATACCCCTATAAAGCCTTGATTGCCTGAATTTCAAAGCAAGAATCTCTATTACCACATCAAACAGATATGGGGATAGGGGACGCCCCTGCCTCGTTTCTCAATGCAATCTAATAGGGGCCGACAATAGTCCATTTACCAGAAGACTTGAACCTGGGGATCCATATAGTATCTTTATCCATTTCCTAAAGACCTCTCCGAATCAAAATTTCCTCAAGGAGATCTGCAAAAATGGCCACTCTACTGAGTATCCAGTGCTGCCAGGGCACTTGACCGAGGAGCAAACTCCCTCAGTTGTATCATTAACTGTGTTCTTCTAATATTTATCAAAGTTGATTTCCCTAGCATGAAGCCTGTCTGGTCATTATGTATAATGGATAATATGATTGTCTTCAGTCTTTCCGCTAAGATTTTTGCCAAAATTTTGTAGTCATTAATTAGTGAGATTGGTCTATATGATGAACACTCATTACCATCTTTTCCTGGTTTTAAAATTAAAACCCACTGAGTAACATTGGGGTTCCCCTAAGCCATCCTCAACTATCCTTCCATGGCTACCATTTTCAATAGGTTGGGAAACCGTCCGTAGGTACTAAATATTCCAGGGCCATGCTACAAGTAAGGCGCCTTCTCCGGAATGAGCTTGTCACCACATGAATTGAAGAGTCAAAGTACAATTCAAGACTTCACATCCAGAAACATATTAAGCTTAACTTTCAAGAAATGTCAAATGTCACTTTTAAATGCATATTTGAGACTCCTATTAGTGACTCTTTCACATACAGTATTTTTTGTATATTCAGTTGTACTGTACTAGAATAATGGCATTCAGGAAAACCTTAATTGTAGTGTATTTCTTCTCTCTGCATCCTGCATTTTTTCTAGAGAGTACCATTACAGACTGCACAGCACCACTTAGGGTTTAAATTTAGCAATGTAATATGACCAGAAAGCAAATTTTTACCAGTTGGTGCTCAGTCCACCCTATATTGCAAACAACACCAGGAAGGGAGGTAAAATGGTGTTTGGTGGGGTTGTGGGAGGTGGGAACACCACTATAGGATGGATGTATATATGTTTCTTTACCGGTCCACCGCTTCCAAATCCAATTCAAATGTGTGCCTGAAAATGGCTCTTATGATGTAAATTTTTGAACCTGTTGGTCAGTTATATTACAATAAAGTCAGCACTGGCAGTTTGATACATGAGACCCAATCATACAGAAGAATTACATTTTTGTATTAGCAGATCGCTGCTTCTAGGTTCAGTATGCGAGCAGGGTGGGAACTATGATCTCTTATTGACTCCCTTTTGCCTGGGCAGCCAGTCATGGCCTCTGCCTGCTCACACACTGCACCCTCTGTCGTAATTTTAGACCTGAAAGCAATAATCAGTTGGGAAGCTGAAGCAGGATTAAGCTCCTGGAGGTAGCTGTTGATGTATCTAGACTCTGGATCCACTTTTAAACCTACGCTAGCCAATTATGCTTCACATCTGGAGTGAAGATCACAATTCTGGGCATGAAGAACCTTAAAAAACTGTAAAATGCAAGCTTGTCTGCGAAGTTCATCCTTCATTATAGACTGGTTTAACCAAGACTGATATTGTGAGATTTGAGTGAGCAATGGTGTTTTGAAGCAACTACCGGCATCTTATATGTTTGACCCGGCTGACCAAACCTCCTTGTGGGACATTGACTCTCCACCTGCTATCTGCTTCTCCCAAATGTTTGTAGCTCTACATTACTTCAACACCATCAGGAATCCATCCTACTAATGCTTGGTTTATAATAGCTGCAGCAATTGCATCAAACTGGGGATTCAAAAGGTGCAATATCATTACTGGGACCCATGGGAACACAACTTAACTTGCCCATGCAAAACTGAAATATCAATTGTGGTTAGAGCTGAACTTTAAATACATATAAGCACTTGAAGTGATACCCTGTCAATAAAAAACACATTAAAGAACAGGCGGAACAGGTAGAAATTTGGCACAACCAAATAGTTATAAGCTCATCTGTTGATATTTACAATTCTTATCATTTAAAGTGGACTTGTCGCTTAGGCAGCCATTTTTTTATTAATTTTATCATTTGGCATGCAGCTTATCAGTTCTCTGGGAGCTGCTTACATTGTTGGGACTCATAATTAAATATTGTTAATATCAGTGAATAAGATTGCATTTTATATTCTGTGTCCAAAAATGGATAGATCAAACAACACAGTTTTTTCCACTCACTGTGATTAAATTAGGCCCAAAGTAAATGAAACCTCACAAGTTCATAAAGTGGGACTACAGACATTTTTTTTTCGTCGGATCTAGGGGGGAAGATTTAGATTTTTTTTTGTTCTCTTTCTATTTTGCAATCTATTCAGAACATCCCAGAAGATTAAAAAGATGGAATTCTTTCCTTGGAATTTTAAAGGGTAAGAGGAGTTCCCAATACATGAAAAACAGATTCAAATTTGTTGCAGTTAGGAAAATGACAGCTGCCACCTTGAAAGACAGGTCCACTTTAACTTTACAACACTGCTTTCAAAATATGGTGGTGAAAATACTCATAATCATATACAGTTACAGATATTATTATGCCACACTGTAGGAGTTGGTAGTATCTATGCACTTCTCTGTAAAGTTAACTTTTTTAGTCGGAAAGCCATTGAGTTCCTCCTGGATGGTGAGGTCATGGTCAGGACTGTCGTGCGAACAGTCTTTCATGACACTGTAGTAGACAGGGACATTGTATTTGGTGGCCTTTTCTGTCCTTTTCGGGTCACATTTGCAGAGGTTCTTGAAGGCTGCTCTAAACTTCTGAGACATGAGGTTGTAAATGATGGGGTTGATGGCACTGTTTAGGTAGATGCACAATCGACAGAAGAGCAAGAACCAGACATTGAGATAGGCCGGATCCATGAAGGAATTCACCACCACCAAGGTACGGTAGGGCATCCAAAGGAGGGCAAACAAGATGACCACAACTGCCAGCATCTTGGTGACCTGCCAGACAAATAAATAGTCAAGCTTAGTAAAAAGGCATCATTGACAATAATGACTCCAATAAATATATCTAAATCATTGAACATACAAGCTTTGAGAGTATTCCCCATTCCAAGTGTTCAATAAAAAACCATGTGGCCCGCTTCTTTCTTTTCATCATATCAAAATGATTACCATTGTCAATCCTCTGGGAGAAATATCTAAAGACCTGATTAGATAACGGCTGAGCAGACTTAGAACCCATTGTAATTAATTCAGACAGATTCAGGCTACATAAAGACAGGCACATAGGGAATTCACACTCTCTATCAATAGTCTTTAAAACAAGAAACTAATTTGTAGATTTTGAGTTACTATAGCAAGATTACCCTAAAGCGACTCTGTTCTCGGGTTAAAGTCTTTGTTTTTTTCTTTCAAAAGCAAAACCTGTTTATGCCCACTTATACCATCACCTATTCTGTTCCAGAGCTATGGCGGTATGAAAAATCTTCCCATTTCACTTCCAGGAAGGCTGGATTCTAGGATCCATTGTAGTTCCTTCCACTGACCCATCCATCAGTACCATGTACTGTAGCTATGTATAGGCTAATGGGATGAACCAGAACATGCAGAGGGTGATAGCCATTCAATGCACCCAAAAATGTGTCACAATTAACAGGGAGGCAATATCAGAGATACAGGTGGTGGAAAAATTAGTATAAGCATTTTTCTTCTGCCTGGTCCTGCTTTTTTAAAAAAAAGTTACTTTAGTTACGTTGATGAGACTTTCACTTGTGCATATATAAAGGAGTAAGTAGAGCCTGCCAATGTAATGAGCAAACACGGCTTTCATTGTGTGTGTGTGTGTATATATATATAGAGAGAGAGAGAGAGAGAGAGAGAGAGAAAGAGAGAAGGAGTGTAAGGGATCAGAGGAGTGAACAGCCGGCTCAGAGACAGTCCGATAAAAATAAAAGTAGCTTTATTCAGCAAAAGGTAAGTCGAAAAAAAGAAACGACACCCCAGCAGGTACACAATCCAGCAAAGGATCTTTTTATACAGCGTGCTGCTGTGTCTCTCACTCCTAGTCAAACCGCTCTCCCTTTGCCACTTAACGCCCAGATGGCAATAAGCAGTTCTGAAGGGTAAGTACCTGCCCTCCTCAAATAACCCCTTCTTAACCCTGCCCCAGGCTGAATCTCTACAATATATATATATATATATATATATATATATATATATATATATATATATATATATATATATATATACTATGCTCACTTAATTATGGACTATAGTACAGGATTACAAACTACACTTAAACTGATACTAAACACACACTGTTTCATTGACACTGTCCCTTCTATTTCTGTATGTCGATGATGGCACTGTAATTATTTTAATTTAAAAAAATGTAGGTACCTTTTTTCTAATTGATATACAGCTGTCACATGACCCAGCTCTCTCCCAGCCTGTCTGCAGGGAAACATAAGCAGGAGGAGCTTCTAGTCATTTGCTTCTTTTGGAATACAGAGTAAAAATAAAAAAAATAATATCAATAAACTATTCTAAATTGTCATAGAAATGTATATTTGAAATTGAATCTTTATTATTTTTAATGATAACATGGTGTGGGCGGATTTCTGCCAGTCACAGGCAGAAATGTCTTAGAATAAAAGGGAGGTGAAGCCACCATTAATCTACATGTAATATTACACCCCCATTGTGTTAGATAGTGTGCATGGAGGAGGAGTTTGGGATATCAACTGATGATGCCATTGGTTGTTAGGACGCCGGCAGCTAGAAGGTTGTAATGGTGTACAATGAAAGCCTGAGGTTTTTTGCAACTAAAAGGCAGCCTTCATCCACACGCTGGCTTGTATACAATTTTTGGACAATTTTTTTGCCTAAAGGAACAAGGACAAAAACAAATGAGGAAGGGGTAAAACTTCAGACAACGTATCAATTCCTTTCTATGCCTTCCTGTCCCAGTGACATCCACTCCTCCTATTTTTTGTACTGTGTCACCAAGATCAGAAAGCAGGGAAAAATCTCCCCAATAGGGACACAGAAATAAATGAAATCCTGACAGAATTTGTAACTGTTCTCAGTTGCTAGTGGCAAGTCCTACTGTAATAACCCTATTTTTAGAATGCTAATTATAAAGCAGTAAAAATACATAAGTTTTCAATGCAATGCAGAATACACAAATAAAACCCAAGATGAAGGCTGCAGTTGCTGGTAGTTTTCGGGGAATTACTTTACTGTTTTTGAACATATATAAAAAAACACATAAAACATTCATAAATGACATAAAACATTCCATAACACTTTAATCCTGGCTGGTAGCGAAGCTATTAGAATTTCTTTGCAAAATCCAGCAATCCTTATCTTTGGTAATTTCACAAGTTTAATATTGCGCTGTGTTAAAATTATTTTCTTGTGTAGTGTCTCTTCACTTTGAACATGCGCTATGAGAAATAATTGGCTGGTATGTGATTTAAATACAGCTGTGCTTCTGTACTGGAACATCAAAAAATGAAGTTAATCAATGGACATTTACCATAGCAGTATAGAAACCCAGTGTCTCCTCCCTTATAATTTTTTACAAGATGCCATTTCCTTGAAGTTCTAAAGGAAAGACAGTCATACCACATGATATTAAAGGTGCCTAGAGGCATTGGCTAATGTTTGCTTGATCCTGGTGATTGCAGTCAGATTGGCAAAAGTTGCCATGTTTGTAAGACTCCCAAGACCCTAAAAAATTAGTACGTTTGTAGGACCACCATAAGCCAGGAAAGTTTGTACATTTGTTGGTCTTCCATGACCCTGAAAAGTTTATATGGTTGTAGGACCAACACGACCCTGAAAAGTTTGTATGGTTGTAGGACCAACATAACCCTGAAAAGTTTATCTGGTTTTATGACCAACATGACCCTGAGAAATGTATATGTTTGTAGGACTGCCATAAGCCAGGAAAGTTTGTACATTTATTGGTCTTCTATGACCCTGAAAAGATTATCTGGTTGTAGGACCAGCATAACCCTGAAAAGTTTTTAAGGTTGTATGAACAACATAACTCTTAAAAGTTTGTATGTTTGTAGGATCACCATCACCCTGGAAAGTTTGTAAATTTGGTGGACCCCAGTGACTTTGGAAGGTTGGTATGTTTGTAGGACTTCCATGACCCTTAAAAGTTAATATTTCTGTAGGACCACAATCACCCTGAAAGTTTTGTACAGTATGTTTGTAGGACCCCAATGACTCTGGAAGATATGTATGTTTTTAGGACCACCACGACTCTAGAAAGTTTGTATGTTTTGCAGGACTTCCATGACCCTTGAAAGTTTGTACATTTGCAGGCCCACTGTGACTTTTGAAAGTTTGTATGTCTGCAGGACCCCCATGATTTTGGAAGGTTTGTACGTTTTTGTACATTTTTAAGACCGATATGACCCTAGAAGGTTTGTAGATTTGTGGGTCCACCATGGTTCTTTAAAGTCGTACATTTGTATGCCCCACATAACACTGGCTGATGCTCCCTGAACAAGCCTGAAATTTGATAGGCCAGGCTGAAGTTTCTTGGACGATCACTACTGTGTTCCTCAACACTTTTATCCCAAAGAACACATCTTATGTCTAATCAAAGCATCTACTCATCCTTTAAGGCCCACATCACATCACATCACATCTGAGCAGAGAGATTTTTAGGCATTTTTATTTGAGAGCATTTTTAAGTGTATCACAAGCGTTTTTTTCATGTGTATTCAAATGTTTTTTTTTATTTTAGCCAATAGAAAGCACTAGGGGGAGGAGATTAGGGGTGGAGAACTGCTGTTGAGCATGTTGAGCCTTTTTCAGGCGTTCCCAGTGATGTCTATGGGGCTAATCTGCCTCTAACCTGCCTAAAAGTATCTCATGGACTATTTAGAAAGACAGGTGTTTTGCTACAGATGACAAAACGCTCAGCTGTGAACAGGGCCTAAAAGCTAAAGGTCTGGCCAAATGTAAAGCAACATTGAAGATGAATACATTTTTTAAAGATTGTGGACATGCAGTTTTATTGCTGGCATTATGTTGAAATATAGATAGATAGATAGATAGATAGATAGATAGATAGATAGATAGATAGATAGATAGATAGATAGACTGTATATATACAGTATCTCACAAAAGTGAGTACACCCCTCACATTTTTGGATTTTTTTATTCTATCTTTTCATGTGACAACACTGAAGAAATGACACTTTGCTACAATGTAAAGTAGTGAGTGTACAGCTTGTATAATAGTGTAAATTTGCTGTTCACTCAAAATAACTCAACACACAGCCATTAATGTCTAAACCGCTGGCAACAAAAGTGAGTACACCCCTAAGTGAAAATGCCCAAATTGGGCCCAATTAGCCATTTTCCCTGTAAAAGTGGAAAATACCATGCTGTCATCTGAAAAAAGATTGACTCAGCAGACGGCACAGCAAAAGACTATTGCAATTTAAGATAATGGGTACAAGTGCAGCGCTATGTGAAAACGGTCATGTGAGATAAGGCTGTGTGGTGGCAAAAAAGTAAAAAATATATTTAAGAGTGAAAAAATGTATGAACATAAACTTTATATACTCCTAATAAACGTGCAAATATATGTATATATGTATGTAAGTATATGTATATATATACTTAAAAAAGTCCACAACGTGGAATAGTCCACGGGTGGCAGCTGGAATATGCTACGGATCCTGATAAGTGGATAGCCTCCTTAGGACATCAGTGGAAAAGCAATTGTGAAAAGTGAATGATAGACGCAAAACCATCACCAACATATGGAAGGCTTACCAGAGCTACTGGACTCAACAAGGCATATGCCTACTGAGTCATCAGGGCTTGTGGTGAAACCGCACCAATACAACAGACATCGACGTCTGCAACTAATGGCACCAATGGATGATGGTCACACTGTCATTCAAATGGCTCCCAACAAAGAAGGAAAACTCAGAGGGGGGTAGATCAATTCTTTCCCGCTCACAAGATGTGGCCAGAAATGAAACAAAAGTTCCACATAGCGTAAATCCACATAACAATGGATATTTGTTAAGAAAAGAGGAACACTCCATGGACATCCTCCCGAGCAGGCGCAGTCTGCGGGTCGCACGCGGTGTGCTCTGTGATCGCCGAGTCTATGAGACTCGGCTGATCACAGGACCGAGTAAGGGGTCGATCCCGGCCCCTTACCACGTGATCAGATGTCAGCCAATGACGGCTGATCACGTGATGTAAGCAGAAGCTCGGTAATCTGTATTTTTTTTTTCTTCACGCTGTCAGCATGAGGGGAAAAAAAAGCCGATCACTGGCTTCTGTCAGAGGGACATCAGTCCCTCGCTCAGAAAGCTGCGGCTGTGCCCACCAGTGTCACCTGCCAGTGCCCACTGTGCCACCTACCAGTTCCACCTATCAGTACCCATGAGTGCCACCTACCAGTGCCCACAGTGCCACCTACCAGTGCCCACAGTGCCACCCATCAATGCCCACCAGTGCTGCCAATCAATGCCCAGCAGTGTCTAATAATCAGTGCCACAGATCAGTGCTGCCTATCAGTGTCACCTACAAGTGCCCATCAGTGCCACCCCATCAGTGCCCATCAGTGCCACCTATCAGTGCCGCTTATCAGTGCCACCTATCAGTGCTGCTTATCAGTGCCACCTATCAGTGCCCTTCAGTGCCAACCATCAGTGCCACCCATCGGTGCCACCTCTCAGTGCCACCTATCAGTGGTGCCTCATCAGTGCCACCTTATCAGTGCCTATCAGTGCCGCCCATCAGTGCCCATCAGCGCAGCCTATTAGTGCCCATCAGTGCAGCCTCATCAGCGCACATCAGTGAAGGATAAAAATTACATGTTTTCAAAATTGTATAACAAACCATGAAACAGTTTTGTTTTTTTTTCAAAATTTCGGTCCCTTTTTGTTTTGTTTAGCAAAAAATAAAAAAAACCCAGCAGTAATTAAATACCACCAAAAGAAAGCTCTATCTGTGTGAAAAAAATGATAAAAATTTCATTTGGGTAAACTGTAGCATGCCTGCGCAATTGTCATTCAAAGAGTGACAGCGCTGAAAGCTGAAAATTGGTCTGGGCAGAAAGGGGGTTTAAGTGTCCGGTAAGCCAGTGGTTAAAAGGGCTGTGACACCTGGAGCTGATAGGCGGGGCTTCTAAACCTTGCCGCATTGTGATTGGCGGCGAAATGCTGACATCATTGGTGACAGGTCTTTCACATGGTTCCGGGGGGGCACTAATGGAGCACGCCCCAGAATAGGACAGCAATACATATATGTGTCAGCTGCGTGTTAAGGCCCACCTGCTCTACCACCGCATATATGCCTACGCTGTTGTAAAGGGGTTAATAACGCATGTATAATTCCTGAAAACAAACACAGAAAGATGATGCTGAAGACAGGGTCTGCTCGCAATCAAGGGAGGAGTACTAAAGGATTTTTATTTCTGAATGATGGACTAATGCGTTAAAAAAAAAAAAGAAAATATCAGGAGACTACAACAAAGACAAAAATGCAGACGAATATCAGCAGGGGCCTCAAAGTGGAAGTAGGCGTCTAAATCTATATAATGATTCTTTTTCATTAAAGTAGATTCATTTGTCAGAGCTCCTCATTGTCACCAAGGGAATGTTTCCCCCTGCCCAGTGTCCCGTTGTCACGCTTTTCTTTCCTGCGTAGCATCCACAATGTCCCCGACTACTCCTCACTTTTGTCACACACCAATACCGTGTCCCCCCTGTGATCTGCAGACGGTTCCAGGCAGTGGGTAATCAGCTCAGCCTACCTTTCCACTTTCACTAATATGTTTTCACGTTGTTTTTCAAAGTGAAGATATAAGAAAAGCCGGCGCTGTAATTTTCTGCTGGGCGCGGTGGTGGATATAGCTGAAGATGAGTCATTCGCCAATGTATTTCAGCAATACAATGTATTCACAGGTATGAGAGATTCTTCGGTTAATGTATGGAAAGTCATTAGACCGGTGCACAGGAACATCTGGCACAGAGCGCCAGAAAAACATTCCCCAGGTGCCATGTGGATTGAACAGTTGGCATAGGTTTCTTTTTAGGTATCTATCAGAAAATGGAGCGTAGCACTTTAAAAGACTTGGCATTTTTAAAAAAAAATATTTCATCATTTTTATGTTTATTTTTTTTTTATCTTTTACTTTCCTTTTTCAATTGTTTGCTTTTTAATGGTTGTGTTATGATGGGGAGATTTCCCTTCACTTCCTGTTCCAGCAACACAGAAGAAATCTCTCCCAAGTGAGGGGACGTCCTCTCTTAGACAGCTGTCACCGGAACCAATGTCCCCACTGGAACTGATGTCATGTCTGTTCTTTAAAAAGTTGGACTTCCCATTACTTTCTGTCCGGATAACCACTGTTAATCTTCTCAGTGGGACAGTGGGAGACAGCAATAAAATCCTGGAGACACAACTAGTTCATGACCATATGCCAAAAATGTACCCTGGCATCTCCTCGCTCTCTTTCTGGGGATGTGGGCGGGAGGGAACGATGTACCACACGTGGTGGACTTGCCCTAAGGTTAGATGGTTCTGGATACAAGCTCACCCCCTGATCCATACGATGACCATGATTAATCCCATTAAAAACCCCAGAGTGGTGCTGCTTAACGAACCCATAGAAGGGGTTCACAGATCTACATACACATTGATATACACTAGATTGTCAAAAGTATTGGGACACCTGCCTTTACACGCACATGAACTTTAATAGCATCCCAGCCTTAGTCCGTAGGGTTCAATATTGCGTTGGCCCACCCTTTGCAGCTTTGACAGCTTCAACTCCTCTGGGAAGGCTGTCCACAAGGTTTAGGAGTGTATCTATGTGAATGTTTGACCATTCTTCCAGAAGCGCATTTGTGAGTTTAGGCACTGATGTTGGATAAGAAGGCCTGGCTCGCAGTCTTTGCTCTAATTCATCCCAAAGGTGTTCTATCAGGTTGAGGTCAGGACTGTATGTAGGACAGTCAAGTTTTCCCACCCCAAACTCGTTCATCCATGTCTTTATGGACCTTGATTTGTGCACTTGTGCGCAGTCATGTTGGAACAAGAAGGGGCCATCCCCAAACTGTTCCCACAAATTGCGAACATGAAATTGTCCAAAATGTCTTGGTATGCTGCCCCTTTAAGAGTTTCCTTCACTGGAACTAAGGGGCCAAGCCCAACCCCTGAAACACAACCCCACACCATAATCCCCCCTCCATCAAATGATTTAGACCAGTGCACATAGTAAGGTCCATAAAGACCTGGATAAGGGAGTTTGGGGTGGAAGAACTTGACTGGCCTGCACAGAGTCCTGACCTCAACCCAATAGAACACCTTTCAGATGAATTAGAGCCGAGACTGCGAGCCAGGCCTTCTTGTCCAACATCAGTGCCTGACCTCACAAATGCACTTCTGGAAGAATGGTCAAACATTCCCATAGACACACTCCTAAACCTTGTGGACTGCCTTCCCAGAAGAGTTGAAGCTGTTATAGCTGCAAAGGGTGGGCCACCCCAATATTGAACCCTACAGACTAAGACTGGGATGCCATTAAAGTTCATGTGTGTGTAAAGGCAGGTATCCCAATACTTTTGACAGTATAGTGTATTTTGTGTTCCTAGCGGCTAAATTCGCCATTGTAACCACTTGGAAAATCCCAGTAGTGGATTTAATTTTGATGAAACGCAAACTTTTGTGGATAATGATCGATGAAAACATGGTAAGCATATTACGTGACACTTCTAGAGGGTTTGAGTGGATTTGGAAACTGTGGATTAGCTATATACTGTATAATTCCCTTCCTAAACAGTTTTTGTTAGAGCTGGTGTCTCTTCTGGTCCTACTTTTCCTTGTCCCTCTCTTTTTTCCTATCCCTTTGATGTGACAACAATTCCTTAATATTCATGAAGGGTTGTGTTGGTTCTGTTCCTGTCATCCTTCATAGCTGAATGGAGAAGATATCTGGCTCCAGCTTATCTGATCCATGCCTTTTTAGATTCAGGTCACCGTTCCTTAGTATTTATTTAATCATCTCCGGTTGATTTTTGATGGCCTATTTGAACCCTTATAAGTTTGCTGTATCTACTATGGTCACAACTGTTTTTTCCATTGTGTCTCGCCTGCGTTGCGAGATTTACCTAAATTTACCATCAAAGGTCTACGACTGTATTGTTATGCCGTTTTACTTAAAACTTTAATAAGAACATTGAAATAGAAAATCCTGGAGAAAGCAGAATGAAGAGTGACACTCAAAGCTAAGAATCCAGGACTCCAGGCAGGCTCGGTATTCAATAATGCATCCTTACATGGATTGTTTTTTTCTATGAACACAAAGCAGTGTACAGCTAGGTACACACTGTCTGAAAATCGGCTGGTACAGCAGTCTGTCTGACGGAACCTGGTATAACAACCATAGGTGTGCGCAGCCTATTGCATTAGGGTGTGCACCCCAAAGCTCAAACACACATGAACACCACCTGCTGGCGCTTGTGGCTGGAGGCAGTTGATTGGGAGCATATTACGATACACCCTAAATACGGGTGTAACGTGTTCCTAAAGTTGAACCTAGATTTTAATATAATGGGGCATTTACAATGGCCACTGGCACCCCCAACCACCCACCTGGTGCTGCTCCTGGATAATGCAAATGCACATGGGGTGATTAGGGTGTGCCTAGGCACACCCAGCACACCCTGTGCACACGCCTATGATAACAACTGTCTTTTGTCAAAAGGGAACCGCTGGAAAACCAGCATCTGCCAATGGCTACAAGCGCTGATCAGTGTATTCTGGTAGTCGGCTAAGTCCTCCCATAAGAATACAATAGCACAACCGAGCAGCTCACCACTCTAACATCGCTTGTGTTGGTACGGCGATCTGTTTGTTCTTTTTTTTTCGTTCAGCCCAGCGGGTTGCAGTTTGTACTGGGCTTAAAGCTTTGAATTTGACTTGGTATCAGCCTTTTGCCCTTCCTTGGACAGCCAAGCTCACACTGGGGGAGAGAGAAGCAGCAAAAGGAGCCAATCTGATGTGTTGCAATACAAGAAACATGCAAATAGGAAGAGGGAGCAGAGTGACAAACGTTCTTTAGTATCCTTAGCAGGGGCGGACTGGTAACTCATGGGGCCCCCGGGCAATAGGAGATTATGGGGCCCCCAGGCAATCAGAGATTATGGGGCCACACAGTATACACACACACAGTATACAATCACACAGTATACACATACATGTACACACAGTGTACACAGACAGATGTAAAAAAAACACAGATTTATATATATACTGTCCCTGGTTTTACTGAGGCTGGCAACCCTGATGGGGCCCCCTAGTGGCCCAGGGCCCTCGGGCAGTGCCCGAGTGGCTCAATGGTCAGTCCGCCCCTGATCCTTAGTATCCCAGAAGAATTCAGGAATTGAATTGTAATGTCATTCTTGCCTAAGTGAGAATGATAGTGGGGTGGATCCAGTAGGGAAAAAAGAAAAAAAGTAATTAAAAAAAAATAATGAATGCTAAGCTTTTGCTAAAAAGGCTGGGGGGATTGATTTGAACACGAAAGTCTGTTTTACAAATATGACTCAAAAATAACTACCGTATTTATTAGAAAAATAATGTTGTTTCTCTATGACCATTCATCTCTTTCCATTTAAATGGAAATTGAATCACTATTGAAGCAGAAAACATCAATGTATTTGATTTACACAATAACAGGAGATGCAATATTGACATTTTATTTGGTTCAGGGTGACCTCTGACAACAGAACCCAAATGAGCTAATATAACGAGCTTCTAAAGTAAGGCAAACAATTAGACCAGCTCTGGACTTTTCTATAGTATAATCTCATGGTATAGAACAGCCAATCAATGGTGCTTCCTCTGGTGATTGAGGCAAGCTCAACATGGCATGCAATGAAAGCATTCATTTTTTGGTAAAACATTTTATAAACCAAAACCACTAAAAGAGGCACTAGCTTATACAGAGCTCTCTGGGTTTTCAATAAGACAGAAGCTGTTGACAAGCGAGCAGACTGTCATGGAAGTAGTTGTATTAAACAGTATTTTGCACAGTCAACACAAATGCTAAAAAAAAAAAATAGTTTGTGAACTTGTAGATTTAAATAAATAAATAAAGTTAACCAAAAAAACTATTTTTGTTTCCAAGGCAAGGCATATATCAGTGATGTAAAAATACCATTAGTTCTGTGCCATCTGAACAATTAAAGCATACCTAAAGCCAAAACATATTTCTTTCGTTTTTGGATCGAATGTGGAAATGTCAAGTTTTTAATGCTGTCTTTATCCCCATTGGGGAGATTCCCACATCTATTTGTTCTGGTGACTATTGTCAGTGTCACTAGGAAAGGTAGGGATGCAATATCCAACATTTTAATTTGAGGAAATCTTCCACTGGGGGGCACCTGCTCTAGTGACGATTGTCATTGAAAGTATTTTCCTTTACCTCCTTCCACCGTGTGTGCCTACATATGGATTAGTTATGATATGACAATTCTTGGGGGATTAGGCTTTGAATCCAACCTAAGTGCTCACAGCTTCCACAGAAGTATTCACACAGTATATGAGAGGTCTTCAAAAAGTTTAAAAGTTTCTGTATATATATATATATATATATATATATATATATATATATATATATATACAGTATATATTGTAGCAGAGCATCCCAGAGAGAGCTGTGAAAACTCCTGCTCGGGGTTTATATGTCTCCTAGGCTCCTCTCATACACGTTCAGGGATCACTGATCAATGGTCTTGGTCCTCTCCCCTGGGCTAATTTAAACTCACCTGAGACAGGCAGCCAGTGCTCTTGGCCTGGGAACCTCGGAAAATTTCTGTCTAGAGAGTAACAGCTTGGTAAAAGCTATTAAGCTGTGAATGTGAAAGCTGACAAGCTGTAGGCTTGCTCAGCCTGGTAGTTAGGACCTGTAAATATTGTATAGTTAGTGCCGAGACATGGCTAGGTTTTTGTTTGGCTATTTTTTGCTCCTATTCGTTTTTGGAACACTGTACAGCACCTGTATATAGACTTGTACATATCACAAATAAACACCACACTGTTTGTCACTACCTCACTGGATTTGGAATCTGTGCCTGAAAGACTGCTTATCCCAGGGAGCTTCGTACCTGCTACCTGTCCCCCAGGTTACATATGGTGGAGGATGCGACCAGCAGTAGTAAGTTACTACTTAAAGGGCCAGTACCTAAAGTGACTAAACATGGAGGAAATCCTCAAACAAATGGTGTTATCCAACACTGTACAACAGCAAACTAACGCTATTATACAGGAGCAATTGCAGAGGCATACTTGCCAACAGTCCTGATTTTCCCGGGACAATCCCGATTTTGGGACCCTTGTCCCAATCTGAGCTCATCCCGATTAAATTCCCAGGATTTTGCTTTTTGTCCTGGGAAAATTGGGAATGTTATAGCAAAAATAGCCAGCGGGCTACATGAAGATGGGACTAATCCCCTTGTGTTCAGTGGAGAGGGGAGGCCCCTCCCCTTTCCACTGAACACACGAGAAACCAGGTGTTGTAAAAAAATCTCTCAACCTATGCAGAAGATCGCGGTGCAGCTCCTTCACTCATACAGCTGTTGGCGGGGCTTTACCGCGCATGCGCGACTCCTCTGCCCTTAATCGTGCATGCGCGAGAGCTATCCGCAGTCTATGAAAATGATGGTCTCGAGCGGGCGGGTGGGTGGAGGCGGAGCCAGAGAGATGGTTAGAACGTCAGCACCAGCAATAGCCCCGCCCACCCCACCCCACTAACCATGTCCATGGTCGAGAAAAATTATGGACTTGAGCAGGCGGGCAGAGGCGGAGAGTTGGTGGGAGGGGCTGCGTTTGATGGGCAAAGTGGCAGATGGGCACATTGGCAGCCTTTGATGGGCAAAGTGGCAGATGGGCACAGTGGCTGCGTTTGATGGGCACAGTGGCAGATGGGCACAGTGGATGCATTTTAAGGGCACAGTGGTTGCGTTTGATGGGCACAGTGGCTGCGTTTGATGGACAAAGTGGCAGATGGACACAGTGGATGCGTTTTATGGCAGAACAATGTCCATAGACAGTGCTATGCATGGGGGGCCCGCCCCCCTCTCCAAGCTCCGCTCTATCTCCCCCTCACACCAACTTTCCGCCTCTGCCCACCCGATCAAGTCCATCCTTTTTCTCGACCATGGACATGGTTGGTGGGGTGGGTGGGGCTGGTGCTGACGTTCTAACCATCTCTCCGCCTACGCCCGCCCGTTCGAGACCATAATTTTCCTCGATAGCTCCTGCGCATGCGCGATTAAGGGCAGTGAAGTCGCGCATTCGCGGTAAAGCCTTGCCAACAGCTGTATGAGTGACGGAGCTGCACCGGAAGTGACGCAGTCGAGCTTCTGCATAGGTCAAGAGATTTTTTACAACACCGGCTCTGCTGCTGGGGATGGACGCTGATGTGAGGAGGACTCCGCTGATGGGGACACCAGATGTAAGGAGGACTGATGGGGACACCACGGGCATGTAAGGAGGACTGATGGGGACACCAGATGTAAGAAGGACTGATGGGGACACCACATGTAAAGAGGACTGATGGGGACACCACATGTAAGGAGGACTGATGGGAACACCACATGTAAGGAGGACTAATGGGGACACCACATATAAGGAGGACTGATGGGGACACCATATGTAAGAAGGACTCTGCTGATGGGTACACCATATGTAAGGAGGACTCTGCTGATGGGGACACAGATGTAAGGTGGGCTCTGCTGATGGGGACACCAGATGTAAGGAGGGGCTCCACTGATGGGGACACCAGATGTAAGGAGGGCTCTGCTGATGGGGACACCAGATGTAAGGAGGGGCTTTGCTGATGGGGACACAGATGTAAGGAGGACTCTGCTGCTGGGAACACAGATGTAAGGAGGGGCTCCGCTGCTGGGGACACAGATGTGAGGAAGGCTCTGCTGATGGGGGCACCTGATGTAAGCACGGACTCTGCTGGGGACACCTGATGTAAGGACAGACTCTGCTGGGGGCACCTGATGTAAGGACGGATTCCGCTGGGGGCACGTGATGTAAGGACGGGCTCCGCTGGGGGCATCTGATGTAAGGACGGACTCTGCTGGGGGCACCTGATGTAAGGACGGGCTCCGCTGGGGGCACCTGATTTAAGGATGGACTCCGCTGGGGGCACCTGATGTAAGGACGGACTCTGCTGGGGGCTCCTGATGGCATCTGGTGGCAGACAACGGTGGCAGGTGACACACTCAGGGCTCCCACTGATTCTGGTGAGTTGAATGATTTCATTTTATATTACAATGTAATAAAGAAAAAATGTGCTTCAATCATCCTGACACCATAACAACCATGGTGCCGGGATGATTGAAGTGCTAACACCAGGTGTTTGGAGTATCTTTATGTGCTAATTGTTAAACGCCCATGATTTCATGTAAACCATGCCCACTTTACGGCAGACAAAGCATTTTTAGTTTTTTCTGTCATGCCTAATGCATGCCCCGCCCCCTAATTATAATGTGACTCCACCCACAGCCAAAAAAGTGTCCCTAAATTTTTTTTTACAATGTTGGCAACTATGCAGAGGCTGTTTGAACAGCTAACCACTGAGGCAAAAGGAAAACCCTGACTAAGGTTGTGGAGATGGTAGCACAGTGGTCACCTGCTAAAATTAATGATGTTGGAGACAAGCCCTCAGTCATCCATGTGGGTCGATTTCTTTCCAAGATGACTGCAGATTATGATCCTTTCAGCTAACGTTTAAAGAGGGAAGGTTGGCCCAAAACCCAGTGGGCAGGACTGGTTGCCCCCTTGCTGTCTGGAGAATCGCAGAAGGCCTACTATGATCTGGAGTCGGCAGAAGCAGGAGACTATGAAAAGGTCAAGCAGGAAATCTTGGCATGGCTCGTGTCACCTTGGCAGTTCAAGCACAGCGGGTCCACAGATGGTTCTTCCAAGAGGAGAGGCCCCCAAGATCGCAGATGTTCGACCTAATTCACCTGGTGCGGAAATGGCTACAGCCGGAGTCCCTGTCTGGGCCACAAATAGTGGAGCGTGTGGTCATGAACCGATTCCTGAGGTCACTACCAGTTCCCCTGCAGAAGTGGGTGAGTCAAGGAGACCCCAAGTTGGCAAACAACCTGGTGGAGCTCGTGGAGAGTACTTTGCTGCAGAGAGCCTGGTCACCACCCCTACAGCCACACAGACTTTCCACCCAAAGCCACGGTCTTCCCAGGCAACCGGTAAGACTGTTCCAGGAGAAGTGGGTGGTAAGAATGGCAAGGAGATGGGGGGAGGATTTTTGGTGCCAAGGCTAAAGTTTGGCATCCCAAACAAGGGCAGCCACTGCCTATCAGCAAATCAAACTGGGGCAACATCAGGTGTTTCCGTTGCCAGGAACTGGGACATGTTGCAGCAAACTGTCCCTTGACAGATGAACCTATGCAGTGTGATGTATCTTATAGAAGGCATTCTATGTTTGCTGCTGTTTCATGTGCTGCAGCACCAAGTGTAGGAAAACACATGTGCCAAATGACTGTCAATGATAAACCTATTATGGCATTGCTGGACTCTGGAAGTCTAGTGACTCTGGTTAAAGCTGAGGTGGTTGAAACTGAATTTTCATGCAAAAAAGTTGCTGAGATCTGTGTACATGGGGATACCTGTAGGTATCCTACAGCCACTGTTAACTTTAAAACTGACTTAGGTACAGTGGCCCATCCGGTCGGACTTGTGCCCCACTTGGTGCATGAAGCCATCATTGATAGGGACTTCCCTACGTTTTGGGAACTCTGGGATCATCCTGACCCGGTCGCAGTAACTGACTCAGTGGCAGAGCCAAAACTCCTGGCCGGCACCGACAATATGGGTTCAGGGGACTCCTCTCAGGGTTCTCCGGGTTTTCCTTTTACGGTTATGGCGGGGGAAATGGAGGAGCCTGTGGAAGTCCCCAAAACTAGTAAAGGTGGATGGCTGCCTGCTGACTCTGAGGCTACATTGGAGTTTGCTGACCTTAATGTGCACAAAGAAAATTTTGGTACCGAGCAGAGAAAAGATCTTATGCTTGCCAGGGCCTGGGAAAATGTAGTAGTGATTAATGATGTACCTGTCGAGCCAGGGGACAGGCCCTGTTTTCCTTATTTCAGCAGCAATGAGGAAAAAGAGTAAAAAGAATGATGAAATTGTTGAACAGTTGGTGGTCCCTGAGCCATACAATTGGGTGGTGTTGGAACTTGCCCATAGGCACTTGCTAGGAGGTCATTTAGGGGTTGAGAAAACCACAGAAAGGGTGTTGCACAGGTTTACTGGCCCAGGATACAGAAAGATATTGAGAATTATTGTGAATCCTGTCCTGTGTGTCAAATGTCAGCCCCACTACCCCACTTCTGAAGTCCTTTAGTGCCCTTACCCATTATTGAAGTGCCCTTTGAGAGGGTCGCAAAGGACCTGGTGGGCCCACTCCCTAAGTCTGCCCGGGGTCATCAGCATATTCTTGTAATCATGGATTGCGCTACCCGTTACTCCAAGGCAGTTCCCTTACGCACTGCATCTGCTAAGAACATTGCTAAAGAGCTTTTCATGGTGTTCAGTCGTGTTGGGATCCCTAAGGAAGTCCTTACAAACCAGGGCACTCCATTTATGTCACGAGTAACTAGGGAGTTGTGCAAGTTATTTAAACGCTTCCAGACCACCTCACGCAGATATACTGCGAGAGAAGGGCACGTACAGGCAGAAATACGTACCTGTACATTGCCCTTTAAGAGGCGGCTTGCGGGCGCGCCCGCCCGGAGCTTCATGAGCGTGATCGCGGGTCCCGTGGACTCAATGTCCGCGGGGATACCCACGATCGTCTCACGGAGAGGAAGAACGGGGAAATGCTAATGTAAACAAGCATTTCCCCGTTCTGCCTAGTGACACTGTCACTGATCACAGCTCCCTGTAATCAGCAGTGATCAGTGTTGTGTCACACACAGCCCCTCCCCCCACAGTTAGAATCATTCCCTAGGACACACTAAACCCCTACAGCGCCACGTAGTGGTTAACCCCTTCACTGCCAGTCACATTTACACAGTAATCAATGCATTTTTAATTGCACTGATCACTGTATAAATGTGAATGGTCCCAAAATCGCGCCAAAAGTGTCCGATCTGTCCGCCATAATGTCGCAGTCATGATAAAATTCGCTGATCGCCGCCATTACTAATAAAAAAAAAAAAATTATAAAAATGCCATAAAACTATCCCCTATTTTGTAAATGCTATAACTTTTGCGCAAACCAATCAATAAACGCTTATTGCAATTTTTTTTAACCAAAAATATGTAGGAGAATACGTATCAGCCTAAACTGAGGAAAATAAATGTTTGTTTACATATTTTTTGGGGATATTTATTATAGCAAAAAGTAAAAAATAATGCGTTTTTTTCAAAATTGTCGCTATTTTTTTGTTTATAGCGCAAAAAATAAAAACCGCAGAGATGATCAAATACCACCAAAAGAAAGCTCGATTTGTGGGGAAAAAAAAGACATCAATTTTGTTTTGGAGCCACGTCGCGCGACCGCGCAATTGTCAGTTAAAGCGACGCAGTGCCGAATCGCAAAAAGTGCTCTGGTCTTTGGCCAGCCAAATGGTCCAGGGCTTAAGTGGTTAAGGTGACACAGTTGTGCCTCTGTGTACCACCCTGAAACTGATGGCTTGGTGGAATGCTTCAATAAAACATTAAAGAGCATGTTTAAAAAGGTTGTTGACAAGAAAAGGAAAAAATGGGACTTTGTGATTTCATACTTGATGTTTGCCATCAGGGAGGTTGTCCAAACCTCTACGGGGTACTCTCCATTTGAGTTGCTTTATGGGAGACACCCTTGGGGACTCTAATGCCGCGTACACACGGTCGGACTTTTCGTCTACAAAAGTCCAACGGACGCTGACGGACTAAAGCTGGCTGGTAATCCGATCGTGTGTGGGCTTCTCCGGACTTTCAACTGACTTTTTCAGCCTCAAATCCGACGGACTTTAGATTTGAAACATGCTTCAAATCTTTCCGACGGACTCGAGTCCGGTCGAAAAATCCGCTCGTCTGTATGCTAGTCTGACGGACAAAAACCCACGCTAGGGCAGCTATTGGCTACTGGCTATCAACTTCCTTATTTTAGTCCGCTGTACGTCATCACGTAAGAATTTGACGGACTTTTGTGTGATCGTGTGTAGGCAAGTCTGTTCGTTAGAAAGTCCGCCGCAAGTCCGTCGAAAGTCCGTCGAAAGTCTGTCGGACAGGCTGTCGGACTTTTGTAGCTGAAAAGTCCGACCGTGTGTACGCGGCATTAGACATAGCTAAGGAAACCTGGGAAGGGAAGAAGACAACCCACAAAAGTGTTATTGAGCATATCGCTCAAATGAAGGACACGATTGCAGAAACCATGTTGATGGTAAAAGAACACTTGCTGCAGGCCCAAGCAGCGCAACAGAGAATATACAACAGGGGGGCTCAACTCTGTGTTTTCTCACCTGGTGACAGGGTCCTGGTGTTAGTTCCCACCGTCAAGAGCAAGTTCCTGGCTAAGTGGCAGGGTCCCTTCAAAGTAATTGAAAGAGTTGGGGAGGTCAATTACAAAGTATATCAACCAGGTAAAAGGAAGCCCAAACAGATTTACACCATAAACCTGTTAAAGCCCTGGAAGCATAGACTGGCATTAACTGCGGGGTCCCTTCCGGTAACGCCATAGGGTACTGAGTCCCCTCTGATCCCTGTTACTGAACGTGGGGTCCGTGTCAAGCTCAAACCATACCGAATTCCCGAAGCTAGAAGAAAGGACCTCAGTGATGAAGTTAAAGGATGATGGAGCTAGATGTCATTGAGGAATCCAATAGTGACTGGTCTAGCCCCATCATGTTAGTCCCGAAACCTGATGGCACTTGGAGGTTCTGTAACGACTTCAGGAAGCTTAATGCAGTGACAAAGTTTGACAGAAGTACAGAAACAGTTATGGCCGGGAAAGGCGGCTGTGGCAGTTTTAACTCGGGTTGTAGAGTCTGACAGGTGGCACCACCTGTCAAACTTGCTCACTGAGATCAATGGGGTTGCACCACCAAAATGCTTGGCTCACAGCTGTGGCACGGTTCCGCAATGGAAAATTGGCATTAAAAAAAGAAAAAAAAAAGAGGCGGCCTCCTGAATACCTTCCAGAGGCTGCTATACCATCCTCTGATAAGCAATCTACTGTGGATAGTTTTATAGAGGGCAGTAAGAATTACTGACTGTTTGAAATAGTCCGCGTGGTATGGGTGATTGAGTTTTTAGACAATGGGTTAATATCATTAATATCACCCTTAAAAAAATGCCTTAAAACCTTCTTGGTTGGTAATGGACATTGTAAATACCAGGTGCTGCCAGTAATACACACTCGTCCTGCATGACACTTCCCTGCTGTGCAGTGGCCCACCCGTCTGCCCACTCTGCCAATGGGTGAGTGGCATGCAGAGAGCCAATCAGTGAGTAGATGATTCCTGCATGCAGCACTGTGGCGGATAGGATAAGGGCTCTGATTGGCCATCAGATGGCTCAGTAAAAAGGCAGGAGCGCTGTTAGGAATAGATGGGGTGGGTACATGTCAGTGTTAGTGGGGGTTAGTGAAAGGGGTGATGCCAGGCTGGCCGGGGATCATATCAGTCAAATACAGATGCTTGTTAAAGTAATTATCAGTATATATATAGTGCCATCATTTAACAAAGGTTGAGAAACACTGGTCTGTCATCTATGCCTTCCAATTTGCTGCAAAATTAGCTCTTTAACACCAACAGCCATGTGCATGAGCCTCAGCACCTCTTCCTTATAACAGAAGTGTTTTTTCTTCCACAAAAACAGACATTGATAAAAGCCAGGGCTTATTGAAAGCAGAACAAAAGTGCTTCCAAACAACTACAGAGCATGCTCTTTTTCTCTTGTAAGGAGATTATCAATTCCACTCTTCAAGTCTTTCAACAAGCATAGCGCACAAAGGCCCGCATTTATCTTATTAATGATCCTGCCTGGGTCAGTTACTGTGTTTGCTCTGATAATTCTCTTATTGCTTTATCTATTTTTCCATGGACATAAAGCCCAACTCCATGTGCAGGCAGAGGAAAGACGTGCCGTGGAGCGTAGTTATTGTACAGCGGTAATTAAGTTCTTCCTTATAGCGGGATGAACAATGCAGGAGCTACACACAGGTCACAGGCTCATAAAACTCTCACTGGGTTGGTCTGCTCTCCTGACAGTCAATTAGTAAAGCAACCTGTCCTCGTTACAATTTTCTGTTAAGTAGCACCTTGATTGTAGTACAGGTACTATCAGTTGACTCTAAAGCAGACCTTTACCCTGTTCACCCACTGTCCATCATTTTATTCCTACCCCCATTCTGTCTCACAGTTGAACTTTTTTTTTTAACCTTTATCGGGAAACCCTTCCGGCACTTCCTGGATTCTTGCTTAGGCTAGAATCACGTTTTCCATTGCCTGCAGCCTCCTGGGATACTCATGTCACACATCTCAGGAGGCCTCAGGGTACTGTACAGTGCATGCGCTGTGGCCGATCATCAGGGGGCCAACTGTCTCATCAAGAATTTTGCAGCTTGACCTCTAATGAAATGTTGTTTCACATGCACGTCATTAGGGGACTGACTGTCTCTTCTGGGTTCCTGCAGCTGGCCCCCTGGTGATATGTCATGGTACATGCCCATCATCAGGGGGTCAGCTTCAATAACCCTGAAGAGACAGCTGGCTCTTGATGATGTCAGAAGATGGTGCCACAGGACTGGGTTTGTAGCAGCAAATCCCTACAGAACACTACTGGATTTACTAGGCATATGAGTATGTTTTTTGTAGATAACCCAGCAAAAAAAAGGTAGATAGGGGTATGAAGTTCATCTTTAAGTACCTTGTATTAACTTCTTGGGCAGTCAAGAGAACAGCATTTTAATATGAACATATCAACTCTAACCAAAGTCAAAGGCTGGCCCACCACCCTCCTACCTCTTGCAGTTCCTTATTGGCTCTTTAGAGTGATGGGCCAGTGGACAAGCACCTAGAGGAGCTGTGGCAAGCATGTTTAGACAAACAAATGTATATGGAAACCTCATCATTATGCCTACAATAATGCCAAAAATGTGTAGAGACCCATCCAAATTCAGGTGTTTCCAATGAAAGGGTACTATTAATGTTACAGCCTTCAGGGACATATAGACACGTGTGTGTGTGCAGCTTTGTGGTAACAGTTTGGTCAAGGACCTTTTCTGTTCCAGCATGACTGTGCCCCTGTGTACAAAGCCAACTCTATAAAGACATGGTTTGATGAGTTTAATGTAGATAAACTTGAATGGTCTGCACAGAATGTTGACCTCAATCCTACTGAACACCTATGTGTTCACACCACTTGGTCAAATACACACAACTAGCCTGTTGATTGGTCATCACTATGCTCTCTCCTCCTGTCCTCATGTTTGCTGTGTATACAAGTGCCCTACAGCAGGGTTTGGCTGCACTCCCCTCCCAGTCCCTCCAGTCTAAAGCGGGGTACACACTATTACTTTTTTTTTCATGCAAAACCTGACAGCTCCGGTCAGAGACACTGTACTAACCATGTGAGGTTAATCCAGCGATCTCTCCCACTGAGCTGTTGTATACTGACAGGGGGACGGCCCCCCGCCAGAACTCTCTGATCAGCACTCTACCATTGGCTGAGAGCGCTGATCGGAAGTCAGTTGGCTGCTGGTTTTCCAGCGTGCATGTCTGACAGAAGCCAGACCGACATACACATGGGCAGAATGGCGGGCATTTTTTTTTTTTTTTAGCCCGGCAAATGTCTCCCAACATTCTGCCCGTGTGTACGGATATGTTTTTGTGGGTATTACCAGAGCTTTTTTGCAGCAGGAATGCGGGGGGAACGCATTTCTGGCACCTCCAGCACAGAATGTATGCACTGGTAAAGGGGGCTGGGGTGTGCTGGGGGAGTCTATTGATGCTGACTGCTGGGGATCTATTGTAGCTGGGGGAGTTTAGTGTTGCTGGAGGGATCTACTATTATAGGGGGATCTATTCTTGCTTGTGGGGGATCTTTTGTTGCTATGGGGGGTGTTGTTGGAAGGGATCGACTGTTGAGGGGGGGGGGGTGTCTGCCAATTGTTACCAACAGGGGTCTATTGTTGCTGGGGCAGATCTATTGTTGCTGGTGGGGGATATATTGTCACTAGGGGTGTCTTTTGTTCCTGGGGGGAGGGTCTATTGTTGCTGGGGGGGATCTTATGATGCTGGGGTCAGGGTCTATTATCATTACCCAATTCCTTACAAAGTACCTAACACCGCAAAACGATACTTGCCACTGTATTCTCTAAAAGGAGCGGTACTACTAGGCGGATAGGGGGCGGAGACAAGGGACGGTGCTCAGAGGTAGGTCAGGGGCAGAGAGAGAAAAAAAGGTCCTGGTTATTACACAAACATTAGCACATAGGTACTTATACTAGTTATTTTATTTATTACAGGTACAGTATGTAGATGGCATCAACAATTTAAGCAATGCTTTACATATTGCACAACCACATCAGTCCCTGCCCCAGAGAGCTTACACTCTAAGGTTCCTGTGTTACACACACACACACATACTAGGGCCAATTCATCTACCAGTATTGCATTTAAAAAAATATAATAAACTAGTTGAAATGAATACACCAAGACACTAATGCTTTCCTTTTATTTCTGCCTTGCATCCAGATTTGAAATGTATAATTTGATGACAGTGGTAGCCCATCTGTGCTCTGACGGCAGAGTTGCCTGCATGTTTTATCCTCTGTATTATGTATAGAAAACAAGCACTCTGTCACTAGATTGCACGTATCCCACACTGGGGGAGGGGGGGATGAATCTCCGCGCATTGTCTCCTGAGCTTCTATTATAAAGCAGGCACTCGTCAACGCATCCACTCCTACATCAAATATCGCCACACTTGTTTGGACACATTCCAATCACATCCGCGTCCCGCGAATCGACTTACGAGTTTTCACTAAGCTCATTTGCAAGAGGAGCGGCTGTTTGTAGACGTAGCCAGGAACAAACACACAGACAAAGGCTTAAGAACAACCTGTTCAAAGTATATGGAGTGTAATACTAGAGCGGAATCTTAATGGAGTGTGCCGCAATGTTCCATCATCGTGGAGTTGTTCTACAGAGTGAGGAAACCAATCACTAAACCTATATAATCTGCATCCACTCTGCCATCGTCAAGGAGAGTGACAGGTATGGTGGAAACGCTGACCATTTTATTCAACTGGAAACATGAGTAAAAAAAAAAATAGATTCAAAAAACATAGTCTAGAGCAGCCCTTCTTGACCCTTTTCACATGGAGGAACCCTTGAAATAACCTTCAGGTCTCAGAGAACCCCTGCCAGTGGCGTCGCTGGGGGGTGGCTACTGGGGCTATAGCTCCAAATCTGGGGCCCGAGTCTCTTACCTAGGGTTGGCTCTGGGCTCCATCTGCTCAGCTGGTGGCCGGGGGAGGAACATGACTAGTTAATGTTATCGGGCACTAGTTCTTATCTATATTCAGCAGTTCTGACAATGTAATCATTGTCCCGACATCCACTTCAATACCAATCTGCTGGGCAATGTAATTGCCGGGAACCACAGCACAAGGATTACTCCGCCGGAACTGTTTGCTGATTTTCGGGCTCAGGCGGAGTATTCCTTGTGCTGCAGTTCCCGGCAATTACATTGCCTGGCAGATTGGTATAGGAGTGGACGTCGGGACAATGATTAAATTGTCAGAACTGCTATATATATATATATATATATATATATATATATATATATATATATATATATAATAACTGGTGCCTGATAACATTAACTAGTCATGTTCCTCCCCTGGCCACCAGCTGAGCAGATGGAGCAGTCCGGTCTGGATCACCACAAGCAGTAAGCACTTAAGCTGAGGGGTTAAACAGTGCTGTTTCTTCCCCTGGCCCCCAGTTGAGCAGAAGTTTTTTTTTTATAATTGCTGCAGACAGAGGGGGGGCTCTCTGTGGACCCTCATGTAAGCGGGGGGCTTTCTGGGGACCCTGGTGTAAGAGGAAGCTCTCTAGGGACCCTGATGTAAGGGGGGCTCTCATACATACATACACACACACACATGTATATTATATACTTGTGTATGCCCAGCGCCCACCCAAGCGTATGACTTTCTTTACTTCACTGCTATGGGCTGTAACCCCAGATCTTTTGTAGACCTAGCAATGCCCCTGAACTCTGCTATTAATTATTATATCTATAGCTCAAGGTACATTAACATGAACAGTAAAGCTAGGTATAAAAATAAGTAAAGAACAAGAAATTTGGAGTACTTGATGTATTTGACATCCAGGGCTGCTCTATACAGCACAATTATTTTCAGTTATAATGAAATGGAACAAATATTTAATAAGGGGCAGAAAAAAACAGGCATTTGTAGGGTTCCTTCACATTGGTGCTCAGTGGAGAAGAGCCCCTTTGCATTGATGGTCGGTGTAGTGTCCCCTTACATTTGTGGTCAGTATAGTATCCCCTTACATTGGTGGTTAGTGTAGTTCTCCCTATATTTGTGGTCAGTATAGTGTCCTCTTACAATGGTGGTCAGCATACTGTAGTATACCTTTACATCGGTGGTTAGTGTAGTGCTGCTTTACATTGGTAGTCCATGTAGTCCTCAATTACATTGGTGTTCAGTGTAGTACTCCCTTACATTGGTGGTCAATGTATCGCCCCCTTAGATTGGTGGTCAGTGTCATGTCCCTTTACATTGAAAGTCAGTGTATTGCCCCTTACAATGATGGTTAGCGGAGAAGAACCCCATAGATTTGTGGTCAACGGGAGAAGGACTCTCTTACATTGGTGACCATTGGGTAGACGGACCTCTTACACTGGTGGTCAGTTGGAAAAATGATCCTTACATTGGCAATGGTAATCAATGGAATAAATGCTCCTTACATTGGTAGTCAATTAAATAAATGCTCCTTACAGTGGTCAGTAGGAAGAAGAAAAAGTAGCTAAAAAGATCATTGGTTTTGGTGGTTACTTAGTCAGAAATTGCAAATTGCTTAAGGAACCCCTAGCAACCTTTTGGAGGAAAGTTGGTTGAGAAAGGCTGGTCTACGGGTTAGATATGGGAAAACTCCCCTTTGCCATCTGTGAGAATCAACTAAAAACCACCATACCTAAAATTATATACAGGACATTACATTTACAGCTCATCAGTTTTTTGTTTTTTTATGGCTTTTGCCTTCTATTTTCACCTAGAGACTTTGCCAGTAACACACGTGACAACGCTCACTCACTACTGCATCTTTGGAGGCTGCTCCCTTGATTTGAACTACAAAATACCTCGCCCTCTCCTCATCTCCATTACATAGGAAAGAGGTGTTCTGTGGGTCACAGAAGATGGCTGGGAAAGCTAATAGCAGTGTTGGAGATTTCAGTTCGGTAAACAGGAAGTTACAAGATTTCATGCAGGATCGAACTGGTATTTTTTCTTACTTAAAGAAAGCAGACTTAACAAGAAAAAAGCAAACTAATACATCCACCACATCCAAGGAGTGCTAAGCTGCAACAGGTTTTTTTTTTTTTGTTCTTGGGTTTAGATGCACTAAGTATATCCTTAAAGGATAGAGTATAGGAATAAAGACAGGTGCTCATACAGAGATTTTAGAGTTCTATTAGACCCATTTTGTCTCCTCTGCCTATTGTTCATGCAAATTGGGAGCACATTGGCACAACTGCCACTTAGGTAGCCGCCACCAAGATTATGAAGCTCTGAACCTGGAACATGTATCCCAAGAAAATAAAAATTCAAAAAATGTCCTTTGTCGTAAATGGATCATCAGTCACAATGGCCGCTGACCTGCCAGAAAAAAAAATTCCCAAAGACAAGGCCTACCCAATTAATTCTGAAAGTAGCTCTAGCCAATTGACAGCTTTCCTCAGCTGGCATCAGCTATGTAGTGTAATGCCCTCTACACACGATCGCACATTCCGACAACAAAATCCATCTGTTTTTTTCCGACGGATGTTGGCTCAAACTTGTCTTGCATACACACGGTCACACAAAGTTGGTCGAAAATTCCGAACGTCAAGAACTCGGTGACGTACAATACGTTACGACGAGCCGAGAAAAATGAAGTTCAATAGCCAGTGCTGCTCTTCTGCTTGATTCCGAGCATGCGTGGCACTTTGTGTGTCAGAATTGTCTACACATGATCGGAATTTACGCAAAGGGATTCTGTTGTCGGAAAATTTTAGCGCCAGCTCTCAAACTTTGTGTGTCGGAAATTCCGATGGAAAAAGTCCGATGGACATGGTCGGAATTTCCGACAACAAGCTCCGATCGCACATTTTCCGGATCGCACATTTTCCGTCGGAAAGTCCGATTGTGTGTACAGAGCATTAGGGGTGGGGATAGTGGTGCCACAAGATGTCACTGCTATCCCCCAGCTCCTATGGCTTCCTTAGGAACAGTGACAATGGGAAACTGTCATAAATAGAGGCGGTACAAATGCCACTTGTATAATGCTTGGCTCCCACCGAACAGGGGGCCAGATGAGCATTAGTCCAAACCTAAATTTGGATCAAACCATTGCCTCGTCCCTAGCATTAATGAATGTAATCAATAGAACTGACATAATTGGTGCAAGCTCCCCAACAGGAAGTTTGGGGAAGTGGCACACGGAAGGAAGAGGATGCAGTGCATAATGTTAACAAAGTAACATTTCCTGAACTAAATATGATTGAATTGATTACCAAACTAATCAATCCTGATGTGTTGTTACTTGGTCTCCATTTAATACTTGCTTGTTCTTTTAACCCGATAAGATTTTGTTGTGTGATTACAAAGATTACTAGCCCTCCATTTTATTACCGATTTGTCTCTTTCAACCCGATAAGATTGCAAATGTAATCAGTCTGGGTAATTGTATAATGCTGTGTAAATGAGGGAACCCTGCTCACGTATACATTTTAAAGCAAATTACTTTCAAAGTGGGCTACTGTCTCTTCCATTGAGAGGCTAAATAGGCAAAGTTTAATCTTAATCATCTCCCCCTTTAATTGGATCCAGATTGTGCTGTGCTTTGTAGTCAATTAAACAGCTTTCTTTAGAAAGTGAGCTCTTTAAAATGCATGGCTCTATCCTAATTAGGATTATACCAATTGGAATAAAATTGATGCCACTTAAATGTGGACTGTCAACCAAAGCAGATCTTGTGCTGCTGGAGTAATCTTAGGGATTGCTTCTGACTTTTCATAAAATGTACCGAAAGCTGACATCTTTAATGGCTAATGGTACTTATTTTCACTAAGGAATGTGTTTTTTACTTTGTCTTTTGGTTTAATTTACCACCTGCCTGTATTCATTTCTGATCATCCAAAAGAACATTGATAGGGAGAAGAGGAAATATACTGATATTTCCCAGAGGAGCATTGCTGTTTATCTAAGAAGGCTTGATGTTCTAGAGCCTCACTTCCCACTCTGGATGAGACGTGTCAACTAACTAGTCAGAGTCCCAGCCAGTGTCTTGAAGCTCACCTGCCAATGCAAATATAATCTCCAACCTTCTTAGATAAACAGCAATGCTCCTTTGTGAAATATCAGTATAATTCCTCTCCTCCCTATCGATATTCTTTTGGAGGATCAGAAATGGATACAGGCAGATGGAAAAGTAACCCAAAAGACAAAGCAAAACAATTGGGGGCTCGTCCGGGATTTGCTTTAAAGTTCAGCTGAAACAGACCTGTTTTCTGTTGCTTGTGCTAGGAAAAATATTGCATAAACTGTTTAGGAAAAAGACAAAGCAAAACAGTATGCCATTAAATTGGACTTTTAGGTAACTTTACCAGTCTGGATGAATACATTCCTGACATATAAATACTGTATAATAATAATAATCATTTTTAAATCTCAAACTTTTTTTTTTCAGAATTTCCTCTCCCTCTTTCACCTCTTTCCCGCAGTCAGACTACAATATTGTAACTATGTAGCCAGTGAAAAGGTGTGAGGCCACATCAGGGGCTGGTCTGTGTCAGACGTTTGTGAACACAGCCAAGAACTGCTTAGGCACCAGAATTTATAAGGTTATGTCATTTCTGAGCCAGCATCTCAGTCCATAAAATAGATGCTGACTCTAAATGATGTCTGAACAAAGACAATGTCATCCTACTGAAGAAAAAAGCAGATGAATGCATTGTCAGAAAGGATATTATGATCTCTGTTAAATTAAATGATATCTGATGCTAGGTTCATGTTAAGGGTATTAACCTCAGTTTTTTATTTTGTGTGACCAAAATGAGAGAATTAAAGAAAACTTTATTTGACATTTTGCTTAACATTAAACATTCTTAAAACTGATGTTTTGTATGTGTTTTTGTACTACTGATTGCAAATCTTTGCTTTACAATCGGACATGATCCACCTATTACACAGGATTCTAAAAGGGAGCACACCCGAGGGGCATTCTTTTCAGACTCTCTAGACTAAGGAACCACCTTAACAGATGGAAGGAGGGGAAGAGTCACTGCATTGACTCATTCTATGTGTAAATGTAAGCTTCAGCTATTGGGCTCTGTGCGCAACAGGCTTTTTTTTTTGGCCCAGCAGAATATATATCTTGGTATACCATATATTTTTCTTTAAAATAGGCACTTAGTCCCTGCATCAATCTTACCCCTAATATACCAGGACAGGCTACACCTAAACTTTGACAAGCCACACATCTTACAGGGAACTGAAACAGAGCTTAAAGCGGACCTTTAGTCATTTTTTCAACTTTCCATCTATTAAATCTTCTGCCCTTGTTGTTTTAACTTTGGGTAGTAAAACATTGTTTTTCTGCCAGTAAATACCTTATACAGCCCACTTCCTGTTTCTTGTCTGGAAAAAAGCCTAGGCTTATGACATCATGCACAGCGCTCTCTCTCTCACTCTCGTGTCCTGTGGTGCTGGGGCTGTATACTCCTGTCCTGTGGCGCTGACTGTATATTCTGTCCTGTGGCACTGACTGTATATTCTGTCCTGTGGTTCTGGCTGTATACTCCTGTCCTGTGGTGCTGGGGCTGTATATCCCTGTCCTGTGGTTCTGGCTGTATACTCCTGTCCTGTGGCTCTGGCTGTATACTCCTATCCTGTGGTGCTGGGGCTGTATACTCCTGTCCTGTGGCTCTGGCTGTATACTCCTGTCCTGTGGTGCTGGGGCTGTATACTCCTGTCCTGTGGCTCTGGCTGTATACTCCTGTCCTGTGGCTCTGGCTGTATACTCCTGTCCTGTGGCTCTGGCTGTATATTCCTGTCCTGTGGCTCTGGCTGTATACTCCTGTTCTGAGGTGCTGGGGCTGTATATTCCTGTCCTGTGGTGCTGGGGCTGTATATTTCTGTCCTGTGGTGCTGGGGCTGTATATTCCTGTCCTGTGGTGCTGGGGCTGTATACTCTGTCCTGTGGTGCTGGGGCTGTATACTCTGTCCTGTGGTGCTGGGGCTGTATTCTCTCTCCTGTGATGCTGAGCTGTATACTTATGACACTATGGGTGGAAGCAAGTGGAATACAGGGGACAGAGTGGGTGGATTCTATAAGGGGTGGGGCATATAAGTGGAAGGGATCAAAAAGCAGGGGCGGGTTTGGCGCCCCCCATCCTAAAACTTCACCATCCGCCACTGTTCCACTCCCTACCCACCTCCCAGGACCACCCCTTTTAGAGAATACAGAAGCATGTAACATTTGTGGCACTAAGTAATTTGTATGGAACTTGTTAATAATAACAAGAAAAGCAGTAAAATAGATCCCCTGCAGCCAACAATAGATCCCTCCAGCAACAATGGACCACCCGCAACAAAATACTTCACCAGCAACAATAGACCTCCGCAGCAACAACAGATCTCTTCACAGCCAGCATCAATAGAGCTTCCCCAGCAACAATAGATCCACCCAGCAACAATGGACCACCTACAATAAAAGACCTCCCGCAGCTAAAATAGATCCCCTACAGCAACAACAGATCTCCCCACAGCCAGCATCACTATACCCTCCAACAGTCAGAAATAATAGACCCTTCCCTCAACAGTAAATCCCTCCCAGCAACAACTGACCCCCCAAGAACATAAGACCCACGCCCCGCAACATTAGATCCCCCCCCCCCCTCACCAGCCACAGCAGACCGTCCCAGCAACAACAGACCCCCTCCTGCAAAAATAGATCCCATCCAGTGACAATATATCCCCCAGCAGCTAGCATCAACAGCCTGCGCAGCACACCCCAGCACCCCTTGCCATTACATACATTCAGTGCTGGAGGTCCCTGCGCTCCCACTGAAAAGAAAAATGGCCCTACATGACTGGGAACTTATTGCTGGAGAGGAAAATCATCTCTGCCTATCTGTCAGGTGTGTATGAAAATAAATATATATTTTTTAAGAATCCATAGCTGGATTAAAATGTGTTTTTAACACTGCTTAGACCTGTGACTGAATCTGTCACTGACTGAAGAGTGGTTAGACATAGAGCAGGTCATGGATTAATAAATACAACAATCCTGATATTTATATTTACAAAAAAAAAAAATCACTTGTGTGAATGTCTCAAGCTGTCACAAATGATCCCTTTAATTTGCCTAATACATTTATGATCACAAGCTCCATCTAGTGGCCAGAATGCAGTATTTTAATGCAACGCATCAATCCTGGAAAATACCACAATTTGGCCACTGGATGGAGCTGATCATAAAAAATAAACATATTAGACAGATTATTTGTAATGGCTGTGCAAACGCTTTTTATAAATAGACCTCTTTGTCGGTGTGTTGAACAATGATCTGCAGGATCCAGGTAAAATGTCAGGAGCTACAAAAGAATGTGCAGGCTATTAGCTGTTAAAGCTTAAAGTGCACTAAAATACTGATTTTACACTGCTGATTGCTTAGCCATATCAGCGAGGACCTGAAAGGTAAAAGATTCCTGCAGTCTGCTCCACTGTCCTGGTGGCACCTCACTTGTACCATGTGTTTGGTTGGAGCCTGGAGAATTTATAGATTTTGGCACACATCGGCTGTCTATCGATCGGTTTTCCTGAGCAGCTTTAGTAATAGGAGTTCGGCATCTGTCACATTCTTCTCTTCTTCCTTTCAGTCTCTCTGTGCATCTGCCTTTCGCACTAAGTCCTGCTCTCCATTATGTGGACGGAATACATGAACCCCTCCACTGAGCACTCAGCTTTATTTCCTTGTCTATTGATTGACGGGCCTGTTCTTGTTTTACTCTAAGGAACCCATAAGTTGTCTCTTGACTTTCCCTTCTTGTACTATCACATCCATTAACATAGTAAGGTTGAACTGCCAGAAAGCAACTCTGTTGAAATATATATAAGGGAGCTGTTTTATCTGCTAAATGGTTTGTCAATTTGTCCATCCAGTTCTGAAATGTATACATCCTCGCGGACAGGTGACCTCACATTTCCTCTACCGCAGTTCACTATTGGATCCAGGTCAGTACCCACCCGCAGCACGTTATTGGACAAGACGCAAAAAGCAGTAGCTCTCATATTTGAAGGAGAATTCCAGATATGGATATTTTTACATACAATAGTTACTTTAGTCCAGCTGGGATCAATGTAACTATGTCTAGACCATATCTGTGGGATCCCCCTAGAAGCTGGAAATTACTGCTACTCCACTGATCTCCACAAGCTACTGGCTGCCCTGCTGCACTGTGAACACAGGAGGTCCAGCACTCGGCATGGGATCCATTCAGAGATCACCTTGCATTCTCTGAATAAGTGCAAAGTATTTTCTGACTGGACTAGCTAGAGAGGAGGGCAGTAGATATAAAAGTCTCCACCTTGTCCAATCAGAGAATACGTTGCGTTCACTTCGCATCCAGGCCATTTCTGACACTTTGCTCCTACATGTCAAAAATCATCATTTCTTTGCTATAAAATTAGATAGAACCCCCAAACATTATATATGTTTTTTTAGCAGAGACCCTAGAGAATACAATGGCAGTCATTGCAACTTTTTATCTTGCACGGTATTTGCGCAGCAATTTTTCAAACGCGTTTTTTTTTTAAAAAAAACAGTTTCATGCTTTAAAAAAAAACAAAACAGCAAAGTTAGCCAAATTTTTTTGCATTGTTTAAAAGATGAAGTTACGCCGAGTAAATAGATACCTAACATGTCACGCTTCAAAATTGCACACGCTCGTGGAATGGCGCCAAACTTTGGTACTTAAAAATCCCCATAGGCGACGCTTTAACATTTTTTACTGGTTACATGTTTTGAGTTACAGAGGAGGTCTAGGGCCAAAATTATTGCTCTCGCTCTAACGTTCGCTGCGATACCTCACATGTGTGGTTTGAACACCGTTTTCATATGTGGGCGGGACTTACATATGTGTTCGCTTCTGCGTGCGAGTTCACGGGGACAGGGGCGCTTTAAAAAATTTTTTTTTTTTATTGTTAATTTTACTTAAAAAATTTTATTTTTACACTTTAAAAAAATTTTTTTTTTTTTTGATCACTTTTATTCCTATTACAAGGAATGTAAACATCCCTTGTAATAGGAATATGACACGATCAGTCCTGTTTACAGTGAGATATGGGGTCAATAAGACCCCACATCTCACCTCTAGGCTGGGAAGCCTAAAATAAAAAAAAAAATAAAACGATCGCCGCTTCACAGTCGAAGCGGCGCCGTTTTTTTGAATGCAGAGGCCGGGCGTGACGTCATAACATCGCGCCCGGCCTCCGAACGATCATAGAGACTCCGGCGATCATCTGGTCTGACTCACCGATCGCTGAGGTGAGTCGGTAGTAGCACCGGAGGGCGGCGGGAGGGGGGGACGTCCCCTCCCGCCGCCCGTAAGAACGATCAAGCGGCGGAACAGCCGCTATGATCGTTCTTATGGTGTACGGAATCGCCGGCTGAAAATGCCGGTATCTGAATGATGTCTGTAGCCTCAGATATCATTCAGATATAAGCCCTGAAAGTCGAGGACATCATATGACGTCCTCCGGATGTCAAGCGGTTAAGGAAATGCAAGGCGATCTCTGAATCGTTGACCTCCTGTTTTCACAATGCATCAGGGCAGCTGGAAGCTAGTGGAGATCACTGGAGTAGCAATGCTTATTACAGTTATTTCCACCTTCCACAAGGGTCGTCCCATAGGTATAATATATATAGATCTATCTATCTATCTAGAGAGAAATATATATATATATATATATATAGAGAGAGAGAGAGATGTATATATATATATAGAGAGAGAGAAAGAGAGAGCGAGCGCTATATATATATGGAGAGAGAGAGAGAGAGAGCACGAGAGAGAGAGAGAGAGAGAGAGAGAGAGAGAGAGAGAGAGAGAGAAGAGCGCTATATAGAGAGAGAGAGAGAGAGAGAGAGAGAGAGCTATATTCAGTTCATTCATAACTGAAGCATAGTGAACTGTATTTACTATGCTTCAGTTTGTGAATGAATGAGAAGTCCTCAGTCCCCTTCTCTGTCCCAAAAGTGAGACATCGGGGGTTTGCTTAGACCCCTGATATTTCACTAAAGCCCCTCAATAGGACTCCTACAAAATGGTAAAAAAATATATAATATTGTAAAAAATAATGAAAAAACACAATAATTAAAAAAAAAAAAAACTACTGACACCAATCTCTGCCCTACTGACACCATTCAATGCTGTACTGACTGACATCATCCACTGTCCTACTGACACCAACCTCTTCCCTACTGACATGGTCCACTGCGCTACTGACACCATCCTTGTTTTAACACATTTGAAAATGTTTCTTTATATATATATATATATATATATATATATATATATATATATATATATATATATATATACACACACACACGCTATATTACCAAAAGTATTGGAACGCTGGCCTTTACACGCACATGAACTTTAATGGCATCCCAATCTTATTCCGTAGGGTTCAATATTGAGTTGGCCCACCCTTTGCAGCTATAACAGCTTCAACTCTTCTGGGAAGGCTGTCCACAAGGTTTAGGAGTGTGTCTATGGGAATGTTTGATTATTCTTCCAGAAGTGCATTTGTGAGGTCAGGCACTGATGTTGAATGAGATGGCCTGGCTTGCAGTTTCCACTCTAATTCATACCAATGGTGTTCTATTGGGTTGAGGTCAGGACTCTGTGCAGGCCAGTCAAGTTCCTCCACCCCAAACTCGCTCATCCATTTCTTATTGGGCCTTGCTTTGTGCACTGGTGTGCAGTCATGTTGGAACAGGAAGAGATCATCTGTTCCCAGAAAGTTGGGAGCATGAAATTGCCCAAAATGTCTTGGTATGCTGGCGCCTTAAGAGTTCCCTTCACTGGAACTAAGGGGCCAAGCCCAAGCCCTGAAAAACACACACAGGACTCTGTGTACATAGGAACAGCGATCTGGCTATTTCTTCTCCTTGAAAAGCAAGGAGAAAAAACAGCCAGATAGTTAAGTAAAAGCAGCACACGTTACACTTGTTAGGCACATAGTTAAACCATAGATTGCCCCTAGGTGGTAACCTCTTCCCAGCCAGTGTCCTTAGTACAGTATCAGTGTACAGTATTAGGAATGGTCAGTGTCAGTTAGTGACCCTCCCAGATAGTGTATGTTAGTGTCAGATTGTCCGCCATCTAACCACAGCCCCACTATAAGTCACTGATCACCACCATTACAGTATAGCGTAAATTCCAGTATATATTCCATAGTCTGTAGACGCTATAACTTCCATACAAACCAGTTAATATACACTTATTGGGATTTTCTTTTACCAAAGACATGTAGCAGAATACATTTTGGCCTCAATTTATTTAGAAATGTGACTTTTTTTCTTGGATATGTTTTATAACAGAAAGTAGAAAATATTATTTTTTTTCAAAATGTTCTGTCTTTTTTATTTATATAATAATAAAAAATAAAAAAAAAACAGTGGTGATCAAATACCATCAAAAGAAAGCTTTATTTGTGTAAAAAAAAAGATATACATTTATTTGCATACAGTGTTGCCTGACCGCACAATTGCCTGTTAAAGTAGCACACTGCTGAATAGCAGAAAAATGGTCTGGTCATGAAGGGGGTAAAACCTTCTGGAGGTCACATGGTTAACCCAGCAGGATCCGATGGGGATTGCTAACATGGGGAGATTCTCTGCCCTCTGGATGTCGCTGGCCCTATAAGAAAGTATTCTTCCAAAATAGATGGTGTCTTAAAAAGGGCTATGATACTTCCTCATTGGAGCAGTGATGTCACACAGTGGAAAATGATGTCACACAGCGGATGTCCCTGTGTATGGACTGAAAGTCACTGATGCAACATTCCTGTAACATTTCCCTTTAAAAAAAAAAAAAAAGCTGCAGCGTTGGCAAATCTTCCAGGGTTTTTCTTGGCAGGTAAAGTGCTCTGTAAATCAGGAGGAAGGAGCACAGCCCTGACTATCACTATATTTACTTTGTTCTGTGGAGCTGTGTAAGCCAGGAGCTGTATGTGTTGCCCAAAGCCATTTATAACTGTGAGAAGCCCATTCATTTCATAGGCATAGATCCAGTACGGAGGGATCAGCCATAAATCCCGCGTCCCTTGTCTTTATGTGCTTCGTTCCACTGCACAAGCGAAACACAATCCCCATCGGAAGGAAAACTTTCTCTATAGAATGTCAATTTTCACCGTCTGATTTATATGCTGAACTGAGCCTATCTCACCGGTGGGGTGATGTCTATGTATATGAGCAGGGAGTGACATAAAACGCGCCCATTGATTTATGAAGGAGCACCCTCAGGCTTTTTTAAAGCTGAACTCCAGGCAAACAGATCAATATAAAGCTGAAGTACATACAGTGGGGAAAATAATTATTTGTTCCCCTGCAGATTTTGTAAGTTTGCCCACTTACAAAGAAATGGAGGGTCTATCATTTTTATCATAGGTGTATTTTAAAGACAGACTATCAACCAAAAATACAAAAACACAATACAAATGTTATACATCGAGTTGCAGTTTAGTGAGTAAAATAAGTATTTGATCCCCTACCAACCAACAATAATTCTGGCTCCCACAGACTGGCTACAGTATGTGCTCATGTGGTACACAGATTAGTCCTGTCCATTTAAGAAGGTGCTCCTAACAGCAATCGTTATGTGTATAAAAGACATCTGAATCTCTTTCTTCCATTCAGACCTCACCATCATAGGCAAGACCAAAGAGCTATCAAAGAACGTCAGGGACAAGATTGTAGACCTGCACAAGGCTGGAATGGGCTACAAGACCATCAGCAAGACACTTGGTGAGAAGGAGAAAACTGTTGGAGCGATTATTCGCAAATGGAAGAAATACAAAATAACCATCAATCGCCCTCGGTCTGGAGCTCCATGCAAGATTTCACCTCATGGAGAAAGGATAATCATGAGAAAAGTGAGGGATCAGTCCAGAACTACACAGGAGGAGCTTTTGAATGATCTCAAGGCAGTTGGGACCACAGTCACCAAACAAACCATTGGTAACACAATACCATGTCATGAATTGAAACTCTGCAGTGCCCGCAAGGCTCGTCTAAAGTTTGCCAATGAACATCTAAATGATTCAGAGAAGGATTGGGAGAAAGTGCTGTGGTCAGATGAGACCAAAATTGAGCTCTTTGGCATTAACTCGACTCACCATGTTTGGAGGAAGAAAAATGCTGCCTTTGCTGACTAAGAACACCATCCCTACAGTCAAGCACAGAGGTGGAAACATTATGCTTTGGGGCTATTTCTCTGCTAAAGGTACAGGCCGAATTTTCCACATTGAGGGGCCAATGGACAGGGCCATGTATTGTAAAATCTTGGGTGAGAACTTTTTTACCTCAGCCTGAACACTGAAGATGGGTCATGGATGGGTCTTCCAGCATGACCATGATCCAAAACATAACGCCAAAGCAACAAAGGAGTGGTTCAAGATGAAGCACATTAAGGTCATAGAGTGGCCTAGCCAGTCTCCAGACCTTAATTCTATAAAAAATGTATGTAAGGAGCTAAAACTTCGAGTTGCCAAACGACAGCCAAGAAACCGTAAGGATTTAGAGGAGATCTATATCCCCCCTGAGATCTGTATCCCTCCTGAGATGTGTGCAAACCTGGTCACCAACTACAAGAAATATCTTACCTCTGTGCTTGCCAAGAAGGGTTTCTCCACCAAGTACTAAGTTATGTTTTGCTTGGGGATCAAATAATTATTTTATTCATTGAACTACAACTCAATTTATAAAATTTGTATCATGTTTTTTTTTCTGGATTTTTGGTTAATATTCTGTCTTTATCATTTAAAACGCACCTATGATAACAATTATAGACTCTTCATTTCTTTGTGGGAAAACTTACAAATTCTGCAGGGGATCAATTAATTATTTTCCCCACTGTATATTGCAGATATTTTAGCTGCCAGAGGGGTTTTAAGTCTGTTCAGCCAGTCCTGAGATTTACATTGCCCTGTCAGACAGCAGAGCCAACCTATTGACCTGATTTTTCTCTACTGCAGTAAAGCACTACAGCTTGGTCACCGGCCTGCCCTCAGCTTGCAACTGGACAGCAGTGGACTGATCCCTCTACCCCTAGTGTAATAGGTCAAATAGAGCGCCAAATGAAAAATGCTTAGGAGTCCAAAGTCTTTATTGTTAAGCTGACTGTTACAAGCAGCCAATGCTTTTTGGGGACCACACAATGACCCTTCATCAGAAAAGGTTTAAAGTGAAGAATTATGCGGTTCTCCAGCCCTGATGAAGGGGGATTGCATGGTCCTCGAAACGCATTGGCTGTCTTTTGTCCTGCTTGTTGCAGTCAGTTCCAAAGCATTTGGAATCTACTGATTTTTCATGTGGCACTCTCCTTGACCTATTGCACTTAGATTTCATCTCCTGTGGGATCCCTGTCATTGTGGGGAGCTGCCAAATACAGACCAGTTGGGCTCAAGTAATGACTTTGCCTGTATTTTGATAACCTGTGCAGAATCCGTGTCCAGTGACCCACACAGGTGTCAAACTGGCGGCCCTCCAGCTGTAGCAGAATTAAAAGTCCCATGAGGCATTGCAAGGCTGACAGTTACAAGCATGACTCCCAGAAGCGGAGGCATGATGGGACTTGTAGTTCCGCAACAGCTGGAGGGCCACCAGTTTGACAGTCCCACTACCTCTCAGTCTCTCTACTCTGGTCAGCATATTCGTTCCGAATAAACGTAAACCCATTTAACAAATTTTTCAGAGTATTCATAAATTCGAAAATGTGAAAATTTGTAAATTTGTAAATTCAAAAATTCGTAAATTTGAAATTCGAAAATCTGAAAACCCAAATCTTCGAAAATCTGAAATAATAACTAACTATTGAATTATAGGTACTGGAATTTCCTTTAAAATTTGGCTGTTAGTGAACATAATGAATGCAAATGTATTCCAAGTTACAAATTATCCGAAATAACGAATGCCGCATCGAAACGTATGGAATGTAACAACTTAATAATAATAAATAACAATAGTAATAACAAAAAAAAAGTTTTTTTATTATTATTTATTATTAATTTGTTACATTCCATTTGTTTAGCTGCGACATTCTTTATCGCGGATAATTCGTAACTTCGGATAAATTTGTATTTGTTATGTTCACTAACAGCCACATTTGAAAGAAAATTCTAATACCTACAATTTAATAGTTAGTTATTGTTAGTTAGTTAGTTACTATTTAGAATTTTTGGATTTTCGTTCTTTCGTATTTTCGTATTTACTTTCTTATTTTCGGATTTTCGGATTGTCGAATTTTCAGATTTACGAATTTAGGAATTTTCGAATTGAAGAAATTACGAATTACGATCACAACCCGAAAAAAACAAAAACGTATGAAACGAAAACGAACACATTTTTCGGCAGTGCACACGTGTAGTGGCAAGCAGTACTTTGGTGAGAGGCTGCCACAGGGGCCGATCTGTGTCAGACATTTGTGAACACAGCCAAAAACAGCACAGATACCAGGATTTAAATGACTGTGCTGTTTCTGAGCCAGCATCTCAGGTCGGTGACTCTGGATGACGTCTGAACAAAGATGGAGCTGTCCTTCTGGAGCGAAAAGCAGATGAAAGCGTCATCAGAGGGAGTATTGTGATCTCTGTGAGAGGTAATGAATGTCTGGACATGCTTGCACATTACTTAGCATGCATATACTTAGAAAAAAATAAAAAGATTAGTTAGGTCCAATTTAAGCATTGCTTTCCTTTAAGGGTATGTGACAAAGCTAATGATGACTGGCGGCTCCCCTGGTGACATTGCACTAACCTGTTAATGACAAATGCTTGACATCAGACCTGAATCAATAAAAACAGACCAGAGCCAGGAGTCAGCAGCTGCATTTATCTTTATTCTGTGTTTTTCCTCTATATATTTAAATTACAGTACAGGGGTCCAATTGAAGCAGGGCTCCCTAATTTTCCTCCAATACCTTCTCAAACCTCCAAATACTAATAGATCCTGTCCATTTCCTCCCTTCACTGCGAGAAAAACACTCCAGCACTGGCTAAGAGATTAGCAGCCCACAGAGACACACCGGTGGTGGATGATGTCTGAAATGAATTAAAAATGTGTAGACAATAACCCCCCCTGACAATGACCAATTTTGTTAGAACATCCCAAAACGGGAGATTCTATTGAAGATACAACTAAGCATGTGAGAATGAAAATGTTATCATATTGGGCTTATTCCAGAAAATGTACACGAAGGTGGAAATTTGCTTTAAAGAGAACCTGTAATGAACTCCTTAAAGGTAAAGTAAAGCTACAGTTGGGCTTTAAGTCTTGTAGTGCTTTTCTATATTCTTTATAATAAATTATACTGCAATAAATAATTTACTATCACTGCATTAGCTCTGTAAATGTCTAAATGAATTAAGTGTAGTGAAGGGTGCCCTCACCACAGCCTGATGTATGGAGCTTTAACATTCATGAATTAGTAAATGTCTATATGTGCACATCATGTCTGTGAGAGATGGCACTCCTAACCTTGAACAGTCCCCGGACTATCATTGATTGGACAGGATGGAGGGAGACATGTACACATATACCTACCTCCTGTCCTTCTGCAGCTGTCCTTCATTATGTTTGTGAGAAATGGCACCCCTAACCTTGAACAGTCCCGAGCTATCAATAATTAGACAGGATGGAGGGAGTGGTGTACATACATACCAACCTCCTGTCCTTCATCGTGTTTGAAAGAAATGGCACCCCTAACCTTGAACAGTCCCAAGCTATCAACAATTAGACAGGATGGAGGGAGTGGTGTACTTACATACCAACCTATTGTCCTTCATCTGCAACCAAATCCTTCTGTTCCTCTTGACTGCTGAGGCGCAAAGGGGCTTAGGTCCCAATTAAAGTAACCCAAAGGGATCAAATCCCCCACCACCCTTGCCCTTTACCCCGTTAAATAAGACACATTAGGTTGGAAAGGGCAAGGCCACAGCTTTATTAAATTCCAACACATAACATGTGAACATATTTTTTTTTTTAGCTTTTGTTTTTTTTAAATTTTACAAAATAGTTTTTATTTGTTTTGATAGAAAGTAGTTTACAGGTTCATATAGTACAAATGCATCCATAAACAAATCTCTTTTACAAAATATAAAAGAAAGTGCAATAGCCCAACGGGGGCCAACTGGTATAGTTATACATCATATTTACCAAATTCCTCAATGGAGGAATGAAGTATACCACTGGTCACATAAAAGTAATGAGTGTGGACCTCGTAGGGCACCACAACCTAAAATCCCAATGCTATATACAGCAGGGATATTTCCATGAACACAACATCCACACCATACATGCACCCATCTACACTCATTCACACAAAAAGGCAAACCTTGTCCCGCCCCGCCTCCACCACACCTTCCCTCCAGGTACACAAACGACCCACCATCCAAAGGTTACACATGTGAACATATTTAACCGGTGAGCACTTAACCAAAAGAGGGAAGTGGGGCCTGTCCTTACCATAAGTGCTGGACAGACAGCCTACTTCCAATTTTCCATCAAGGGCATAGCCCATTACAGCAACTTTAACTGCTGGCAAGGTCAAGAAAACCGCAGCAAGCTGTGACATACCAAACATAGGAAAAAGGGGGCCGGAGGGTGGGCAGCTCTTTCAAAGATTCTTTCGAAAGACCCAGAATTCTCTGGGACACACGATTTCTTGAGCTCAGGCCCATCCCACATGTCCCAACCAATTGTTCGCCTTGTCATGCACCCAGCCATGCCCCCATCAGTCAAGGCTCTCTTTCCGTAGGGAGGGGCTCAAGAGGCCTTCATTTTTCCTCAGTAGTCCCTATTATTTGGCCTTATGTAAGGATCACTATCAGAATTGTTTTACTACACTAAACCACATTTCTAACCCTTAATCATTCTATTTAATATCTTTAAAAGCCCAAATAAAAAAAAATTTAAAAAAAGTAGCTATAAAAAAAAAAAAAAAATAGGGGTTAAACCAATTATTTTTTGTACAAGGATCATCATGGTCCATGTTACCGGAGGTATGGCAGGGACATCTTCTTTGCTTTTATACTTTATGTTATACCATGTCTATATGCTTCATGTTATAATGTGTCCCTCTTTCTCATCTCAAAAAGTTGGGAGGTATGCAATATGGACAGACAGAGAGAGACCCATAATTAGATACACTTTATTACCAAAAGTATTGTGACACCTGCCTTTACACACACATGAACTTTAATGGCATCCCAGTCTTAGTCTGTAGGGTTCAATATTGAGTTGGCCCACCCTTTGCAGCTATAACAGCTTCAACTCTTTTGGGAAGGCTGTCCAAAAGGTTTAGGAGTTTAGGAGGGATCTCAGACACATCCCGGTTAAGTACACAAGCTTACATTATCACAGGAAATCGTTTATGGTAACATTAAAGCGGTAGTAAACCGCAGCAGCTAAAAAGAAAAAAAAATCCCCTGTAAGGCAAATGCATAATATGCTCACAGGGCTTCCACCTTACTCTAGTCTTCCTTCCGGGTTTGCTAGCTCCGGCTGTATGAGTGGCTGCAATGACGTCGCCCCGCGTATGTGTGTGGGAGCCCTCGGCTCTGGAATGGAGCAGTCTGCCGGATCTTCAGAGCACATACTCTGGTGAAGTCACCGGCTGCATCCAGTGTGAGTATCTCCTAAACTGTGCACTTTTAGGATTCATAATACCTACCGGTAAGCCAGTAGGTAAAAATCACAAAGCGGACTTTACTACCACTTTAAGTACCCAGCAGTAATGCTATTTCAAAGAAAGCAAACACCAAATCACTTATAAGAAACAGTAACAGGCAGGCAGAGGTAAGGGGGTTAAATGAATAATAATGGAATTAACACTCTTATGCCGCGTACACACGATCGCACATTCCGACAACAAAATCCATATTTTTTTCCGATGGATGTTGGCTCAAACTTGTCTTGCATACACACGGTTACACAGATCTTGTTTGAAATTCCGAACGTCAAGAACGCGGTGACGTACAACACATACGACGAGCCAAGAAAAATGAAGTTCAATAGCCAGTGCGGCTCTTTTGCTTGATTCCAAGCATGCGTGGAATTTTGTGCGTCAGAATTGTGTACACATGATCGGAATTTACGACAACGGATTTTATTGTCGGAAAATTTGAGATCCAGATCTCAAATTTTGTTTGTCGGAAATTCCGACGGAAAATGTCCGCTGGAGCCTACACACGGTCAGAATTTCTCACAACAAGTTCCCATCGAACAATTCTCGTCAGAAAATCCAACCTATGTACGCGGCATTAGAATTCAGGAGAATTAGCAATAAGGACAAAGCATAAGATGACACTTGCCATCCAGATCAGCAAAGACAGTAATAAGGACACCTGCAGTGCAGTAGTGATCAGTAATAAGACTTGTACTAAAGAAGCCACAGGAACTATACTGTCAGAATGCACTAATGGTGGCCACGCTAAGCCTAAGACCATCTGGTAAGCACTGTCACTGGTCAAAGGATGAGGAATAAGTGGGCAGTTGTGGGATGGGATTAGTGGGCAGGTTATATGACCGGGCCAGTCATTGAGGTGTTTCTTCTGCCGGCTATCATTGGGGCCCTTTGAGAAGCATTGTGCACTTAATAACAGTACTGAAGAACCTTCATGCAGTTAATGTATCTGTAGGGGTAGTAAAGTCTTTGCACTGTTGCAGGGTAGATAAAGGTTTGGAACAGTGATAATTTGGTTTCATGTCCCAGGGTGCACAGCGATGGGTGTGTCCTCCTGCCGCCTATTGGCTTAAGTATCATCCTCCAGATGGGAGGGGGAGGAAGCAAAAGCAACAGAGAGTGAGCTGACAAACAGTCACAAACAACCCACATCTCTCAGCTACCAAGCCACTCTAACACGGTGAGTGGGGGTAAATGGGGGGGTTGGCTTGACACTTTGTTACAGATAGAGAGATCTTGTAAATTGATACTGTAGATAGATGGATAGATCAATAGCTACTGTAGATATATAGGGAGAGATAGAGAGTTACCATAGGGAGCAATAGATCAGAAGACACTATAGACAGATAGATACTGTGGTTGCTAGGGGTTCCTTGAATTGATTTATTGACCTCTCATTTGATGGTTATGGATTTTCATAGTTCTGACGCTACTTGGCAAAACCAGCTGCAGGACACCAATGATCTTTCCAGATGTCTGTAAAGCTGACCATACTCTAGTAGGTTTGCACATTTCCCAAACAAAAACCACATTCACTGTTAGAAATTTGTTCGAGAGAAAAAAATCCACACTGCTCCTTCTAATTTTCTTGTCACTACAGTTGAAAACGAATACATTTTCTTAATTGTACAGCCAGCATAAAGGTGGTGTTCTGACCACCAGTGTAACAGGGACACTTTCCCACTGACCACCAATGAATTGGATTTATCAGGGGTTCCCTGAGACCTAAAAGTGATTTCAAAGGTTTCTTTATTGTTAAAACATTGACAAAGGATGCTGTAGAAAGACAGATACAGTAGATAGATAGTTAGATAGATACCATTGAGAGAGAGAGAGAGAGAGAGAGAGAGAGAGAGAGAGAGAAAGAAAGAGAAAGACGGATAGATACCTCAGAACAGCCACTGTGTAATCCTAGGTATAGGACAAAGACCTGATCATTGCTGTAGGACATCATCTTGGGTATAATGCAGTGACATCATCATGGGTGTATTAGAATGACATCATGTTTGCAGTTTGATGGGATGACTATGATGTGCTTACAATGCAATCATCTCTTTTGAATGTGGTGGCTAAGTATTTATTCCTGTTCCCTTTTAGAGCATATTCCTGAGGTAAAGTCTAAGCAGGAACACTTTGGGGTAGATTTACTAAAACTGGAGCACTCAGAATCTGGTGCAGCTGTGCATGGTAGCCAATCAGCTTCTAACCTCAGTTTGTTCAATTAAGCTTTGGCAATAAAACCTGGAAGCTGGTTGGTTTCTATTCAGAGTTGCACCATATTTTGCACTCTCCAGCTTTAGTAAATAACCCCCAGTCTGCATAGAGTTTGTATGTTCTCCCTATGTAGGTGTAGACCTTTTGTGGACAATAACCCAACTAGCTCATTGACATTTGACCACACTATCCCTACAGTATGTGTGTGTAGTCTTGTATTGCAGTAGGATCTGGTATAAGTGGGTCTATGACCTCGGTAGTGTTGGTGCTATATGGATTAATAAAGTTACCATACATTTTGTATTGCTCATTCTGTCTCTTCCTATCACACTCACTAACATTTGGGCAGATTGCATTTCTAGATTAATCCACATGATAAAAAGGAGCGCTGTGTTTCTGAGCCCATATGGAGAAGAATTATTGGGCTCAAGCAGCATCTTTCACATCTCAAAAGTACTTAGTGTGTGCTTGTGCGTGGTGGCTTGTTGGCGGCTGACTAGCTCGTATAATCCAGCTCTGTGTGCTTCTTGTAACAGAACAGCGTGAAAGGCTCATAGACAACAAAGTGTGGAGTATCCTTCTATTAAGACATTTTTCCTTAGCCAAGCCTAATGATCGCAGCGGGCAGACCCCGCCGCGTACCACAACAAATGTCCGCTTAGGGATTTAAACAGAAGGGAGTCCAACGGCAAAGTTTCAGACTGCCGAAACAAATTATACTATTTACTAGATAAACAGCAACCGCCAGGCAGATAGATCGTGTGTGCGCACACTGCGCCAGCCACACTAAATTGTTACCTCTAAGGAAAAAGAGTCGTAAACATAAACCACATCTTTCATCTTTCAATTATAATTAAAAACTTGGCATGACAAACAATAGTTAGAGAAATTATAGACTACAGACAGGCTCCCAACCATTCACACAAGGAACTACACAGAGTTAAAGCTTGAATGACCTGCTGCTGACTGTCTCCAAATATCTCTATCCCTCTCTCTTCCATAGCTGCCCATTTCTCTTCCATAGCCCTCTCTCCCATAGCTGTCCCTCTCTCTTCCATAGCTGTCCTCTCCTCCATAGCTGTCCCTCTCTCTTCCAGATATCTCTCTTCCATAGCTGTTCCTCTCAATTACATAGCTGTCTCTTTCATAGCTATCTACCTCTCTTCCATAGCTGTTCCCCTCTCCTACAAACTGTTCCTCTCTTTTTCATCTCTGTTCCCCTCTCTTCCATCGCCGTTCTTCTGTCCTACAAATGGTTCCTCTCTCTCCTTAGCTGTTCTCCTCTCTTCTATCACTGTTCCTCTCTCCTATAAACTGTTCCTCTCTCTTCCATCATTGTTCCCCTCTCTTGCATCGCTGTTCCCCTCTCCTACAAACTGTTCCCCTCTCTTCCATCGCTGTTCCCCTCTCTTCCAAACTGTTCCTCTCTCTTCCATAGATGTTCCTCTCCTTTCCATAGCTTTTCCCCTCTCTTCCATAACTGTTCCCCTCTCTTCCATAGCTGTTCCCTTCTCTTTGATAGCTGTTCCTCTCTCTTCTATAACTTTCTCTTCCATAACTGTCCCTGTCTCTTCCATAGCTGTTCCCCTCTCTTCCATAGTTATTTCCCTTTCTTCCATAGGTGTTCCCCTCTCTTCTATCGCTTTTCTTCTCTCCTATAAACTGTTCCTCTCTCTTGCATCGTTGTTCCCCTCTCCTACAAACTGTTCCCCTCTCTTCCATCACTGTTCCCCTCTCTTACAAACTGTTCCTCTCTCTTCCATAGATTATCCTCTCCTTTCCATAGCTTTTCCCCTCTCTTCCATAACTGTTCCTCTCTCTTCCATAGATTTTCTTCTCCTTTCCATAGCTTTTCCCCTCTCTTCCATAACTGTTGCTCTCTCTTACATAACTGTTCCTCTCTCTTCCATAGCTGTTCCCTTCTCTTTGATAGCTGTTCCTCTCTCTTCTATAACTTTCTCTTCCATAACTGTCCCTATCTTTCATAGCTGTTCCCCTCTCTTCCATAGTTGTTTCCCTCTCTTCTATAGCTGTTACCCTCTCTTCCATCGCTGTTCCCCTCTGTTCCATCACTGTTCCATCATTGTTCCCCTCTCTTCCATCGTTGTTCCTCTCTTTTCCCAAGCTGTTCCTCTCCTTTCCATAGCTGTTCCCTTCTCTTTCATAGCTGTTACTAGCACTTCTATAACTTTCTCTTCCATAACTTTTCCCCGCTCTTCCATAGCTGCTCCTCTCCCTTTATAGCTTTCTATGTTTTAGCTGTCCCTCTCTCTCCCATAGCTGATCCTATTTATTCCATATCTGTCCCTCTCTCTTCCATAGCTTTCTCTTCCATAGTTGTCTCTCTCTCTTCCAGAGCTTTCTCTTCCACCACTGTCCCTCTCTCGTCCCAAACTTTCCTTCTCTCTTCCATAATGTGCAGTGCTTTCACTTCACTCCCCAAATACATTTCCCATGTTTATGAACAGATGCTGACTGTCTCCAAATATCTCTATCCCTCCCATTTCAATAGTTGTGCCTCTCTCTTCCACAACTGTCTTCTCCTTTACAGCTGCCCTTGTCTCTTAGTGGCCACCATTGCTCTTCCTCTCTCTCCCATAGATGCTCCTCTCCTTTCCAAAGCTGTCACTCTCTCTTCTACAGCATATCTTTCCACAGCTGTCCAGCTTTCTTTCAAAGCTATCTTTCTCTCTTATATGGCTTTCTTTGCCTCTTCCATAGCTCTCCCTCTTTCTACATTCAGTAGCCGACCTTCTCTCTACCTTAGCTGTCCCGCTTTCTTCTATAGTTGTCCTTTTCTCTTCCATAGTTTGATGTCCCTCTTTCATAGCTCTTCCCCCTTATCTGTAAATGTGTCCCACTTTTCCAAAGTCATCCTCCCTTCTGTAGCTGTTCTGATCTCTTCCATAGTTGCCCATCTCTCTGCCATAGCTGTCCCTCTTCCATAGTCATTCATTTTCAAGCCCTGATGTATTGTTCTATATAAACCAATGCATTTGCTACAAAAAGTGCTTGTTCATGTACTATTTCTCCCTTTTCTATAGGAAGTCCAAAGATACTTTGAAGGGAACCTGTCACCATAGAGGTATTGAAGCTACCATAGCCTATTTGCTTCTGATGATGCATGCTCTGAGATTGTCATCCATGTCCTTGCTACTTACTGAGTCAATGACTTGGAAAGGTGTGTGCTCATTAGGTGTCCCAAAACCTTCTATGCACTCTCTTTTTGTGTCATACAAGTAGTGAAAAATTGGATAAGAATTTCACTTTGGAGCATGCAGCTTTAAAAACAAGTATGCAGGTGCCAAATTTTGCCAAAGTTTCCTTTAATATTTTGGTCAGAAGCCAGTGAGCTAACTAGAATGTTTTTGAATTGTGGGTAAACCCTGGTGCACCTAGAGAAAAAAAATAGTGTCTCTGGGTATGAAGTGAACACAGGATTCCAAATCTACGAGGCAACATTACTAGCCTTTGGGCCACTCACTGCCTTTGTTTGCAGAATCCAATCAGGTTCCAGATGTCCTTTTTCCAGTACAGATTGGAAAATGAAGTGGCTTTAGCCAACGTGATATCTTTCTTTCCTAAAGTTAAATAAATAAATCTGTTATGTTACTTGAAGTTGGTTGAAAGTTTCTCTATATGTGTTGATTAGTGCACCCTGCAACTGAACTGAGCTGTTTAATATTCATCAGTTTATTACATGGATAATTAATGAATCTTGGCAGACGCTGGGATACAATGTCCATGCTGAGACTGCCTACTGGATACATCTGTCATCCTAGCAGGAGAAAGCTAATGATTGCTGCTATATAGTGACAATGGATGCACTATATTTTCTGCATGTGGGAGGAGGCAGAAGACCAGCCAACAGGTAGAGACAGAGCTGCAGAGGAGTAATCAGAACACTCATAACGTGGGTCACAAATGATTTGCATCCCATAACAGCTAGGCATGTCTGTGTATTCCCCTGAGATATGAGATGTGCTAGGGGTAATGTGTGGGGGCAGGAAAATACATGCTACAAAGAATCATGTGGTAGTTAGAGCTTTCTGAGATAATATAGCTAGAGAGATACTGTAGAGAAATCCAAGATTGATGTGCTATAAATATGATATACACTATGTGTGAGTGGGATGGGTCCTGGATGGTTTGAAGACATTGTTGAGTACTCAGGGGTTCTGACTCATGCAGAGTAAGGGGTTCTGGGGTAGCCCAGTTGGAGAGGAGAGGACCGGCTAGTGGTTCTCCCAGGATTGGTAAATCCTCATTTGGGACCTAGAATTTGGAGACTCAGGGAGACTTTGGGTGGGAAAAGGTGTCCAACCTTGAGTACAGGGACTTTGGTCCTGAAAGGGTTAACTCTCCTGCAAGGGAGGCTTGAAAAACATCAGGAAGGAGTCAGGAGTGTCTATGAGGTGGGAGTGTGGAGTGGTTTGCAGTTGTAAAGAAGTATGGATTGTCTGGAGACTGAGACTCTTGTGGCTTTTCCTGTATCACGAAGCAGATGGGACCCCTAAACCCAAGTGTGGGACTGGTATATTGGTGGTGAGCCATTATGTTCTTTTGATTGTACCAAGATTATGGGCTGTTTTCTTCATTTTTGATGAAGCTACTCTTTTGTTTGCTTGTTTTGAATGCCCAAAAAAGAAAGACTGTTACTTTTACAAGTGGCTGGCTGGTGATCTCAGGCTCTCCCGATACACTATATTACCAAAAGTATTGGGACACCTGCCTTAACACGCACATGAACTTTAATGGCATCTCAGTCTTAGTCCGTAGGGTTCAATATTGAGTTGGTCCACCCTTTGCTGCTATAACAGTTTCAACTCTTCTGTGAAGGCTGTCTTCAGGGTTTAGGAGTGTACCTATGGGAATGTTTGGCCATTCTTCCAGACGCACACTTGTGAGGTCAGGTACTGATGTGGACAAGAAGGCCTGGCTCGCAGTCTCCGCTCGAATTCATCCCAAAGGTGTTCTATCGGTTTGAAGTCAAGCCAGTCAAGTTCCTCCACCCCAAACTCATTCTTCCATGTCTTTATGGCCCTATCTTTGTGCACTGGTCCAAATCATTTGGTGGAGGAAGGTTATGGTGTGGGGTTGTTTTTCAGAGTTTGGACTTGGCCCCTTAGTTCCAGTGAGGGGAACTCTTAAGGCGTCAGCATACCAAGACATTTTGGACAATTTCATGCTTTCAATTTTGTGGGAACAGTTTGGGGATGGACCCTTCCTGTTCCAACATGACTGCGCACCAGTGCACAAAGCAAGGTCCATAAAGACATGGCTGAGTGAGTTTGGGTAGAGGAACTTGACTGACCTGCACAGAGTCCTGACCTCAACCCTATAGAACACCTTTGAGATGAATTAGAGCACAGGTCTTCTCGTCCATCAGTGCCTGACCTCACGAATGTGATTCTGGAAAAATGGTCAAACATTTCCATGGACACGGTCCTAAACCTTGTGAACAGCCTTCCCAGAGGAGTTGAAGCTTTTATAGCTGCAAAGGGTGGTCCAACTCAATATTGAACCCTACGGACTATGACTGGGATGCCACTAAAGTTCATGTGCATGTAAAGGCAGGCTTCTCAATACTTTTGACAAAATAGTGTAATAGTGTATATACAGTATCTCACAAAAGCGAGTACACCCCTCACATTTTTGTAAATATTTTATTATATTTTTTCATGTGACAACACTGAAGAAATTACACTTTGCTACAATATATAGTAGTGAGTGTACAGCTTGTATAACAGTGTACATTTGCTGTCCCCTCAAAATAACTCAACATACAGCCATTAATGTCTAAACCGCTGGCAACAAAAGTGAGTACACCCCTAAGTGAAAATGTCCAAATTGGGCCTAAAGTGTCAATATTTTGTGTGACCACCATTATTTTCCAGCACTGCCTTAACCCTCTTGGGCATGGAGTTTACCATAGCTTCACAGGTTGCCACTGGAGTCCTCTTCCACTCCTCCATGATGACATCACGGAGCTGGTGGATGTTAGAGACCTCCACCTTCCGTTTGAGGATGCCCCACAGATGCTCAATAGGGTTTAGCTCTGGAGATATGCTTGGCCAGTCCATTACCTTTACCCTCAGCTTCTTTAGCAAAGCAGTGGTTGTCTTGGAGGTATGTTGGGGGTCGTTATCATGTTGCAATACTGCCCTGCGGCCCAGTCTACGCAGTGAGGGGAACATGCTTTGCTTCAGTATGTTACAGTACATGTTGGCATTCATGGTTCCCTCAATGAACTGTAGCTCCCCAGTGCCGGCAGCAGTCATGCAGCCTCAGACCATGACACTCCCACCATCATGCTTGACTGTAGGCAAAACACACTTTGTACTCCTCATCTGGTTGCCACCACACACGCTTGACACCATCGGAACCAAATAAGTTTATCTTGGTCTCATCAGACCACAGGACATGGTTTCAGTAATCCATGTCCTTAGTCTGCTTGTCTACAGTAAACTGTTTGCAGGATTTCTTGTGCATCATCTTTAGAAGGGGCTTGCTGACTTTCAGTACTCTGAAATTATCTCATTCAGTGCACTGATGAGATAATTTTCCTTCTGTATAATACAAATGCATATCATTCTTGATTCTAGGTTTGGCTGTTTGGCTGTCAGCCTTCTCCTGGATACCTGCTGGATGATTTTTGAGCATGTCACGCTTTCATGGCCTCATCCACGGCACAGCCTTTTTTTAATCTCAGTATCCATTTCTAGTGGGATCGGTTCTTGTGAAAATTATCTTCATAGATTAATTCCTGCATTGATAGATCTATTCCATAAACCTTCAAGTGATAGGTATGTTTACCATCACATATTTGGACGATAATATTGAGCGTCCATTTCTTGGTGCATCAATTTATGTTTTACATTATAATTCATTTACTATTTGTCTACTCCTTCCCCCCTGTTTTTCTATGCACTTAGATCCTTGTTGGGTTGTCCCTTAACACTGCTCCGCCCCCCTTTTGGGCCCCCTTTTGGGAGGCATACTCAGATGCGAAGGGGTTTCTGACGTGGACATGGTTTAGTTCCTTTCTGCTCTAAACACATGGCACTGTTTTGGTGTCCCAGTTTCCTTCTACTTGTTGAGCTATGCTCTTTTCCAATTGATAATTAACACATGAGGTCAGTATGGACACCTACATCTACATTCTCATTTTTCCTGTTTTTTCTGTAAACAATCCTTATGGGATTAATTTCGAAACAATGTCACATTAAGAAATTTTGAATTGTGTTTGTAATTATGTGTTTATTGATATTGTAGATTGTATGTATATATCTGGAAAGCCTCAGTCTATTTTCCCTGAAGAAGACTTCATTCATTCGTTGAAACGCGTTGGATTTCTTCTGTCTTTCCGACAGTTGATCTGGGCTTTTTCCAATTGTCTGTCCTTTATGTTTGTTTTTTCCTCTCAATCATGTGTTTCAATTGTATACATTTTCTGATATGTCATCTACTTGTTGTAATAAATTTGTTATTTTATAAAATCCCTCATTCCCTGAGAGTTTTTGGTCCATTAGTCACAAGTCCCACTCTATGAGGAACTCAGTTTTTACATCATCTTTAAAAGAGGCTTCCTTCTGGGATGACAGCCATGTAGACCAATTTGATGCAGTGTGCAGCGTATGGTCTGAGAACTGACAGGCTGACCCTCCCCCACCTCTTCAACCTCTGCAGCAATGCTGTCAGCACTCATACGTCTATTTCCCAAAGACAATCTCTGGATATGACGCTGAGGACATGCACTCAACTTCTTTTGTTGACCAGGCGAGCTCTGTTCTGAGTGGAACCTGTCCGGTTAAACTGCTGTATGGTCTTGGCCACCGTGCTGCAGCTCAGTTTCAGGGTCTTGGCAATCTCCTTATAGCCTAGGCTAGGGATGCACCGATAGTGGTATCGGTACCGATACTAAGCATTTTCATAAGTATCGGTACTCGTGAAAATACTCCGATACCCAAAACCAATACCGGAAGTGACGTCACCTCGGGTGCAGACAGTGGAATCGCAAGAGGGGTACAGGCCACACTGGTGTGACACCTGCCACCCGTATTTCCCAGGAAGCTACGGTAGCTGGGCTGCTCCTCTCCACGGTCAGCCGGCCACCAATTCAATTCCCTGCACAGCCTTTAGGGCTAGGGGGCGGAGACTAGGTCAGCTGACCATAAAGAGGAGGAGCTGGAGAGGAGACCCACGTGTAGGGATAGGTGTCCTTGGGCATCTTTCATCTGACATCAGGCGGCACCAACAGCTCCTGCGACCCAGCTCACCTGGTCAGTGGCGTTGCTGGGGGGTATGTGTGTGAACCCCTACCCAGGAGCCTGGAAGGACCTCCCGTACCTCCACCCGCACTAAGAGGCTGGTCAGTTTCCTGGCTCATCACTATAGACAGCAGTGAGTAGGCTCTGTCAAACAGCCACAGCCCTCACAGACACAGGAGGATATACCAGGAGCTGTCCTTTTCCTTTTCCAGGTCTGCTATCATCTCCAGCATGGCTTCCATCCTGGATGGGACTGGGGACTACCGTCTCGAGCTGTCTATCCACTTGCACCATGCCACAAGCATGCCCTGTGACTTTCCTCACCATCTGGGATTAGCATGAGCAGCACTCACACCACCCTAATACCACTCCAGCCACTGCCCCCTATCTCCACTGTGTCAGACAAGTTCCACCACCCCATCACCATCCCTACCCCCACCATCACCTCCAGCGGCTCTCTGGCAATGTCAGTGGTAGTTTCTCCCTGATTAGAGATGTTAGGGGGATTCGATCCATGAACAACCTGTACAGCCCCTACAAGGACATGACTGGAATTGGGCAGAGCTTGTCCCTGTTGACAGCTACCCCTGTAGACAATGATTTGGGCTCCATCCCCAACAGCCAACAGAGCCTGCACAACTATGGACATGCTGGCAAGAGGCTATCAGCACCTCTCCAGGGGGCTGGCTACCCCACCATCTGCCATGATGTCTCACCTCAGTGGGATGCACCACCCTGGCTAACCTGGGCCATGCTCAATCCTTCGGGCCTGTGTTGACATCCAGCCATGACATGCCACCCTCCTCCTCCAGGTACCAGCCTAGCAACTTTGGACAGCTGGAAGAGATTGACACCGCTGAAATCAAAAAGATACAGCATCCCCCAGACTATCTTCGCACAGAGGGTGCTGTGCCGGTCGCAGGAACCCTCTCACACCTTCTAAGAAACCCAATCCTTGGAGTAAACTGAAATCTGGCAGGGAGACCTTCAGGAGGATGTGGAAGTGGCTGCAGGAGCCTGAATTCCAAGCCTGGATGGAAGTGGCTGCAGGAGCCTGAATGTCGGCTCTCAAGCTTACAGGTGAGTGGAATTTGGGGTGTGCACTGTGCACTGCTGGCCCAAAACTAGCTTGCCCACTGGGGGTGACACCATATTTTACCGGGTGACACCAGTTGACACCAACCCTAGTGACACCACTGCACCTAGCGTTCTGGACCTACACTACATAATGTGCCTGTTTTTAACTGTTCAATTGTGAGTAGCAATCTATTCGTGCAATTAAAGCATTTAGTTCTTGCTGCGCTTCTCTCCTTTTGTTTTTGTCCTTCATGTATTTAGAGTCAGCTACGGCTAGTGATAAATCTGCTTGGACTTATCATGGACTCACATTATATACTTTCATGAACATTGTTCACAGCAGATTAGGTATAATGACCAAACCATTGCACCTATAACCTCTCTCCCTTTTTACTTGTCTGCATCGGAGGCCAGAGGAGAGATTAGGGGTCTAATAGACCCCAGATCTGTCCATAAAGAGAACCGGTCATGGCCCATGCTATTACACAGGATGTTGTTCTTCCCTTGTAATAACAATAAAGTTAATTTTAAAAAAGTTAAAGGTACAGTGTTATAAAAAGAAAATTAAATAATAAAAAAAGAAAATTAAATAATAAAAAAAGAAAATGTAAAAAATAGGTATCGGCAATTGGTATCGACGAGTACTTGAGGGAAAGTATCGGTACTCATACTCGGTCTTAAAAAATTGATATTGGTGCATCTCTGACCTAGGCCATATTTATGTAGAGTAGGGTTGTCCAAACTTTTTTCAAAGAGGGCCAGATTTGATGAAGTGAACGTGCGTGAGGGCCGACCATTTTACATTCTTTGAACCATAAAAATTTGGTTTATGTGTGTTCCTCCAAGCAACTAATACACTGCCCAACAAGAATTCTCTTGCCTTTGTGGCTGTGTGTGGTGAGAAGAGATGAGCTTGGCGTATTATTTGTATATATATATATATATATATATATATATATATATATATATATGTGATGTGATACTTGAAAAATTAGAATATCGTGCAAAATTTCATTTGTTTCACTAATGCAACTTAAAAGGTGAAACTAATATATGAGATAGACTCATTACAGGCAAAACAAGATAGTTCAAGCCACGATTTGTCATAATTGTGATGATTATGGCTTACAGCTCATGAAAACCCCAAATTCACAATCTCAGAAAATTTGAATATTGTGAAAAGGTGCAATATTCTAGCCTCAAAGTGTCCCACTATAATCCGCTAATTAAGCCACAACACCTGTAAAGGGTTCCTGAGCCTTTAAATGGTCTCTCAGTCTGGTTCAGTAGGAATCACAATCATGGGAAAGACTGCTGACCTGACAGTTGTGCAAAAAACCATCATTGACACCCTCCATAAGGATGGAAAGCCTCAAAAGGTAATTGCAAAAGAAGTTGGATGTTCCCAAATTACTGTATCAAAGCACATTAATAGAAAGTTATGTGGAAGGGAAAAGTGTGGAAGAAAAAGGTGCACAAGCAGCAGGGATGACTGCAGCCTGGAGAGGACTGTCAGGAAAAGGCCATTCAAAAGTGTTGGGGTCTTTCACAAGGAGTGGACTGAGGCTAGAGTCAGTGCATCAAGAGCCACCACACACAGACGGATCCTGGACATGGGCTTCAAATGACGTATTCCTCTTGTCAAGCCACTCCTGAACAACAAACAATGTCAGAAGCGTCTTACCTGGGCTAAAGAAAAACAGACCTGGTCTGTTGCTCAGTGGTCCAAAGTCCTCTTTTCTGATGAGAGCAGATTTTGCATCTCATTTGGAAACCAAAGACCCAGAGTATGGAGGAAGAATGGAGAGGCACACACTGCAAGATGCTTGAAGTCCAGTGTGAAGTTTCCACAGTCTGTGTTGATTTGGGGAGCCATGTCATCTGCTGGTGTTGGTCCACTGTGCTTCATTAAGTCCAGGGTCAACGCAGCCGTCTACAAGGAGATTTTGGAGCACTTCATGCTTCCTTCCGCAGACGAGCTCTATGGGGATGCTGACTTCATTTTCCAGCAGGACTTGGCACCTGCCCTCACTGCCAAAAGCACCAAAACCTGGTTCAATGACCGTGGGATTACTGTGCTTGATTGGCCGTCAAACTCGCCTGACCTGAACCCCATAGAGAATCTATGGGGCATTGCCAAGAGAAAGATTAGAGACATGAGACCGAACAATGCAGAAGAGCTGAAGGCTGCCATTGAAGCATCCTGGTCTTCCATAACACTTCAGCAGTGCCACAGGCTGATAGTTTCCATGCCACGCCGCATTGAGGCAGTAATTGCTACAAAAGAGGCCCAAACCAAGTACTGAGTACATATGCATGCTTATACTTTTCAGAGGTCCGATATTGTTCTATGTACAATCCTTGTTTTATTGATTGCATGTAATATTCTAATTTTCCGTGATTGTGGATTTGGGGTTTTTATGAGCTGTAAGCCATAATCATCACAATTATGACAAATCTCAGCTTGAACTATCTTGCTAATAATAGTTATAGTCTATCTCATATATTAGTTTCACCTTTTAAGTTGCATTAGTGAAATAAATGAACTTTTGCATGGTATTCTAATTTTTCGAGTATTTACCGTATTTATCGGCGTATAACACGCACCTTCACTTTAAGAGGGAAGTTTCAGGAAAAAATTTACATTTTAAAGAACTGTGAAGCAAAATAATGGTCAGTGCCCATCAATGCAGCCTAATCAGTGCCCATCTGCAGCCTCACCATTGCCATCAATGCAGCCTCATCATTGCCATCAATGCAGCCTTACCATTGCCATCAATGCAGCCTTACCATTGCCATGAATGCAGACTAACCATTGCCATCAATGCAGCCTTACCATTGCCATGAATGCAGACTAACCATTGCCATCAGTGCAGCCTGATCGATGCCCATTTGCAGTCTCAGAGGGGACGGGGACGGGGGGAGGCGGGATGAGCGCCAACATATTACATACAGGAGAATCTCCTGTATACTCAGCGGCCTCTTTAATACAAAGTCCTGCCTCCTATGATAGACAGAACAGTCTTCCAATGGCAGCTCAGGAGACAGGACTTCCTATTACAGATGCCGAAGAATAAACAGGAGATTCTCCTGTATGTAATCCGATGGCGCTCGTCCCGCCCCCCTCCCTGTCAGCGCTGATAAATACGGTATCCATCTTTTGTGGCCCTGGGGGCCACAAAATATATATACATCCAATTCACCAGGGGGCCATATTAAACCGAAACGCGGGCCAGACTTTGGACATGCCTGATGTAGAGCAACAATTCTTTTATTCAGATCCTCAGAGAGTTCTTTGCCATGAGGTGCCATGTTGAACTTCCAGCAACCAGTATGAGAGAGTGAGAGCGATAACACCAAATTTAACACACCTGCTCCCCATTCACACCTGAGACCTTGTAAAACTAATAAGTCACATGACACCAGGGAGGGAAAATGGCTAATTGGGCCCAATTTGGACATTTTCACTTAGGGGTGTACTCACTTTTGTTGCCAGCGGTTTAGACATTAATGGCTGTGTGAGTTATTTTGAGGAGACAGCAGATTTACACTGTTATACAAGCTGTACACTCACTACTTTACATTGTAGCAAAGTGTCATTTCTTCAGTGTTGTTACATGAAAAGATATACAAATATTTACAAAAATGTGAGGGGCGTACTCACTTTTGTGAGATACTGTATATATTAATATTTATCATTTTATCTCACTAACATTCTATCAAAAAGTAACTGATTAAAAAAAAAGATAGACTTTGTACAGTCTCTAATGATGGGAAACACTTACAATCCACTTATAACCAAAAGCCATGTGATCTTTGCCTAGGTTTAGGTAACATGTGAGCTCCAGAGTAGTGTTTTTTGTTTTTTTTTCATTTGTGTCTAGTAAGTAATTTTTATACCCAAAGTGATAACTAGATTTGGTAAAGATCTCCTTTTGATTCCTGTGATTCTTTCATCTTCATATTATATCGACTTCATATAAACCATTGTCAAGTTCAATTTCATTGTGGTGCTCATTCGGTAGCCTTATTTAATAATGCATGAGATAGCTAATCTCCCTGTGCTTGTAGTCTCGCCTGTCTTGTTTGAGGAAAGTCTGTTAGTTATCAAGCGGCTCGCGGGAGACGAGGCCTGTGGTATAGCCCTATTCGCCGATGACAGAACGGCGTAGTGCTGTTAAGTTGTCTCGCCGCATTCCGTCAAATAAGACATAAATGAGCTCTGCATTCTCCTGACTTTATTTGTACAGACTTAAGGAATAAGAAATTAATGAAAATAAGAAGACCGTATGCGATAGAAGGCAAGGACGATGGCTACTGCAACCTAAATTGAATTAGCATAGTTGGACCACAGCAGATGCTTCATATTAATAGTATATTTAATCTCAGCGCCAGTCCCTATTAACAAGCGATCAGATAATTGACCCTTCAGTATGGCGTGACAAAAAATCTAATTCATCCATTAAAATAGTTTATCACTGTTAACATCTCACAGATCTCCTTGGATAAGCATTGGGCAACCAAAGAACAAAAAATGTGATGTATTGCAGCTTGTGCCAATAAAGGCAGAACTACAGTATCTCACAAAAGTGAGTACACCCCTAAGTGAAAGCACACATTTTGCCATGTGAAAAAACGAGTGGCAAATGCTGCAAAACGCACAGTAAAAAACACACAACCCACAAAACGCTAACATGTCCCATAAATCACATATAGCACAGACCATTTAAATCAGAATGCTGCCCTACGCGTGTCACAGGAAAAACGAGACACAAAACGTTTGTTCCCACTATGCTCGAAGTGAAGCCTCTTCTAAAGATGATGCACAAGAAAGCCCGCAAACAGTATATTGAAGACAAGCAGACTAAGGACATAGATTACTGGAACCATGTCCTGTGGTCTGATGAGACCAAGATAAACTTATTTGATTCAGATGGTGTCAAGCGTGTGTGGCGGCAACCAGGTGAGGAGTACAAAGACAAGTGTGTCTTGCCTACAGTCAAGCATGGTGGTGGGAGTGTCATGGTCTGGGGCTGCATGAGTGCTGCCGGCACTGGGGAGCTACAGTTCATTGAGGGAACCATGAATGCCAACATGTACTGTGACATACTGAAGCAAAGCATGCCTCCTCCCTTCGGAGACTGGGCCGCAGGGCAGTATTCCAACATGATAATGACCCCAAACACACCTCCAAGACCACCACTTCCTTGCTAAAGAAGCTGAAGGTAAAGGTGATGGACTGGCCAAGACCTAAACCCTATTGAGCATCTCTGGGGCATCCTCAAACAGAAGATGGAGGAGCGCATGGTCTCTAACATCCACCAGCTCCGTGATGTCATCATGGAGGAGGGGAAGAGGACTCCAGTGACAACCTGTGAAGCTCTGGTGATCTCCATGCTCAAGAGGGTTAAGGCAGTGCTGGAAAATAATGGTGGGCACACAAAGTATTGACACTCTGGGCCCAATTTGGACATTTTCACTTAGGGGTGTACTCACTTTTGTTGCCAGTGGTTTAGACATTAATGGCTGTGTGAGTTATTTTGAGGGGACAGCAGATTTACACTGTTATACAAGCTGTACACTCACTACTTTACATTGTAGCAAAGTGTCATTTCTTCAGTGTTGTCACTGCAACTGAAGTGAAGCTGAACTGAACTGAAGTGAAAAAATGAAATAAACTCATACGTATATCACAAATAATACAATAAACACCCAATGCAATATTACAATATAAAGTCCAACATGATAGTGATTGTACTCCACTGTTGAAATTATGTAGAAGCTTTCATCTTTCCAGCGTGCACAGAAGTGCTTATTAAAAGCTTACCAGAATACCATGACCCTCTGTATATGAGACTCCAAGCGGCTCCTCTCCTCATTGGTATTCGGGGTAGCCGTGAAAATCCACACTTACTCCCAGGTAAGTATTGCAGGCGTGCATGTTTAAAAAAATCAAAGAAGCCCGCAATAGTGTGAAATCCTCAAAAACACATTTTATGACCTACAAAATGAACTCATGTGGTTAAATTGTCTCAGCGCTTTACGAAATGTTCCGGCTGACATCCAGCATATGCAGGGAGTGGTCGGTGTGCGTGATTGTCATCCTGTAGGCCATGACCCTACGCGTTTCATCTTCAGGATCAGGGACTTTATATTGCAATATTGGAACTTCAATATTGGAACTGTTTATGTATTGGGTGTTTTGAGATGCACTTTAAATTGAATTATTTGTGACATACGTATGAGTTTATTTGACTTTCTTTTTTTTTTTACTTCAATAGCATAATTTGAGGTATAGCGCTGCCTTTATTTGTGTATTTTTGGTTTTGTTTGGAATACCCAAACATTAGGCCAGCTGATTTAAGCCCCTTGCTTATCAAGGGGGTTGCAAGCACAGTCTTTTGTTTTTATTCCATTTTAAATATATTGCAGCTTACAGTCCTGAAAGCAGATCTTCACTGCATCTGAGCACCACAAACCAAAAACTCTATTCAAAGTGATTGTAAGGGTTCGGTTTTTTTTTTTTTTATAACAAACATATCATACTTACCTCCACTGTGCAGCTCGTTTTGCACAGTGGCCCCGATCTTTGTCTTCTGGGGTCCCCCGGCGGCTCTTACGGCTCCTCCCCACAGCAGAAACCCCCCCTAGGAGAAGCACTCTCGGGGGTTACCTTGTGGGTAAGCGCAGATAGCAGTAGTAGTAAAACCATCTGCCCTTAGCTAAAGCATGGATGCAGGAGGGTGTGCTTAGCTGAGAAAACCCCTCTTCCTCTCCTCCCCTCCTGAAGACTCCTAGGTTACTTAAAAAGTGACCTAGCTGTTGACCCCCCGAAGACTCCTGGGATGTATGACATCATTTGCCTAGGCAAGAAACCAGGAAGTAACTGAAGAAATGTAAAAAAAAGTTTAAAACAAGTAAATATAATATATTTTTTCTATATATGTACTAATGCTAGCAGCATGACGATTAAAGATAATCAATGTTGATTGGGAGAGTGAAGTTCCACTTTGAGTGTGGTGGCTGCATCAGTTTTCTTCTTTCACGATTATTTCATTTTTCACTTGGTAATCCATGTATGTATGGAGGTAAAAAACCCTTAGTATGCAACTCCCCCCCCACAGCCCCTCTAATACTTACCCTATCCCAGTCCAGCAATATGCACAAGAGTGGCTGCTATCCCAGCTCTCTGCCTCCTCATTGACATAAAGATAGCAGTGGCATACTTGCCAAAAGTCCCGATTTTCCCAGGACAATCCCGATTTTGGGACCCTCCTCCCGATCAGAGCTCGTCCCGATTAAATTCCCAGGATTTTGCCTTTGTCACGGGAAATCTGGAATGTTTTAGGCAAAAACGGCTGGCAGGCTACAAAAAAATGGCCGCCGCCACCGCTGCCAGGTGTCTTTCCTTGTGTGATCAGTGGAGAGGGGAGGGGCACGCAATCAGCTTCTCTCTTCAGTGTACAAGTAGACTATTCTCTTTTACACTAAAACCGATTGGCTGCACGAATTGGAGGCCCCTCCCCTCTCCACTGAACACATGGCTTGTTGTGAGAATTTGCTCAGCTCTGCTGTCTGTGTGTTATGCGGGGATGTCGGTGTACAGCCCGGGCCAGTGACACACGATCATTAGCTGTAACCCCCGCCATTACTGCAAAATCTCCACCATAGATATGTATGGGGACAGCTGGCATTTTCTTGTTTACAGGGAGGATGCAATGTACAGGGGGGTAACTATGTACAGGGGGAGGGGGGTAATATGTACGGGGGTAACTATGTACAGGGAGTAACTAGGGGGAGGGGGTAACTATGTACAGGGGGTAATATGTACAGGGGGTTACTATGGGGAGGGGGTGACTATGTACCGGGGAGGGGGGTAATATGTACAGGGGGGTAACTATGGGGAGGGGGTAACTATGTACAGGGGGTAACTATGGGGAAGGGGGTAACTATGTACAAGAGGGTAACTATGTACAGGGGGAGGGGGTTAATATGTACAGGGGGGTAACTATGGGGAGGGGGTTACTATGTACAGGGGGAGGGGGGTAATATGTACAGGGGGGTAACTATGGGGAGGGGGTAACAATGTACAGGGGGTAACTCTGTAGAGGGGGTAACTAGGGGGAGGGGTAACTATGTACAGGGGAGGGGGTAACTATGTACAGGGGGTAACTATGGCTCTTCTTGGGACACTGATGTAAGGACTGGGCTCCGCTGGGGACACTGATGTAAGGACTGGGCTCCACTGGGGACATTGATGTAAGGAAGCACCTAGGCTCCACTGGGGACACTGATGTAAGAAAGCACCTGGGCTCCACTGGGGACACTGATGTAAGGACTGGGCTCTGCTGGGGACACTGATGTAAGGACTGGGCTCTGCTGGGGATACTGATGTAAGGACTGGGGCTCCACTGGGGACACTGATGTAAGGACTGGGCTCCACTGGGTCCACTGATGTAAGGGCTGGGCTCCGCTGGGGACATTGATGTAAGGATTGGGCTCTGCTGGAGACACTGATGTAAGGACTGGGCTCTGCTGGGGGCACCAGATGTAAGGAGGGAATCTGCTGGGAATGCCTGATTTAAGGAGGGACTCTGCTGGGGGCACATGATGTAAGGAGGGACTCTGCTGGGGGCACCTGATGTAAGGAGGGACTCTGCTGGGGGCACCTGATGTAAGGAGGGACTCTGCTGGGGGCACCTGATGTAAGGAGGGACTCTGCTGGGGGCACCTGATGTAAGGGGGGACTCTGCTGGGAATGCCGGATGTAAGGAGGGACTCTGCTGGGAATGCCTGATGTAAGGAGGGACTCTGCTGGGGGTGCCTGATGTAAGGAGGGACTCTGCTGGGAATGCCTGATGTAAGGAGGGACTCTGCTGGGGGCACTGATGTAAGGACGGACTCTGCTGGGGGCACCTGATGTAAGGAGGGACTCTGCTGGGGGCACCTGATGTAAGGAGGGACTCCGCTGGGGTCACCTTATAGCATCTGGTGGCAGGCGATGTGGCAAGTGACACGCTCAGGGCTCCCACTGATTCTGAATCATGGTGAGTTGAATGATTTATATTTATATTACAATGTAATAATAGAAAAAATGCGCTTCAATCATCCTGACACTATACCAACCATGGTGCAGAGATGATTGAAGCGCTAACAACAGGTGTTTGGAATATCTTTATCTGCTGATGCTTAAACTTTCTGGAATACACATATTTCTATTGTGATGTAGGATCTGGGCCTGCTGTCCCTCCATCCCTCTTTCTTTCCTTCCTTCTCTCTCCTTCCCTCCCTACCTATATCTTTGTTTCTCTCTCTCTCTCCCTCGTTCATCTCAGACTCTAACCACACCCCCTTTGAGCCAAGCCCCTCTAAGCCATGCCCAATATTTTGCTTAAACCATGTCATTGTCCACTATGCCATGCCTACAAATAAATGCCCTGCCCCTAATTATAATAAGACTTTGCCTACAGGCAAAAAAGTGTCCCATAAATTTTTTTACAATGTTGGCAACTATGCAGTGGGAGCCATTGGCTGTCAATCACAGCCAGTGAGGAGGGAATGTGGGCAAGGCCAAGCCCCATTCTGTGTATCTTATGCAGCTTGCTATGGAGGCACAAGGCAGGGGGGAGGAGCCCAGAGCGCCGGCGAAGGACCCGAAAAGAGGAGGATCAGGGCTACTCTCTGTAAAACCCTTGCACAGGTCTGCCTCTGTTCATCTCCTTTGGAAATGCAGAGATTAGTAGTTTGCACAGTAAAAATACGTTTTGGTTTCTTCTTCGTTCACAGGAGGTGACACGAACACTGCATTATTGACAAGATCAACAGGTATTTTCTGTACTTGCTGAAAAAAATATTAACTTGAAAAAGTGAAAATTAATGCAGCCACCACATCTAAGGGCTAGTAGTCTGCAATGTTTATTTATTTTTTCTTCGATTTAGATAATCTTTAAGGCTGGCTTCATACCTATGCAATGTGGTAATACTCAATAAGACGCATGTTTTACCACATAGTACCCCAATGCATGGCAATACACTGTACTCTCTGCAGAACACCACTAAGTATTGAACACGTCACCATTTTTCTAGGTAAATATATTTCTAAAGGTGCTATTGACATAAAATTTTCACCACACGTTGTTAACAACCCATGCAATCCATACATACATAGACACCAAAACAAATACGTTCATAAATGAAGCTATGTGTAATAAAACGGAAAGACAGGGAAAAAGTATTAAACACATGAAGAAAGGGAGGTTCAAAAAGGCATGGAAAGTTATGACACCAGCTGAAATCTCTCAGTATTTAGAAAGCAGTTCTGCTTCTTAGTGCAAATTAGTATCAGCTGGTTCAGTCTTTACTGATGACCCATAAAAAAGTGTCTCATTACCAAGGTGTCACACAAGATACATCTAATGAAGGGTAAAAGCAAAGGGCTCTCTCAAGTCCTTTGCAACCTTATTGTTGTAAAACATACTGATGCCATTGGTTATTCAAGAATTTCTAAACTTCTGAATGTTCCAGTGACCACGGTTGGGGACATAATCTGGAAGTGGAAAGAACATCATTTCACCATAAACTGGCCATGGCCAGGTGCTCCTCACAAGATTTCTGAAAGAGGAGTGAAAAGAATTATCAGAAGAGTTGTCCAAGAGCAAAGGCCACTTGTGGAGAGCTTCAGAAAGACCTGGAATTAGATACAATTGTTTAAAAAAAACAATAAGTAATGCACTCAACCGCCCTGGCCTGTATACACACTCACCACGCAAGACTGCATTGCTGAAGAAAAAGCATGTTGAAGCTTGTTTAAAGTGCTGCACAACATTTAGAAATGCCTGTGAAATACTGGGAGAATATAGTCTGGTCAGATGGGACCAAAGTTGAACTCTTTGAAAGCCATAATACACACCATGCTTGGAGGTCAAATGGCACATCACCCCAAAAACACCCCCATGCCAACAGTGAGGTTTGGAGATGAAAACATCATGGTTTGGGGCTGTTTTTCAGCATACGGTACTGGCAAACTTCATATCATTGAAGGAAGGATGAATGGAAAAATGTACCAAGACATTCTTGATAAAAATCTGCTGCCATCTACCAGGATGGTGGAGATGAAACAAGGGTGGACATTTCAGCAAGACAATGATCCCAAATACAAAGCCAAGGAAATTCTCAATTGGTTTCAAAGAAAGAAAATAAAGCTGCTAGAATGGCCCAGCCAATCATCTGACTTGAATCCAATAGAAAATCTTTGGAAAGAACTAAAGATCAGAGTTCATAGAAGAGGCCAACTGAACCTTCAAGATTTGAAGACTGTGTGGAAGAATATACCAAAATCACACTTGAGCAATGCATGCGACTAGTTTCTCCATACAGAAGGCGTCTTGATGCTGTCCTTACCAACAAAGGATTTTGTACCAAGTATTAAATATATTTTAGTTAGCGTGTTCAATACTTTTTCCCTGTGTCATTCACTTTATTACACATATCTTCATTTCTGAACTTATTTGTTTTGGTTTCTTTGTATGTATGGATTGCAGGAATGCACCAGACCATATGTTGGGAACTGAGGTTGCATTGTCAACCCAGCCTTGGAAATTTATTTACCCAGAAAAATGGTGACATTTTCAATACTTACTTTACCCGGTGTATATATAATATCTTTATGCATTTATTTCAGTCATAGTGTTTATATAGTACAAGAATGTATATAGAACTTTACCTTGTATAGAGCCATTCAGATCTCATTCTACATTTATTTTAGATAATGAAGATATTATTTTAGCAGAATGCCCCCCTCCTCAACTTAGAACTGTACACGTGTCTTCGGCTATAGTGTACGGCCATTGAGTTAATGAAGGTATAGCGTGCAGTACCTGAATGTATAAATGTTGCGTCCTTTTACTGCTTCCGTACAAATCATTTACCAGCCCGTTATAAGAATGGGCTGTCGTCTGTTGTCTGCGGGGGTGTTCAGCTATTTTGGCCTCCGAGCAATTAACATGATTACACTGCCAATGAAGAATTATGTTAAACTAAAATTGAATTTGCCGGAGTCACGCATGAAATTACGTACGACTCCCTCTTCAAATGAAAACAATATGCTACGCTGATGGATTCCAATTCTTTACAAAGGTGTTTTCTAGAACCAAAAGGGTCATTGCAGGGTTTACCGCAAGAATAGACTTCCTGTTCTCAAATAGGCATGGCCGAACACCCCCCGCATCGGTTCGCAGCAGAACATGCGAACAGGCAAAAAATTTGTGCAAACACCATTAAAGTCTATGGGACACAAATGTGAAAAAGTGCTTATTTTAAAGGCTTATATGTAAGTTATTGCCTTAAAAAGTGTTTGGGGACCCGGGTCCTGCCACACGGGACATGTATCAATGCAAAAAAAGTTTTAAAAACTGCCATTTTTTTGGGAGCAGTGATTTTCATAGTGCTTAAAGTGAAAGAATAAAGATGAAATATTCCTTTAAATATGCCTGGGGGCTTTCCTTAGTCTACCTATAAAGTAGCGCATCTTTCCCATGTTTATAACAATACCACAGCAAAATTACATTTCTAAAGGAAAAAATGTCATTCAAAACTGCTCGTGGCTGTAATGTATTGTCGGATGCTGAAAAAAAATGGCGTGGGTCACCCCCCAGTCCATTACCTGGCCCTTTGGGTCTGGTATGAATATTAAGGGAACCCCGCACCAAAAATATTTAAAAAATGGCGTGGCTGTCCCCCCCCCAAAATCCATACCAGGCCCTTCAGGTCTGGTAAGGATATTAAGGTGAACCCCGCACTAAAATAAAAAAAAATGCCGTGGGGGTCCCCCAGGCCCCCAGGTACTACATGCTCTGAACAGCAGTATATATACTATACGCCTTGCCCTATATACTCTGCAGAAAAATTGGGCCTTAGGTGTTGGTGGTGCCAGAACACTGTAACCCCTCACAGTTACTCTTGTTGGGTGCTGGAACGGGCCCTGCTGTTAAATATTATATACAAATTGTAATTACATGGCCCTGTTAAACAGGGTTAGAAAAATTGGGCCTTTGATTTTGGTGGTGCCAGAACACTGTGAGCCCTCACAGTTATTTTTTTTGGGCACAGGAACGGGCCCTGCTGTGAAATATTGTATTAAATATTGTACATGACCCTATTAAACAGGGGCAGAAAAATTGGACCGGTGGTGGTGGTGCCCTAAACCAAAAATATTGTTGGAAGCTAGTATCATCAATATCGAGGAGCAATAGGTTAGTCAGCATAGGCAGTCTTCAAGGGATCCCAGATCCATAGCAAATTCTGCTGATCTGCTGATCCAAGACTGAATCATTTTTATGAATGTGAGCCTATCAACAGAGTCTGTGCACTCTTTGATCCATTACAAACCCTCCAGCAGCACTGAATGTGCGTTCAGAAAGCACGCTGGATGCAGGACAGGCCAGTAGCTCAATTGCATATTGAGCAAGTTCTGGCCAGTGGTCCATCCTCATGACCCAGTAACCCAGTGGATGCTCTATTGGAAAGGTCTCCAAGTCTGCTCATGCCCCTAGATATTCCTGCACCATAAAATGCAGATGGTTGCTTGAACCAATCAGACCTTGGCACTGAGAACTGAAAAATTGTTTGAAGGCATCGGTCAGCCGGCCACCTTCTCCACCACTCTTCCTCTGACTAAACGAAGCCTCAGCAACACGTTGTCCAGCACCAGGAAATGGTAACCTCCCAGGGTCTGGAAATGCATTACACAAACCTTTCTTCAAGGCCTCCTGAAGATGTTTCATCCTCTGCTCCCTCTGCGAAGGCAGGATGAGTTCTGCAACTTTACCCTTGTAACATGGATCAAGAAGGGTTGCCAGCCAGTAATGATCCCTCTCCTTGATACCACAAATCCTAGGGTCCTTTCGCAGGCTTTGCAGAATCAGGGAGGCCATGCAGCATAAGTTTGCAGAGGCATTCAATTCTGAGTCCTCTGGGTCACTAAGGATCACATTATCCGTAACTACCTCCTCCCAGCCACGTACAACTCCTTGGGTTTCTGGAGACTGAAAACCATCCCTTGAAGACTGTTACTGAGTGTTATCCTCTACATCCATGCTGACACAATCCTCCTCCTTCTCCTCCTCCTCTTCTTCCTGTGTGTTTGGCAGGCCTGCAGGAATGCTATCTGGATAAAGCGGGGCTTGAGAGGACAGGAAGTCCTCTTCTTCATTCTGCTGTTCTACCTCAAGTGCCCTGTCCATAATTCCACAAAGCATGTGCTCCAGCAGGAAGACTAGAAGGACAGTGTCACAGATGCATGTATTTTCGCTGCTCACCATCCTTGTGGCCTCCTCAAATGGTGACAGGACAGTGCATGCATCCTTGATCAGTAGCCACTTGGGTGGCAAAAAGAAGCCAAGCTTCCCTGACCCTGTCCTGGTGCCATACTCGCACAGGTACTCGTTGATTGCCCTCTGCTGTGTGCACAGCCGCTGTAGCATTGCCAACATTGAGTTCCACCTGGTGGGCATGTTACAATGAGGCGGTTGGTGGGCAGGTTGTATTGCCTTTGAATTTCAGCTAGCCGAGCACTGGCATTTTATGACAGGCAGAAATGATCAGACTTTTCTGGCCTGCCTCACAAGATCTTGTAAGCCTGGGTACCTGCTCAAGAAGTGCTGCACCACCAAATTCAGGATGTGTGCCAAACATGGAACGTGTCAAGTGTCCCTGTCAGGGAGCGGAGAGGAGGTTGGTGCCATTGTCGCATACAACCATTCCTGGCTGAAGCTGGCATGGTGTCAACCACCTCTGAGCCTGCCCCTGCAGAGCTGACAGAATCTCTGCCCCAGTGTGGCTCCTGTCCCCTAGGCAGACCAACTCAAGCACCGCATGGCATCTTTTAGCCTGACTACTTGTATAGCCCCTTGAGCGCTTACGGAGCACTGCTGGTTCAGAGGACAAATCTGCAGAAGAGGCCATAAAGGAAGAATAAGAGGAGGGGGTGGAGGAGAGAGCTGTGGCAGAATCACCACTAGCATTTTGGAGGCATGGTGGCAGAATGGCGGAACAAGCTCCAACAACACCGAACCCTGTCCTGCATCCTTTCCAGCTGCCAGCAGAGTTACCCAGTGCGCCGTGAAGGAAAGGTAACTGTCCCTGCCCATGCCTGCTGAGCCATGAGTTAGCGGTAATACGAACTTTACTGCTGACCGCCCTGTTCAACGAGGCCAAAACTTTGCCTTCCACATGCCGGTAGAGAGCCGGAATGGCCTTCCGTGAAAAGAAATGGTGTTTTGGAACCTGCCACTGAGGTACAGCACATTACACAAATTCCTGGTCGAATAATTCTGGAGACTCCTCCGTACATGATGGTGGGGCTATGGAAGGAGTGACTGTGGACAAGGAGCCGGGGGAATAGGCTGCTTTGGCAGCTACGTTGGAAGGCAAACTACTCTGAGCCTGGGAGACAGATGATGAGGAGGATGAGGACCACTTCGTTATCCACTCCACCAACTCTTCTGTATGTTGTGCATCAATAATCACACGGCCAGCAGCAGAAAAAAAGGACAAGCATGCCTCATGGCTACCTGCAGAGGATGCACCATGTCCAGGAAGACCACTGTTGACTGTAGACACAGAGGCTGCTTGCCCTCTTTTAGTGGCCTGTGAGCATCTGCTTCTCCTTGGTGGCCTTCCGGACATGATGTATTTTTTGTTTTTGCAACACCACACTACACTGTATTTTATACTGTGTACACTGCCTGAAGTGTATTAGAAACTATACACCACCGAATGCACTGTATATATAGGCTACACTGAATACAGAGTATATATACAGTATCTCACAAAAGTGAGTACACCCCTCACATTTTTGTAAATATTTTATTATATCTTTTCATGTGATAACACTGAAGAAATAACACTTTGCTACAATGTAAAGTAATGAGTGTAAAGCTTGTATAACTGTGTAAATTTGCTGTCCCCTCAAAATAACTCAACACACAGCAATTAATGTCTAAACCGCTGGCAACAAAAGTGTGTACACCCCTAAGTGAAAATGTCCAAATTGGGCCCAATTAGCCATTTTCCCTCCCTGGTGTCATGTGACTCGTTAGTGTTACAAGGTCTCAGGTATGAATGGGGAGCAGGTGTGTTAAATTTTTGTGTTATCGCTCTCATTCTGGAATGGTCACTGGAAGTTCAACATGGCACCTCATGGCAAAGAACTCTCTGAGGATCTGAAAAAAAGAATTGTTGCTCTACATAAAGATGGCCTAGGCTATAAGAAGATTGCCAAGACCCTGAAACTGAGCTGCAGCATGGTGGCCAAGACCATTCAGCAGTTTAACAGGACAGGTTCCACTCAGAACAGGCCTTGCTATGGTCGACCAAATAAGTTGAGTGCACATGCTCAGTGTCATATCCAGAGGTTGTCTTTGGGAAATAGATGTATGAGTGCTGCCAGCATTGCTGCAGAGGTTGAATATTATATTATTATATATTAGAACATATATATATATATATATATATATATATAATATATATATATTTATTAATATATATATATTAATCAATACAGCATCTGAAGTGTATTAGAAACTGTACGCACTGTATTAGATACTGTGTACACCGCCTGCACTGTATTAGAAACTGTACAATGGCTTCACTGTATTATATACTGTGTACACCACCAGAAGTGTAGTAGAAAACTGTACACACTGTATTAGATACTGTATACACCGCCTGCAGTGTATTAGAAACTATACACCACTGAATGCACTGTATATATAGGCTACATTAAATGCAGAGTATATACAGTATATAGATATATATATATATATATATATATATATATATATATATATACTAGACTATATATATGAATATATACTCTATATATCATATATATATTAATACACTGCCTCCTGCACTGACTGAATATAGAGTAAACACTGAGTATAAGTATAAAGTCTATGCTAAATGCAGAGTATATATATATATATATATATATATATATATATATATATATGAATGCATATATACATCAAATACACTGCCAATAACTGAATAACCTGCCTGCTTATTCTAACTCAAGCTAGCTCTCTGTTCATGCCAACAACACTACACATGGCCGCTACGTAAGCAGCCTTATATAGTGTGGGGCGTCGACTTAGTCTCCCTGAGCCTGAGTCATGATTGGCCAAAGGCACCCTGTCTTTGGCTAATTATGGCTTTCTCAGCAGAGTGCGCTGTGATTGGCCAAAGCATGCAGGTCAGGTGCATGCTTTGGCCTATCATCATACAGCAATGGACTGCGATCTCGCAGAGGGGGGCGTTCCGCGGAACTCAAATTTCCCGCAAACGCCCAATGTGTTTGGTTCGTTCGAGAACAAACGAACACCTGATGTTCAAGTCGAACTTACGTTCGACTCGAACCGTGGGCTCATCCCTATTCCCAAATATGGCAACCCTTATTGGCTTCATACATGCGTATATTGTGTATCTCTAGCCAAAACGTTTGTTTTTAGTCTTGGATGAAGTATGGAAGGGTGAGAATTTTATTTTTTTTGGGGGGGGGGGGTAGCTGTGTGCAGTTGGGAAATAAAAAAACTGATATGTGTTCCAATAGTATAAAAATATTTTATAACTAGACAAAACTTTAATTATACGCTTTGGATAGAATAGGGAAGGATGAGCTTCCCGGGTGTTTTTTTTTTGAGGGTAGGTGTAGGACTGTGTCCCATTGTGAAGGTTTTTCTTCAATTCCTATTCCAGAGACACAAAAGTAAGTAAGAGGAAATTTGCCCTTGACCAGTTGTTATTGGAATAGGTGTCCCTTGCTTCTGTTCTGTTCTGGTGAGACTTATACAATTTTGGATATTTCCTTTTATTTTTTTTTCCTGGGGTAGAGACAGCAATAAAAAAAACAATGTGTTCTAATTATCCCATACTCTTTTACTAGTCAAAACATTTTTGTTGCTTTTGATACATTTTTAAGGAGTACCTCAAGTATTTTTTTTTCCAGTTTTGGATAGAGTAGGAAAGGAAATAGAACCCCCATCAGGTTGTATTGCTGTCTGTTTCGCCATTGGGAAGATGCACCCCTCTTTTTGTCCTGGTGAAAACCTGGTTACTGAAAGCAAAGAAAAATCCAAACTTTTGAGTTGTCGTTGGAACTGGAATAGAGTCAAAAATTTCTTGGGGTTATAACTATCTAAGAGGGGATTTCCCTTATTTTTGGAGAGATTTGTTCTTACTTCCTGTTATGTCTATGGGACAAGAAGTAAAGGTAATTCTCTCCAATAGAACACAGATTAAAAAAAATCTGGAGATCATTTTCTCTTTAGAAATGTTTAATTCACAAACACAAACGCTTCAACAGGTAGACAGTATGGCATGAAATGGGCATTTAGCTTTTACAATCTTACCTTCAAAAAATATTTAATCGGCTTCCCTCTCATAATTATCACCTATTTAATGCCAGCTGTAGTTTTAGGAGTGATAATCCTGTAATAATCTTGGTGACATTTGGTGTGGAGGAACCACATAGAGCCCTGACCTCAAGCCTACTGAACACTTTTGAAACACCAATTGGGATCTGGGTCTTCTCATCCAACACCAGTATCTGACCTCACAAATGTTCCTTTGGCTCAGTGGGCAAAATTCTCTATATATACTGTAGTACACAATGCAAAATCTTATGGAAAGTCTTGACAGAAGACTGTAGACTGTTCTAGCTGCATAGTGGAAACCCACTCCATATTACCACTCATGGTTTTGGTATGTGATGCCCTATAAGTTTATATTGTGTGTTGGTCAGTTGTCCACAACATGCTGGTCACATAATGTGGGGAATTCTTGACAACATACAAAAGGATTAATGAGCATAAAGGCTTGATGACACAATCGCATGGCAACCATCATGCCTACGGTTTACCAAAAGTACGCTTGTGCCAGTCAGTTAGTATTTCTGATCAATGGAAAAATTCCACACCAGGCCAGGTACAAGTCTGATTCTTATAATGTAATACTGCACTCTACAGAGAGACCTTGCAGCATGGACGAGTCCTCACTAGGCACCAATAACGGCTTAAGCACAGCTGGCTCCTGACACAATTTATTAATGAAATTCCATGCTATGCAGAGATCAAATGATGTTGTCTTTGCCGGCTGCTTCTTAACTGTAGTTTCATAATGGTGTGTGAATCAGGAGTGCAATCTTTTCCAGCTGTTTGATCACACAACAATCTCTGCACTGGGAGCCAGGAGGATTACACAGGAGAAAAGATTGGGATTGAGGGACATGGCTGGGTGGAGGCTTACAGTTTAAAGAGCACCTGTCACTGTTGACCTACACTCTTAAGATTGGCATTTCTGCAGCTTACAGTTTAAAGGGAACGTGTCACTGCTGGCGTACCCTCTTCAGACAGGCACTTCTGCAGCTTACAGTTTAAACAGTACCTGTCACCTTTGCCTTAAATTATTGATCAGACAGTTTAATATAGGTTGTAAAGTTGTCCAATGTACTCTTCAGTCTCCCCCTTTCCGTGGCAAATTGAAGATAACAGGAAACATGTACAGAGAGAATTAAGTAGGCTTTCGATGCTGACTTGCTTCTGAAAATAATTCAATTTGAAATTGTGAGTGCTCCTACAAAATCTTTATATCAATACACACTCACTGTCCACTTTCACTCACCGGTCACTCCATTAGGTACACCTGTTCAATTGCTTGGGTCCCTTAGTTAGCATCGTTTAAATCCAAAAAACGTGCTAAAATGTTCAAATCACTTTGAACGTGGCATGGTTGTCAGTGCCAGACAGGTTAGTCTGAAGATTTCAAAAACTGTTGATCTACAGGGATTTTCACACACAACTATCTATCGGGTTTGCAGAGAATGGTCCGAAAAAGAGAAAATATCCAGTGAGAGGCAGTTGTGTGGAGGAAAATGCCTTGTTTATGTCAGAGGAGAATGGACAGACTGGTTCGAGATGATAGAAAGACAACAGTAATGCCCCGTACACACGGTCGGACATTGATCGGACATTCCGACAACAAAATCCTAGGATTTTTTCCGACGGATGTGGCTCAAACTTGTTTTGCATACACACGGTCACACAAAGTTGTAGGAAAATCCGATCGTTCTGAACGCGGTGACGTAAACGTCGGGACTATAAACGGGGCAGTGGCCAATAGCTTTCATCTCTTTATTTATTCTGAGCATGCGTGGCACTTTGTGCATCAGATTTGTGTACACACGATCGGAAATTCTGACAACGGATTTTGTTGTCGGAAAATTTTATAGCCTGCTCTCAAACTTTGTGTGTCGGAAAACCCGATGGAAAATGTGTGATGGAGCCTACACACGGTCGGAATTTCCGACAACAAGGTCCTATCACACATTTTCCATCGGAAAATCCGACCGTGTGTACGGGGCATAACTCAACCACTCGTTACAACCAAGGTATGCAGAATACCATCTCTAAATGTGCAATACATCGAACCTTGAAGCTGAGGGCTACAGCAGCAGAAGACTACACCAGGTGCCACCTGTCAGCTAAGAAAAGGAAACTGAGGTTACAATTTGCACAAATTGGACAACAGAAGATTGGAAAAGGGTTGCCTGGTCTGATATGTCTTGATTTCAGCTGTGACATTCAGATGACAGGATCAGAATTTGGCGTAAACAAAATGAAAGTATGGATACATCCTGTCTTGTATCAATGGTTCAGGCTGCTGGTGGTGGTGTAATGGTGAGGGAGATATTTTCTTGGCACACTTTGGGCCTCTTAGTACCAATTGAACAACGTTTAAATGCCACAGCCTACCTGAGTATTGTTGCTGACCATGTCCATCCCTTTATGACTACAGTGTCCCCATCTTCTGATGGCTACTTCCAGAGAGATAATGCACCATGTCACAAAGATCAAATCATCTCACCACTGGTTTCCAATAGAGCACCTTTGGGATGTGGTGCATCATGGATGTGCAGCTGACAAATCAGCAGCAACTGCGTGATGCCATCATGTCAATATGGACAAAAATCTCTGAGGAATGTTTCCAACACGTTGAATCTATGCCATGAAGATTTAAGGCAGTTCTGAAGGCAAAAGGGGGTGCAACCTGGTACTAGCAAGGTTTACCTAATAAAGTGGCCGGTGAGTGTATGTTCATGTGATCTATAATTCAAGTCCATAACATCAATGAAAACTGTGAGATTCCCAATTAATCTCCAGGGCTCCACTCCAAACTCAGTGGTTGAATATGGATGTCTGAATTTCGTTTTAGGTGGAACACCTCGATATTGGCTTAGTTCACAAGTAGTACAATATTTATATATCTTTTAAATACTTTAGTATTGGTTTGGTTTACAGTGTGTTGATAACACATCATTGGGGATTATAAAAACACTATTGTTATATTATAGAGCAGTGCGGCACTTATAATTTCCATTTGGATGATTACACAGGTGTGGGAACACATATGAGTGACTGCAGGCAGCTCGACCTATATTATAGATTTTGGTTTTGAAGCAGCTCAGGAGTACTATTATAAATATAAAGTGCAAATCTCTAAAATAAATAAATCCTACATATAAATGAATAGTCCATAAAATGAAAAAAATGAAGAAATAAAACATGAAAAACTCTTCTTGTGATCAGTGTATCCACACAATTCCACCACAGTGATTGTTTGTCCTTCATTTTTTCATTTTATGGACTATTCATTTATATGTAGGATTTCTTTATTTTAGAGATTTGCACTTTATATTTATAATTTTACACATAGCGCTACATTTATTTATTTACTATCCATTTTGAAATTAGTGTGGTGTACCACTTGGAATGTTTAGCAGCTGTGCACGTTTATTATTAGGTTATCTTATTTAAACATCACAATATTTTTTACTTGTGGCGCTGATTGTTTCATCTTATAAAGCGCAGGAGTACTACTTACATTTATAGTAAAATTCCTTCTGAAAATGCTAGCTGCCTGGCTATTTCTGGTCTTAATAGTATCTGACTCAGAACAAGCAAGTAGCCAGTAAGAAAAGGAAACCTCATCTGCACTCTTGATTCAGTTCAGTTTATTTGGCAAGTATTGATGCCAATGAATTAGCATGATAGTCAGGCAAGTGTCGATTTCCAAGAGTAGTCATCAATGACAGCCATATATCCTTTAACTGTTCCAGTGGAAAGCGGTCACCATAAAATGTTTGTGTCATATAACAATATATTAAAACATGTCATCACTTCAGTTAAAGGGAAAAATTATTCACACATGACAGGTCCTTCTCAAAGGGCCAGTCCAATGCAAAGTGATATTTTAGTTACAGGTGAATCCTGGTGGGCTAACGGAAAAATTAGTTTAGTTTCAGATAGATTCGTTGTTGTGGCGTCAATGACCCAGCATGCCCTGATCGGTGACGTCACAAGGGGGCAGGGGTCATTCACTGATGCCATGGGGTGTCTCCGCCCCTTAAATATTTAAGAACTGTCAGACGGAGGAGAAGGCAGTCGGCGGGAACGTTTGATGAGGTTTTTTTTTTTCGGGTCAGTGGTGGCGGTGGGCATCGTGACTGACAATGGATCTACACTGGGGGGCCTTTTTTTTTTTTTTTTTTTGAATAAAGGTATTGTCAAAAACTTGTGTCTTTATTCACTTTTTGCACTTTTTGGTGAATAAGGGAGGGGGGGCTTGTTAAAGGGGGCTTCCAGATTCAATAAGCCCCCTGCCCACAGACCCCCACAAACACTGCCCAGGGATGTCGGGAAGAGGCCTTTGTCCCCATCAACATGGGGACAAGTTGCGTTGGGGTGGGGGGACCCCTGCCCCAAAGCAACCTCCCCATGTTGAGGGCATGGGGCCTGGTATGGGTCGGGTGGTCCCCCCCATTCCTGGCCTGGTGGGCTGCATGCTTGGATAAGGGTTTGGTATGGATTTTGGGGGGGACCCAAAATTTTGGCATGGGGTTTCCCTTAGAATCCATACCAAGCCCTTTGGGTCTGAATTTTCTATTGCTGGCATTCTGGTTTACGGGGGAAGCCCACTGACAGCTGATGAGTCGTACGTTGTCAGGCCTTCTTCCCTGTCCGCTCCTTAACAACCAGCTATTATTCACACAGAATTCGAATCAGTCAATCATATTTTGACAGATCCAAATTCGAATTGTTACAAAAATGTGGAATTTGTTAGAAAACTAATAAACAAAAAGAAATTCAGCGAAATTCATTACTTTTTCATTTGGAGATTTAGATCTGAATCTCTGAATAACCAAAAATTAATCCGAATTTACATTTGGACTGAAACAATAGCACATGTCTACTTCTTATATGTCTTGGACACAGTGAGATCTTTTGTACTTATTTCCTGACCCTAGCCACTTGAGAGATTTAGGTGCCCTGCACGAGCCATTTTAAGAAATTGGTAGGCAACCCTATATCTTAAAATGACCACCAGACCCCCCCCCCCCCTCAAAGAGTCCAGATTTCTGGGGGCATAGCCTGGTATGCTTTCCATAAGTCCCACTCCTCAGTGCTATAATTGATGTAATGGGACTCCTTGTATGACTATGTTGGAGGAGATTGAGAGGGAGAGTCCCACTGCACTATTTACAGGTACAGGACTGTTGGTCTAGTGTTGGGTCCCCAGACCTGGAGGGCCCAGGACAACTAACTTATGTTTTATGGTTAAAGTGTCTTTGGTTTCCACCTACCTATGTGCATTCTAGATCCCCCTGTTACACTCCATAATATAAAATCAATAAAAATTCAACTCCTCATAATGAGCATAGCAGATATGTAGACCTGAGTTTCCAAGAAGCTCTCAGGTTGTTTAATATCACAGCTTCCACTAATAATTAAAATGTCTGTTTTTTGGTGGACTGACCCTTTAAGAAAAGAAGACTACATCACCTGACATCATGCATTTTTATGGACAATTTGTATTCCTACTATCCTCCTTTAGTAGTCTTGAAAAATGTCTAGAAACATACATCAGTGAAAAATTATTTCCAGTAGGGACAGGTGCCCTCTGGATGTCACTTTTCAAATGTCACTTGATCTTTTGCTCCTGTAATAGATACCCATAAACAAAGGGTTCTCAGTTTTTTCCTACAGTGCTGGCATTTGTAACCATCAGAAAAAATCATCACGTAGCGCATGCAGCTTACCCAGAATGTATTACCGAGAAGGAGATGGCGTTTATGACAAGAGGGGAGGGAGGACTGCTGCATGGAACAGCACAATATGCTTTTAAAATCAGAAGCTACTGAAATCAATGCATGCAGCTAAATACGGGTGTCCATACGTACGCTATATCGTCAAAAGTATTAGGATATCTGCCTTTCCACGCACCTGAACTTTATTGGGATCCCAGTCTTAGTTCATAGGGTTCAACATTGAGTTACATAGTTACATATTAGAGGTTGACAAAAGACACAAGTCCATCAAGTCCAACCTATGTGTGTGATTATATGTCAGTATTACATTGTATATCCCTGTTGCGGTCATTCAGGTGCTTATTTAATAGTTTCTTGAAACTATCGATGCTCCCCGCTGAGACCACTGCCTGTGGAAGGGAATTCCACATCCTTGCCGCTCTTACAGTAAAGAACCCTCTACGCAGTTTAGAGAATTATCGTTTGATAAGTTGATCACCTTTTTAATGCATGCCAATATTCTGTTTGCTTTGTTAGCGGCAGCTTGGCATTGCATGCCATTGCTGAGCCTATCATCTACTAGGACCCCCAGGTCCTTTTCCATCCTAGATTCCCCCAGAGGTTCTCCCCCCAGTGTATAGATTGCATTCATATTTTTGCCACCCAAATGCATTATTTTACATTTTTCTACATTAAACCTCATTTGCCATGTAGTCGCCCACCCCATTAATTTGTTCAGACCTTCTTGCAAGGTTTCCACATCCTGCGGAGAAGTTATTGCCCTGCTTAGCTTAGTATCGTCCGCAAATACAGAGATTGAACTGTTTATCCCATCCTCCAGGTCGTTTATGAACAAATTAAATAGGATTGGTCCCAGGACAGAACCCTGGGTGACCCCACTACCCACCCCTGACCATTCCGAGTACTCCCCATTTATCACCACCCTCGGAACTCACCCTTATAGCCAGTATTCAATCCATGTACTCACCCTATGGTCCATGCCAACGGACCCTATTTTGTACAGTAAACGTTTATGGGGAACTGTGCCAAATGCTTTTGCAAAGTCCAGATACACCACATCTACGGGCCTTCCTTTATCTAGATGGCAGCTCACCTCCGCATAGAAGGTTAATAGATTGGTTTGGCAAGAACGATTCTTCATGAATCCATGCTGATTACTGCTAATGATATCGTTCTTATTACTAAAATCTTGTATATACAACCCCTGGCAAAAATGATGGAATCACCAGTCCCTGAGGATGTTCCTTCAGTTGTTTATTGTTGTAGAAAAAAAGCAGATCACAGACATGGCCAAAAACTAAAGGCATTTCAAATGGCAACTTTCTGGCTTTGAGAAACACTAAAAGAAATCAAGAAAAATAATTGTGGTGGCCAGTAACAGTTATGCCGCGTACACACGAGCGGACTTTACGGCAGACTTTGCTCGGCGGACTTTTCGACAGACTTTACGACGGACTTTCTGAATGAACGGACTTGCCTACACACAATCCACCAAAGTCCGTCGAATTCGTACGTGATGACGTACGACCGGACTAAAACAAGGAAGTTGATAGCTAGTAGCCAATAGCTGCCCTAGCGTGGCTTTTTGTCCGTCGAACTAGCATACAGACGAGCGGACTTTTCGACCGGACTCGATTTCGACGGATTGATTTAAAACATGTTTCAAATCTAAGTCCGTCCAACTTTTGAGAAAACAAAGTCCGCTGGAGCCCACACATGATCGAATTGTCTGACGAAATCCCATCCGCCGGGCAAAGTCTGCCGTAAAGTCCGCTCGTGTGTACGCGGCATTAGATTTATAGAACAAGCACAGGGAATAAATTATGGAATCACTCAACTCTGAGGAAAAAATTATGGAATCATGAAAAACAAACAAACAAAATAACACTCCAACACATCACTAGTACTTTGTTGCACCACCTCTGGCTTTTATAACTGCTTGCAGTCTCTGAGGCATTGACTTAATGAGTGATAAACAGTACTCTTCATCAATCTGGCTCCAGCCTTCTCTGATTGCTGTTGCCAAATCATCTTTTCAGGTTGGAGCCTTGTCATGGACCACTTTCCTTAACTTCCACCACAGATTTTCAATTGGATTGAGATCCGGACTGTTTGCAGGCCATGACATTGACCTTATGTGTCTTTCTTCAAAGAATTTTTTCACCGTTTTTGCTCTATGGCAAGATGCATTCTCATCTTGATAAATGATTTCATCATCCCCAAACATCCTTTCAATAGATGGGATAAGAAAAGTGTCCAAAATTTCAATGTAAACCTGTGCATTAATTGAAGATTTAATGACAGCCATCCCCCAGTGCCTTTACCGGACATGCAGCCCCATATCATAATTGACTGTGGAAATTTGCATGTTTTCTTCAGACAGTCGTCTGCATAAATCTCATTGGAACGGCACCAAACAAAAGTTCCAGCATCATCACCTTGCCCAATGCAGATTCGAGATTCATCACTGAATATGACTTTCATCCAATCATCCACAGTCCACGATTGCCTTTCCTTAGCCCATTGTAACCTTGTTTTTTTGTGTTTAGGTGTTAGAGATGGCTTTCTTTTAGCTTTTCTGTATGTAAATCCCATTTCCTTTAGGCGGTTTCTTACAGTTCGGTCACAGATGTTGACTCCAGTTTCCTCCCATTTGTTCCTCATTTGTTTTGTTGTACATTTTCTGTTTTCAAGGCATATTTCTTTAAGTTTTCTGTCTTGACGCTTTGATGTCTTCCTTGGTCTACCAGTATGCTTGCCTTTAACCACCTTCCCATGTTGTTTGTATTTGGTCCATGTTTTGGACACAGCCGACTGTGAACAACCAACATCTTGTGCAACACTGCATGATGATTTACGTTCTTTAAGGAGTTTGATAATCCTCTCCTTTTTTTCAATTGACATCTCTGGTGTTGGAGCCATGCTTCATGTCAGTCCACTTGTTGCAACAGCTCTTCAAGGTGTGATCACTCCTTTTTACCTACATACTAACAAGCAGATTTAATCTGATGAAGGTGTTAGTGTTTGTAATGAAAATTTACAGGGTGATTCCATCATTTTTTCCTCAGAATTGAGTGATTCCATAATTTATTCCCTGTGCTTGTTCCACAAATCTAACTGTTACTGGCCACCACAATTATTTTTCTTGATTTCTTTTAGTGTTTCTTAAAGCCAGAAAGTTGCCGTTTGAAATGCCTTTAGTTTTTGGCCATGTCTGCGATCTGCTTTTTTTCTACAACAATAAACAACTGAAGGAAGATCCTCAGGGACTGGTGATTCCATAATTTTTGCCAGGGGTTGTAGTCCCTTATCATCCCCTCCAAGAGTTTACATACTATTGATGTTAGGGAAACTGGTCTGTAATTCCAAGGGACGTATTTTGGGCCTTTTTTAAATATTGGTGCTACATTGGCTTTTCTCCAATCAGCTGGTACCATTCCAGTCAGTAGACTGTCAGTAAAAATTAGGAACAATGGTCTGGCAATTACTTGACTGAGTTCCTAAGTACCCTTGGGTGCAAGCCATCTGGTCTCAGCGATTCATTAATGTTAAGTTTCCCAAGTCTAATTTTAATTCAGTCCCCAGTTAACCTGTTGAGTTGGCCCACCCTTTGCAGCTATAACAGCTTCAACTCTTCTGGGAAGGCTGTCCACAAGGTTTAGGAGTGTGTCTATGGGAATGTTTGACCATTCTTCCAAAAGCGCATTTGTGAGGTCAGGCACTGATGTGTACAAGAAGGCCTGGCCCACAGTCTGGAATCTAATTAATCCCAAAGGTGTTCTATCAGGTTGAGGTCAGGACTCTGTGCAGGCCAGTCAAGTTCCTCCACCCCAAACTAGCACATCCATGTCTTTATGGACCTTGCTTTGTGCACTGGTGCGCAGTCATGTTGGAACAGGATGGAGCCATCTTCAAACTGCTTCCACAAAGTTGAATTCGAGCAGAGACTGCGAGCCAGGCCTTCTCGAACAACAAATGCGCTTCTGTAAGAATGGTCAAACATTATCATACACACACTCCTAAACCTTGTGGACAGCCTTCCCTGAAGAGTTGAAGCTGTTATAGCTGCAAAGGGTGCAACTCAATATTTAACGCTACGGACTAAGACTGGGATGCCATTAAAGTTCAGTGTGTAAAGGCAGGTGTCCCAGTACTTTTGACAATATAGCATATGTATAGAACCAATTGGTGCTAAAAGTAATATGGTCAATACTGTGTACTGTAGTGATGAAGGAGTTAATGGGGAAAGCCAGATGCAGCAGGGGTCATGCCATCTGACACACTAGGAAGTGTCAGATAGCAGCTATGCGTGGAGCTCTGCCATACAGCAACAATTCAATACTAAGTATTCTTCTTCTTTAGTAGGGTGCTTTCAGCTTGATCACACATTAAATGAGCAAATTGATTGATCCGTAAATGATATAGTGTTGGAAATCTTTGTACTGTACGTATGGGCTGCGTAACACTTTTCTATTTTCTTTGTGTAGCACCCTCCTAGTTAGCTTACTAGGGACATTTAGTTTTTGACTCACTCTGTAGTCAGATTGTCTGCTTTGGTCTGCTGTGGCTCCACAAGCTATGGGATTCATTGCTTCCCCCTAGTTTTGTTGAAAAACTTCCAGAGCTTGGGACGGGAAGATACAAAGCTTGAATATTTACCACCTTCTGACCAATCCCTGGGGAGGTGTGCCCAGCAGGTCTTCAGAAGGGGGTAAATAGACTAAAGCCTGGGCAGAGGAGTTAGTTGGTGCTTGGTCCTAGCTACCTGAGAATGGACTGGTGATGCTTCAGAGGGGCTGCTTGTCCCTGGAGCCATCCAGGATTGACTGCTGGACTACTCTATGCTATGGACAGAACCCTCAAATTCTGGAGATCTCTCTTAGCTCTGTGAGTAGAGTTTGATTACTGAGCTGCAGTCTCTATGGTCCCCAGCTGTGGATAGTGACTGTTAGGCCCTTTTCACACCAACGGACCGTCCGATCAGGTCCACCTGTCTGTTTTTCAGGCGGACCCGATAGGACCACCCATTGTTCTCTATGGTCATGAGTCCGCTGTCACCCACCGGCATCTGGTCCAGCTAAAAACAGACGGATGGAGATATGATGACCGCCCCATAGAGAACAGCAGGCTGTGTCTGTGTCCACTCTGCATAGCGGAGCGGACATGGACCTGTCATCCGCCTGCTCAGTGAGGATCAGCGGAAAGATCTACCGCTGAACAGGCGGATCCTCTTGGATGGATTCCACCCCATCTGAAAGGGTCCTTCCAGTTAGCCCAGAACTTGTTCAACATTGTTCATGGTTCTCGGCTATGGGGGTTTTAGGCGGCTGCATTCTGCTTTAAACTGTGCTAAAACCCTTTTGTTCTTGGGCTTCAGCTAAGAACATACCCTGTTTCCCCGAAAATAAGACCTAGCGTGATTGTTGGTGATAGCTGCAATATAAGCCCTACCCCTCAAATAAGCCCTAGTTAAAGTCCTTGTATTTTCAGGGTAGGGCTTATTTTCAGGGAAACAGGGTAGGGCTTATTTGGGGGGGTAGGGCTTATATAGCAGCCATCACTGACAATCACGCTAGGTCTTATTTTCGGGGAAACAGGGTAGTGACTGCACTGCTTCTGTAGAGTAGCCATTTTCAACCAGGGTGCAAAGGCAGCAGGTGGCTCAAGCCTGCCTTTTAGTTACACAAAGCCCCGAACTGCTTGCTGTGTGCCTGGCTGCCTCTGCACTAAGTAGGAAAGAACTTGGGCAAATCCAGGGGTAAACGCAACTTGAAAACTGCACATTAGAACTGCACATTAAAAGTGTCCCACCACCCCTGATCCTTGTTAACTATCTATACCACCTTCTCCATGATGTCAAAAAGACTGACGACACAGCTCAAGTAAAAGTAGAAAAGTAAAAGCTTCCAGAGCCTTATGAGAGTCAACGTTGTCATGATTAAAGTGCTTTATGCTGGTTCACTTTAACAAGGGCCCCACCAGCAGTCATACTCACCTTGCCTTTGCTCCCCATAACATGGACCTTTTACAGGTCTGAGGTCCCTCTACCTGCCTCATGTGACCTCTCAATCACCAAGCACCGCCAACGGAAGCCCCCCTATGTTTCTCTTATTAGGAGTCTCCTTTAAAGCATCTCTGTCACTATCAAAAGCTTTGCCTGTGAAGAAGACAGTGCATACTCTCCTCTCCTGCTGCCTGCCCTGCTGAATGCCACTAAAGCGTAATTGCTGCCTAAGGCCTCATGAACACAGGGGGTTGTGGCTCCTACTGAGTAAAAATCTGGCGCTCAGGAGGCATAGCAGCCTCACATACAGGGCGGTATGCTTCAAAACGTGGACTTTCTGTGTTTGGGGCAGAAGTCCCTGTATGCATATGGCCCTGTACACCAGTACTGCTCAGAACAACATACAACCACCACATATTTCAGCCTACCATTGCTTTTGACAGGCTACTGAACTGCAAGTTGCCCCTGTGCCTCCTGAGAGCCAAAATACTCCCGAACCAGTCATTTCAGGAGAAACAATCTACTGTGTCCCCCACTGCACCAGTGGTGCCTTCCGCTCATCCCTATGTACCACAGGACTCAGTTGACCAGTGAGGGTCAGTGGAAGGAACCACTGACTGCTGGGGGGGGGACCGAGCAATTGACACATCTGTAAGTGTCAGATTTCAGGGGACAATTTGTCTTTAGTGGAGTGGTGTTCAGCCAGAAGAGGTAGATATACAGTATCTAACAAAAGTGAGTACACCCCTCACATTTTTGTAAATGTTTTATTATATCTTTTCATGTGACAACACTGAAGAAATGACACTTTGCTACAATGTAAAGTAGTGAGTGTACAGCTTGTATAACAGTATAAAATTGCTGTCCCCTCAAAATAACACACAGCCATTAATGTCTAAACCGCCGGCAACAAAAGTGAGTACACCCCTAAGTGAAAATGTCCAAATTGGGCCCAATTAGCCATTTTCCCTCCCCAGTGTCATGTGACTCGTTAGTGTTACAAGTTCCCAGGTATGAATGGGGAGCAGGTGTGTTAAATTTGGTGTTATCGCTCTCTCATACTGGTCATTGGAAGTTCAACATGACACAGAACTCTCTGAGGATCTGAAAAAAAGAATTGTTGCTCTACATAAAGATGGCCTAGGCTATAAGAAGATTGCCAAGACCCTGAAACTGAGCTGCAGCATGGTGGCCAAGACCATACAGCGGTTTAACAGAACAGGTTCCACTCAGAACAGGCCTCGCCATGGTCGACCAAAGAAGTTGAGTGCATGTGTTCAGCATCATATCCAGAGGTTGTCTCTGGGAAATAGATGTATGAGTGCTGCCAGCATTGCTGCAGAGTTTGTAGGGGTGGGGGGTCAGCCTGTCAGTGCTCAGACCATGCGCCGCACACTGCATCAAATTGGTCTGCATGACTGTTGTCCCAGAAGGAAGCCTTTTCTAAAGATGATGCACAAGAAAGCCTGCAAACAGTTTGCTGAAGACAAGCAGACTAAGAACATGGAGTACTGGAACTATGTCCTGACCAAGATTAACATATTTTGTGCAGATGGTGTCAAGCGTGTGTGGGCGCAACCAGGTGAGGAGTACAAAGACAAGTGTGTCTTGCCTACAGTCAAGCATGGTAGTGGGAGTCATGGTCTGGGGCTGCATAAGTGCTGCCGGCATTGGGGAGCTACAGTTCATTGAGGGAACCATGAATGCCAACATGTACTGTGACATACTGAAGCAGAGAATGGGCCGCAGGGCATTATTCCAACATGAGAACGACCCAAACACACCTCCAAGATGACCACTGCCTTGCTAAAGAAGCTGAGGGTAAAGGTGATGGACTGGCCAACCATGCCTCCTATAACCTAAACCCTATCGAGCATCTGTGGGGCATCCTCAAATGGAAGGTGGAGAAGCGCAAGGTCTCTAACATCCACCAGCTTTGTGATGTCGTCATGGAGGAGTAGAAGAGGACTCCAGTGGCAACCTGTGAAGCTCTGGGAAACTCCATGCCCAAGAGGGTTAAGGCAGTGCTGGAAAATAATGGTGGCCACACAAAATATTGACACTCTGGGCCCAATTTGGACATTTTCACTTAGGGGTGTACTCACTTTTGTTGCCAGCGGTTTAGACATTAATGGCTGTGTGTTGAGTTATTTTGAGGGGACAGCAAATTTACACTGTTATACAAGCTGTACACTCACTACTTTACATTGTAGCAAAGTGTTATTTCTTCAGTGTTGTCACATGAAAAGATAGAATAAAATATTTACATAATTGTGAGGGGTGTACTCACTTTTGTGAGATACTGTATATTTTATTCCTGACAAGGAGAGCTTCTAATAGTAAATTAAAGCATTTATTACTCCAACATTTCATATTCCTGATATGTGCCTGCTGTACCATGTACTTGTATGAGAAAGTATCCTGTTCTTACACCCTTTATAACTGCTGAGAGGGTGATGTTTTATTCTTCTCAGTACAATTGCTCTTGAATCCATTCCATCGAAGTGATTATCACACTGATTAAACACAGCTTATCTATTGTTGTCCATGTATTTAATCCTGTAATTATGCTTTCATCAATAAATAATTAGGATAGAGAAAAAGAATGATATCTATAACATAGACAGAACATAACTAAGACCTGTAGAAATGTCCGTATTTTCCTACAGAATAATACAGTGAGTTTTTCTCCCGGTAATAAAGAAGGTGAATCCTTGCACTGCACGGCATCCAGTCAATACACCTCTGCTCGGTATCACTGTCATCAAGTTGTCAAGCAACAGCCAGAAAACAATTATTAGGTGAGCCAAGATAGCGAACACACTCAGGGAATGAATACCATGACTTGATACTGGCCCTCAGGAGTGAGGCTAAATTCTTTAAAATATACTATGACTATGTCATAAAGAGTGGAGTTCACCTTGGATGAGAACGGCATGCCAACACGGTCAGCAGATCCAAAGAGACCGGAATCCAAAGTTATATACAAATTAGACTTTTCTTCTAAAAGCTTGGCCCTACCCCTCCAGTCTGTGGAGTCTTATGCCACGTATACACGAGCGGACTTTTCTTCGGACTGAACTCCGAAGGACTTTTCAACGGAGTTCCGACAAAACGGACTTGCTTACACACGATCACACCAAAGTCCGATCCTTTCGAATGTGATGACGTACGACCGGACTAGAATAGGGAAGTTCATAGCCAGTAGCCAATAGCTGCCCTTGTGTTGTTTTTAGTCCGTCGGAATAGCATACAGACAAACGTTTTTTTTCTATAGGAATCGAGTCCGTCGGAAAGATTTGAAACATGTTCTATTTCTAAGTATCGTCAGTTTTTTCGACAGAAAAGGTCTGATGAAGCCCACACACGATCGAATTGTCCGACGGATTCGTTCCGTCGGACCTTTGATGCCGAAAAGTCCGGTCGTGTGTACGCGGCATCACTGTTGGTCACAGAGGCTGTCCATCACATTGGATAACCAATTGAAAGGTTTGGCTAGAGGAAAGGTGCAGGGCAAGGATCAAAAATTACAGGGGTATTCTTTTCTTTTTTATTTACTAGTAAGGGCAACAATCATCGACTTATAGCGGGACTGCGATAGTGCGGCGGACAAAAATCGGACACAAAGTGACACTTTTGACACTGTGTGGGAACCAGTGACACTAATACAGTGATCAGTGCTAAACGTATGCACTGTCACTCTACTAATGACATTGGCTGGAAAGGGGTTAACATCTAGGGCAATCAAAGGGTTAAATGTGTGCCTAACAAGTGTTTTCTCACTGTGGGGAAGGTGCTCTTACTAAGGGAAGGCATGGATCCCTGTCCCTGCTTTGCAGGAACACGGGATCAATGTCTTCCATACTGACAGGACGGCGATCTGCCTTGTTTACATAGGCGGACCCCCCTTCTGCCTGAGTGCGGAACGATCAGCGGGTACTGGCAGACATCGAGTCCGCCGGACCCGTTAATTGGCTCCTATACCCAGAAATGCAGGATCCCATATATATACAGATGATCCGGCGCAGCACGACCACTCTGTAGCAGTGAATCTGCTATGGTGTGGTCGCAAATGGTTAAGATCTTCAGCATTATGATAACACACAAGCAGCAGGCACTCTATCATGGCTCTGGCTGGCTCTGTCACAGTGTGTCACATAACATGGCTGTTGGGTGCAGATTTTGTTAACTTATGACCAATAAATCAGGACCCAGCAGTCATGTTATGTGACACACTGTGACAGTGCACTGCCAGCCAGAGCCGTGATAGAGTGCCTGCTGCCTGTGTGTTATGATACCATCCATTATGC